>NC_091770.1:27814090-28117121 GCF_029378745.1 Bos indicus
ACCTGCTATTCCATCTTTCTAGAACATTCCTTCCTCAGATACACTCATAGTTTAAATCTTTACTCAAATATTATTGGTACAGTCTCAGTAAGGCCTTTTCTGGCAATCTCATCTAAACTTTTACCCTTCTCCTTGACACTTTATATGCTCTTTTCTTGCTTTATTTTTACTTTTTAGCTCTTATCTGTCTTATAAAGTATATATTTGCCTATCCTCATTGATTATCTCGAACACAAGAACAGAGGTTAGATAAATGCAGAGGTTGTTATTCACCGCTCTGATCTTGGTACTCAATTCCTGGCACATTGTTGAATTAAAGAAAGCTTTTAATCAAACAAAGGTGTATTCCCCTAGCATCGACTGTGGTCTAGTGTTGTGGTAGACAGTGGGGGCTTGGGAAGACAAAGTGGTGGATAGTATCATTCCTGACTCGGAAGAGCAGGAATCGAGTTGGGAAGACCAGTAGGATAAGCAGGTGAGTGAATTCCTTAATCAATCTTTCTGTATGGTTGAAAGAAGTAAGGAAATGGTAGAAGAAAGGGATATTTTATTTTATAAAAATCTATGGGATCCTGGAAGGTGTTTTTATGAGAGAATGCTGTATTATTTCCATGAGGCAGTTTGCACCAAGCTGAAGCGTCTCCATCAGGTGTGAGGTTTCTTTTTTCCTTTTCGATTTTTTTCCTCAGCCTGCTGAAGTGTGTGTGTGTGTGAAATTTGCTCAGTTGTGTCTAACTCTTTGCAACTCCATGGACTGTAGTCCACCAGGCGCCTCTGTCCATGAGGATTCTCCAGGCAAGAATACTGGAGTGGGTTGCCATTCCCTTCTTCAGGGGATCTTCCCAACCCAGGACTCCTGCATTGCAGGAAGATTCTTTACCATCTGAGCCACCAGGGAAGCATAATTGACAAATAAAAATTGTATACTTTTAGCGTGTACAATATGATGGTTTACTGTGTGTGTGTATATATATATATATACACACACACACACACATTGTAAAAGCTCAAAGCATTATTTATTTATTTGAAGTATAGTTGATTTCCAGTGTTGTATTAGTTTCAGGTGTACAGCAGATTTATTCAGTTTTATATATATTCTTTTTCAGATTCTTTTCCATTATAGGTTATTATAAGATATAGATATAATTTCTTGTGCTATACAGTAGGTCTTTGTCAAACCATTTTTACAAGTGGGAACTGTCACAAAAAAAATAAAGGTTCCAAATGCCAAATAACCATTACAGAGCAAAATGATGGTCTGAGGTTTCTGAAGGACGGAATTGTGTACCCTCTGGGTACTGAGGACCCCTGCAGAGTGCTGTGATAGGGGGAGAAAGAAAAGATCCACTTGTTCTCCCTTTGCAGAGTTTAAAATCAAGTTCAAATTCTCCTAAGGGCTTTAGAGACAACACCTTTTGTAATTGGCAGCAACGAGAAGAGAAGTGAAATTTTACGTTCTCGTGGTTGAACTCAGAGCTCATTGAAACACATGCAGACAAAGCTTCCAGAGTCTTCACTTGGAACTCTGGAGCAGGCCTGCAGTATTTTACATAAATAAAAGCTACATTTGGCAAAACATTGTGTTTCTCTCCAAGTCCCTCTGGGTATATACGGGCTTGTTAAGTAATTACAATCTATTATAATGCTAATCAGCAGGCTGCACCTGTTTGAAATCTAATTTTCTGGCAGTAACTCATGAAAAGTGGGCAGAAGTCTGCATTGTGCTGGGAGAACAGAGGGGACAGGGACAGACTATTGTCTTTGAACTTTGCCGACCTCTAAACAGAATGGAAATTCCGGACAGAGTTTGATTGATCTCTGTAGTATCTATTGCCTGGGAGGAGGAGGGTCACAAGCCTGTCACCAGATCCAAGTTCAGGAATGAAGACCTAGGGAGGGCCTCATCTCCCGTCCTGGTCCTGTCAACCTCACCTTGAAGTCTCAGACAGGTCACTTTCCTTTGCCCGCAAGGAATAAGCTCATTGAGCTATTGTCCCAAGTTCCGGATATAATCAGATTCAAGAAGAATTTGGAAAAATCAAGGTGGGTGCACCTGTGATTAATTATTGAGGAAAAAATAGACTTGGAGCTTGCTTATGACCTTCTTGAATAAATGTGTTTGTTTTTTTCAGATGAGAGCACCTCTTGGTGCCCATTGTCTTTCAGATGTAAGTATCTTACATCTTAAGTATGTTAAGCAGGCGTCTTCCCCACCAGTCAGAATATGAGCCACTCAGAAGGAGCAGGCTAACGTACTCACTCATCTGTGGGTTGAGTAAAAGGCTGCCTATTTGGAGTCTCAAATAGACAGCGCTCTTTAATCAGGCTGACTTAGATTCTGCACCTCTTAGAAACTCATCTTCCAGTCCAGTACTGAAAAGAAAGATGGTGGAACTCACAAAAGATTCTAACCAGTGGACAAAGAGGAGTCTTTCTTCATTGTTCCAGCCATCCTTTCAGCCAGTTAGCGAATATTCATTGAATACTTTGAAGCTGATCCCTGATCTCATGGAGTATATGGTCTAGTAGAAGATACAATATTAATCAAAGAATAACATAAATATACTAGTATGGAAAGTTACAACTAAGAAGGAGAGTTGTTCACAAGCCTTTCAGAGTCTTGGGACACCTAAACCTCACCTCTTCAGGGTTGGATTGACTAACACCTTTTTCTTTCCCCGAGAAATTCACTGAATGGTGAGTCAGATGACTTCTATTACGCAGTAGCATTGGACCTTAGATTCCGCATGTATGAGAGCAGGAGAGCGTGGGCTAGAGACTTTGTAAGGCCTCTGTAAACAATGGTCCTGACTTGGCTTTCTGCATCTGGGGCTTTGACTATGTTCAACTAGTGCAGGATAATATTTTATCTTTATTGTTTTCCATGAAGCTAACTCTCATCTCCTCTGAGAAACTGTCAGTGTCTGCTTTTTCCCCTTCTCATCTTTCTTTCTTGTTGTGATCAAAAGCACAAATGCATTTTGAAAGCTCACTTCTTTGCCTAGTGTTCAAGGCCCACAAAAACACATTGATTAATATTTTTAAAATGGAGCCCTCTCTCTGTATCCTTGAGCCATTTGAAAGATATTCTGTAAACAAATAAAGCAAGCAGAATTTATAGAATGCAGGGTCTATGAATCCATCTCTCTGCCTTCCAGACTGATGAGCCTTTAGGCCATTTTGGGAAGCTAATAGAATCATCAATCAGCTGGCAAGGATGGAGCATGTGATCGGCCAGTATTTGCTAGCGTGTTTTTCAAAACACTGGAGTCTTGTAATGTTTTCAGGTTGCTGTGATCAAAGAATTTGGGAAATGTTACAGAGTCAAATATACATGTTATTAGCACCATAGAACTAGTGTTTTGTGGACAAATTTGTAAAGCATTATAGTTAGAAAAAAGAAGGAATGGACTTTCGTCAAGTGGGTCATTTGGGGATTCAAAAGTAATACCCTTTTATGAAACAGTGAAGTCAAAGAACGGTGGGACTTTGAAGGAGAGAGGGAATCACTGTCGATTCTAATAGATGGCAGGGGCTTCTTGGCAAGATTTGGATCTAGTCCTCGTAGAAAATGGAATCTGAATAGATAGACAAGGGAGTCTCTCTAAGTTGAAAGAAGAGCATAAAGAATGTTAGGCCATTTCTAGCATTTTGGGTTATGAGGGAAGTCAAGAAATTAGTGAGATTAAAGTAAGAATGCAATCCAAAAATAATTGCTTCACTAAAAAAAATATACACACAAAACTCAAACAATGAGATAGCCAAAGAAAGGGAACAGTGCATAGAACCTGGTATTCATTCATTAATCTGTCCATCCATCTAGCCTGCCAGCCAACTAGCCAGCCAGCCATTCAACAAATACTAATATATGTTGAATACCTTCTATGTTCCAGGAATTTTGCTCAGAGCAAAGTGTTGACAAAATCTCTCATGATGTATTGAACTATTTATTATCAAGGAAATCTATCCAGAGGGCTAACCTCAATCTCTTATGCCATATTTCCAGTTAATTTTCTATTGTTTGTTTCTTGATAGACTTAATAGAGATGAAGAATAGCTTTGTAGCATCCTTCATGTAATTGAGTAGTGGCTTGTCCAAATTCATGAACGTTAAAAACTAGTGTAGTCTTTGGAGTCAGTCCATCCTAGACTGAATTCTAGTTTAATCAGTTTTGGCTGCATGCTATTGGGAAAATTATTTAACCTCTCTGTACCAGTCTCATTATCTATAAAAGGGAAATAACAGCTATCTTGTAGAGTTATTATAATATTAGATAAGTAATATAGTAGGTTTGGAGAAGGCAATGGCACCCCACTCCAGTACTCTTGCCTGGAAAATCCCATGGGCAGAGGAGCCTGGTAGGCTGCAGTCCATGGGGTCGTGAAGAGTCGAACACGACTGAAGTGACTTAGCAGCAGCAGGAGCAGCAGCATAGTAGATTAGCCAATAACTTCAGATTTTTTCATAACATCTTATGGAAAAACCTGACTGAACTTGTTAGCCAAACCAATAAAAGTACCCAACTTCTAGCAAATTTAAAAACATAATAGTTAATTATTATTGGTAAATATCTGCAATTAATATTTATTACCAGATACAGGTAAAATTGTGCTTCTGTCCTAAGATTTTGCTCAGTAATACTCAACTAAGGAGTCTTAAGCAAAACCTTTTTTCAATCCCTACTTCCCTCCCTCTCTGAAATGAGCTAGCAACAGGAATTTGAGGTTTGCTAATTCCATGTATGCAGAACTAGAACCCCACTCTTGGCCCTTCTTTAGGCGACCCCCTTGGTGGGAGTTGCAGTAACATAGATGACCTGCCCTTGGACTCTCTTTGGTCCTGATGGATGGACCTTCCCAACACATTGCTCCCTCTTGTCTTTTTGCTTTTTCGGCCATGCCACACAGCATGTGGGATTTTAGTTCCCCAACCAGCGATCGAACCTGTACCCCCTGCATCCCTGCATTGGAAGGGCAGAGTCTTAGCCATTGGACCACCAGAGAAGTCCCCCTCTTACCTTTTTAAAAAGCAGAGACAGCATTGCATTTTGATCTGAACATCACCTCCTTAGCTTGTGGGCCTAATGTAGTAACTGAGTCTTGAAGGTTTTTTAACAGCCAGATTTGCTGTGGTCCAGGGCTCATCTCATGGCTCAGTTGGTAAAGAATCCACCTTCAATGCAGGAGACGTGGGTTCGATCCCTGGGTTGGGAAGACCTCCTGGAGAAAGGAAAGGCCACCTACTCCAGTATTCTGGCCTAGAGAATTCCATGCACTATACCGTCCATGGGGTCGCAAAGAATCTGACACGACTGAGCGACTTTCACTTTCAGGTGTACCCCCATTTCTCTGGGCCAAGGCAACTGCCTTCATTGCCCTACTGTGTGTCTCTTCTGTAAACCCAGCCTTCAATGCAGTGCACACTGACTGCTCTGTTGTCCCAGCTCATAGGCAGCACCCAAAGCTTCTCCACTTAGAGAGTAGGACTTTGCTTTTGACCCAGACATTTTAGTTGCTGGGCTTCCCTTTTAACTCAGCGGGTAAAGAATCCACCTGCAACGCAGGACACCCCGGTTCAATTCCCGGGTCGGGAATATCCGGTGGAGAAAGGGATAGGCTACCCATTCCAGTATTCTTGGGCTTCCCTGGTGGCTCAGCTGGTAAAGAATCTGCCTGCAATGCGGGAGAACTGGGTTTGATCCCTGGGTTGGGAAGATCCCCTGGAGAAGGGAACAGCTACCCACTCCAATATTCTGACCTGGAGAATTCTTTGGACTGCATAGTCCATGGAGTCTGAAAGAGTCGGACACGACTGAGTGACTTTCACTTACTTACTTACCAAGAGTAGAAGAATAGCCAGTCTTTTGAAAAGATTGTGTATATACTTATATACTTGTAAGGAACATTTACTTGTTAATTTTCTAAGACCCTGGTCTTTAAGCTCAGATTTCATTTTATATAACTTGCATTGAAGTAACAAAACTGAATGAGGTAGATAGCTCATCTTCCCTTCTTTATGGATCAGTTTTCAGAAACTGCCTTTTTCTTCTCCTCAGTCAGAGAAGTCCTTTCCTTCCTTCAAGTCTTTCTTTAGACTTCACCCAGGAGCAGGAGGTCTGGTTCTTTTGTGGCTTTGTGACTTTGTGAAAATTCACTTAACAGCCTCAACCTTTAGTTGCCTAGTTTATGAAAAGCATTAATATTATTTTTCATCTTAGAGAAAACGATAGCATTTAAGTTCCAGGTGCCTGAGCACTAACTCATGATGATAGTGTTAGAACTGGTTTTGTATCTTTATTAGTCTGGGTCTCTGGAATCCAGAGGATTTGTGTGGGAGTTGTATAGTGGTACTAAATCCCCTTTCTGGGTGCTCAGAACCAAGGACAGTCTCCCTCCACCCCAGCAGCTTATAGGATAGAGTCCAGCCCCATTATCCTGCTAGACGTTAAAAGCCCTGCATGGTTCCCTCCCTCTCTCTGCCCCGTTTAATGGATCCCACATCCTCTGTGCTGGGAACTGCCTCCATGAGGGCTTGTTTCTGTCCTTCATGCCTGATGTTTTATGGTGCTCTGATCCCCCAAGTCTGTCTTCCTTGGTTAGTCTTACCACCCAGCCAAGTCTTGTCCTTTTTGGGGCATTGTTTCTAGAACTCTCCAGGCTACCTTTTGGCCTTTGGAATCCTGGTAACATTTTCCACTTGTGCCCCCCGGTTACAAGTATTGCTGTCTAGCGTAGACGATCCCATACTCCCTATGTTCTCTTACAGAGGTAGCAAAGGTCCCAGGGGAGAGGAAAAACACGTGCCATTTTGTGTTAATGTTTGGCATGTTGCCTTGAATATAATAGATACTTGCTGGGTCGGAACATTTTAACATTAAATACAGTAAGATTTACCTAAAAAAATAGATGCTCTTTAGATACTTGTTCTGAGTGTTCTGTCTCCTCCTGTGACAGAAAAGAATGTAATATTTAAAGAATAACACACACACATCTGCATGTGCTTTAAAAAAGAAAAAAGCAAGAGGGGGTGCTGGTACACTGGGAAGATTTTTATCTTTTACTTTTATTCAGCATTTAAAAAATTAATCAACTTTATTTTCTAGCGCAGTTTTGTTGCTGTTGTTTAGTCACTAAGTTGTGTCTGACTCTTTTGTGACCCCATGGCCTGTAGCCTGCCAGGCTCCTCTGTTCATGAGATTTCCCAGGCAAGAATACTGGAGTTGGTTGCCATTTCCTTCTCCAGAGGATCTTCCCGACCCAAGGATTGAACCCAAGTTTCCTGCTTGGCAGGCAGATTCTTTACCACTGAGCCACAGGGAAGCTCTGGAACAGTTTTAGGTTTATAGAAAAATTGGAAAGGCCGTACCGAGAGTCCCATAAAACCCCTCTGACCCCCAACCCCAAGTTTACCCTATTATTTTATATATATATTGACTTTAAGAAAAGGGGGAAAGATGCAACATAGCTACTGCACATTGAAGCAGGTGGTGTCATGGTTAAATGCAGAGGGTTTGCATTAGAGGGAGGTGGGTTCTAATCCTGGTTGTACCACTGAACCAGCTGTGAGACCTTTTGACAAATTGGGTAACCTGTCTGAGCCTTTGATGCTTCATCTGTAAAATAAACTCAGTAATATCTAATTGTGTTGTTTGGAATAAGTCATATAATGCATGGAAAGTGCTTAGAAAATTGCTTGTCACATGATAAGCACTTAAAAATGTTAGCTATTATTGTTATTCTAATTCTATTATAAAAAATATACATTGTAGATTATGTGGCTTGGGACTTATGATGTTGTCAGAGTCCAGCTGATTTGATTCTGTTTGTTAGAGGGTGGCTTCCATGTGGGGCTGCTTTTTATATGAGGGTTATGTTCAAATAGATGGTAGTTTTCATTATAATGAGTGACGAGGAAAGTGACAGTGGTTTGCCAACTTTGTATTTGCTGTCTGCTTTCAAGCACTTAGAGACCAGCATACATTCACAAAATGCTGTATTCACAGTGGCTTATTTGTCCTTTATCAACTCAGCTCTGCCACTAATGAGCTGTGTGACCTTGGAGAAGAAATGTAACCTCTCTGAACTTCAGTTTCCTCTGCTGTCAAACAGGAATAGTCTTATTGCTCTGCTTGCCTTGTGCGGTTGAAAGACTCATTTACTCTACCTCTGAAAAGTGGAACTTGTCCCACATGAGTTAAGCAGTGATGAACTGCTTTGGAATTGGGGGAAGGATGTGGCATTTCATGGGAAATTTACAGACGGGATAACTGAGGATAGAGGTTGTCCCCTGGCAGGGACTAAAGTGGGTCTTATCTCCCCAAGTCCCTGATAACACTGAGTGGTAAGCAGCATTTGAGTTTCTGAGCCAAACAGTCTGCCTCACTCTCAAGTTGTTGGGGCTGAAGATTTAAAATTGATCTGCTGGCTCTGTTTCTAGGAAACAGGCGTCTTGGAAGCCCACCCCCACAAGCAAGAGAACATGTCTCCTTTTCTTTGCTTCCTTATCCCTTCTTGGCTCTTAAAATTTTTGTCTTTATCACTGCTTATCATATGACTGGGCACAGACAAACATAACGCCAACTATTTTAAGGGGAAAAGGGGAGGAAGACAGATAAGACAGTGATTCAGAAAGGATCAGCAAAGTGGAGTCACGTGGTCGTCCCCTGTGGGTAAGATGTGCAGCAGTTTTTAAGACTGAGAAGGCCTCCTGAGTGCCTGGAAAATAAATGAGGTGCGTCGAGAGTGCATTTTAAAGCCCTTCCCCGTTAGGAGAGATTCAGAGCCCAGACAGAGCACACGAACCACACGTGTGTGACCTACTGCCCTGCTCTGTGTGTGTGTGTGTGCTAGGTGCAGTGGGGACTCCAAAGAGAGGTCTTGGCACCTGCCCCCAGGAATAGGATAGGGAGAAGTAATGCCCACTTGAAAAGACTGATCACATAAGGTTCAGAGTGAAAGGAAACTGGATCTTGTCCTAACCATTTTGGTAGAGGTATAAATGAGTGAAGTTTTCTTTTTAGAGAGCTACCTGGCAGGTGGGATCTGTAAAAACAAAAATGTATATTACAAGATATAATCCAGGTAATGGGTATAATTGACTCCATTGATAGTTATCAATCATATGGATACATTACATTGACACTATTTGAGATCCAGATCATAGCTTGTCTCTGATGGCTGAAGGGGTAGCCCTGTGGGTGTGCATATATCCTTAAGACTGCTATACGTCTTCTCTGATGGGATTTGAATTTTAGGCAAGCGAGCATCATTTGACCCTTTCTAAACTTAAATTGATTAAAAACTTTGAGAACTTTTATCTGTCTTTCATAGGAGGATCTGTTTTTGTTTTTAATGGGAAAAGACATGAGATAAGAGGATAACACCTCTTGATGTTGTTGTCTAGTTGAGTTTTTCAAACTAAGGGTCAGGCCCCATCCATTGAGGTCATGAGATCACTTAGATGGCTCTTAAACAGTGATTTTAGAGTTGGAAATAGAACAATATCAAACTGATCAGAATGCATCACAGGCAGTAAAGGTAAATATTACTTTAGAAAACCTCTGCTTCAGTTTTATGTGAGTTTTATTTATATGATGACCTTAATTCTTACTGTGAAAGTAAGGCTGTGAAAGTCGCTCAGTTGTGTTTAACTCTTTGCAACCCTACGGATTGTAGCTTGCCAGTCTGCTCTGTCCATGGAATTCTCCAGCAAGAATACTGGAGTAAGTAGCCTATCCCTTTTCCAGGGGATCTTCCCGACCCAGGAATCGAACCGGGGTTTCCTGCACTATGAGCGAGTTCTTTACCAACTGAGCTACCAGAGAAGCCCAATTCTAACTGTGGGTCCTAGTAAAATTTTTTTTAAAAATTGAGAAACATTGGTCAAGAACACAATTTCTGATATAATAGACTTGCGATGAGTACCAATAAGAGGGAGATGAAAAGGAAAGAAGATAGGGTTCTCTCTATTCAATAAGCTTCCAGTTTTCTCACCTCCAAAATTCCATAAAGGTGGTGACTATTGAAGAATGGGATAGACTGCTTCTGAAAATCCTTCTTTACTGGTTCTCAGTGAACAAAAATTCACAACTATGTAGGATGCAAAAGTGACCTGATGAACTGAAATATCTTGTGTTCTCCAAGAGTTCCCATGTCCTGACACCCCGGCAAATGGCAGTCAGTATTAGATAGTGGTGCATCAGGGTTCATGACTTTGAACCATCTGGAGTTCAAGGTTAGAGAGCTCAGTTCGTGCCCTGTGACACGTGATGGGTTTCAGCCAGCACAGGACAGTTTTACACTTTTTGATCAGGAATGTAGGGTCTTGGGTAACACTGCATAAGGTTAATACATTTATTAAAAAAACTGTACTTTTCCTCTTGATTCTCCCATCAAACTTGTAGAGTAGTAAATACATGTTCTCCATCTTAATTTGACATTTGAGGAAAAGACCTAGGGAAGTTAAATGATGAATCGGAGGCTGGGGCAGATGAATGAGTACCTGGCTCTCTTGGTTTTTTTGGAGAAGGCTCTTTAGTGCACATGTGCAGGTATATTGTCTCCCAAACACACTGGTCTTGGAGGCCCAGGGCCTGGTTCAGAAGGTATTTATATCAATACCATTATACATTTTATTTATTTATTCATTAATTTATTTATTTGGCATGTGGTATGTTTGATCATTTTTTTGGCACATGGGATCTTTAGTTGTAACACGCGAGATCTTATTTGGGGCCTATGGGATCCAGTTCCCTGACTAGGGGTGGAACCCTTGCCTTGGGAGCTCAGAGTCTTAACCTCTGGACCACCAGGGAAGTCACCACCATTATACATCTTATACCATCATGTATTTATACACTGAAGCTCTATTCAAAAGGCATTTGAATGAATGAGAATTCCCTTCTACCTTCTTTTTCCCCCCTCTTCTTGCTTCACCACCTCCTCTCTTTCTTAGAAATGAGCAGATGGAGGAAAGGTTCATGGAACATTTTTCCTCTAATTGAAATTGTGCAAAAACTGCTCTTTAATAATAGATACCCACTTAATCCTTATGTGTAGATGGAAAACTGTAACATAAGTGATTTGATCAAGGTAAAAACTCCAGTAGAGACAGAGAAAATATGAGAAAACAGGTTTCCTGATTCCTATCAAGGTGATTGTATAGCTATACCACATTGGATCCAACCATCATCCACTACCAGGCTTCTATCACGTCATTATACATCTGTCCCGTTTACTGGTCATAAGTTAATGCCAGTACCACGTGTCTCAAACTTTTAGTAAGGGAGGTTGATTGATTTACTTATCTTTTCAATTTGTTCTTCAGCTGTTGACTGACGTAGATTACCATTTTGGTGAGCTGACCATTTGCCTAGCTCCCTGGAGTTGGTCTTTACATGTCAAGGGGATGTTAAAAACTGTAATGAGGGGTAATTGTAAAGAAAATGAGTCCCCTTTTTCTTCCTCTCACTTCCAGAATTCTCTAGAGTGTCAGGATACATTGACTTTATAATTCAGCTTGCTGTACTGTCAGGATCCTTCCTTTCAAGTTGGAGTAGGTTTTTCCAAACTATGTTCTACAGAATAGGAGAAGTTAATAGAATATATACATTCAAAAAAGGAATGCCATGTCAAGTAGATTTGGCAAACAATGGATTAAATAAAGCTGCAACATTTATTGTAGGACTTCCATTAATCTTCAGGATGGCAATGGAATGAATAGTGTTCCCAAACTCATTTGATTATGCACCACTCTTTTGGGGACAGTCCTTATATCTCTTAAAGTACTGTCATTTGGGAAGTACTAACTGAAATCTAGCCTCTATATTTAAAGCAAATATATATTTGGGGCTCTTGACCAAGGGAGACTGATATGGTGAGCAGGAAGGGATGGATCCTTATTAGTTTTTGTTGATCTTTTAATAAATAAGTCTAAACCTTTGTTTTTAAAAATGGAATCCCAAGTGTTATTTATAGGCCTCTGACCCTAAAGAAGGGAGAGAAGCTGAGGCTGGACAGTTGTTTTTACATGCAAAAAGGAGTGCAAATAGGGGTCTCATTCGTAGGATTTTCTACATGATATTCTAGTAGTTCATTCTTGTTCTGTCTTTAGACAGTGACATTTATAAAGCAGTCGCCAAGCTAATGTTATGGTTCCTGAGATTGTTCATATAGAATTACATGGGCTGAGACCAGAGGCCCATGGTTCCTCCTTCCTGACTCAGGTCAGGATAAATAGTATCCATTTAACTCTTGCTCCTCCTCTTCAGAAATCATTTGTCACTGGGTTATTGGTCCCGATTAACTCTATGGTGGAGGCATATTTTAATTTTTCATTTTCTTGTGTTTATTAGAAGAGATTGGGGGAAAGCTACATGCAAAGATCTGAGTGTGATCCTGGGAGCTGACCTGCAGTTAAAAAGCGTGAGGGAGGCAAAGATTGTTTCCAGGTTTTCATGTCTTTGAGGGTCCCTCCAAGGCTGGGGCCCAGTCAGGGTTCCTGGGTTCCTTTTAGCTGACAAAGCCATTTACACTGGGCTGTCCACACATAATGAGTTATACAGACTGCTGAGGAAGCAATCCTTCACCCAGAGGGTGACATCTTTGCCTCTGGAATTTTCAGATGTCAGTGATAGGTGAAGATGAGCTTTTTTGGCCAAGAGGAATCTTTCAAACCAGGGACTCACCTGTGACCAGGCTATTACTGAGACTATGTCAAGACTTCATGTAAACCTTCAGCTGTGGATGAGGACCCAACTCACCTGTGCTGAATGGACATATTTCTAGATTACTTCACATTTGAAACGCTTGTCTCCCGTGTCTGTGAGGGATTAGTGCTTTTCCACTTTAAAGGAAAAACAGGCCATAAATGACTGAGGAATTTTATGGGACTGTCCAAAGCACAGACTGGAAGCCAAGGGAAAATAAAAGTCCAGCTTCTTTGTGGAAAATCAAATGGAAAAGAGAGATTGCTTCCTGACAAAAGGGAGGTTCTGCCTTGTGGGAGTGGAGGGATAAGAGACTTAGGAACTCCTCTTCTGGTGCCTCTGAGGAATTTAGCAGAACTCTGGACCTCAAAACGATTTGAAGGCAAAGGGAAGCAGGTGTTTGAACTGTTTGGAAAGCGGGTGAGAGGAGTGATTATTTTTGGTAGCAAGATTTTTGTGTTTGGATCGTGCCTGTTATAGACCAGTATCTTAATTTACATGTGCCTTAGTAAGGCAAAGAATTCCCCAGGTCATTCATATACCTGCTTCTCATTCGAGGTTCATTAAGTATTGGAGAGGGAAAAGAAGGGGTGGCATGGAAGTTTTCTGAGGCTGGGAGTTTCTCTCCCAACCAGGGAGAAAGTGAACAGATCCTGCGGGCTTGACCTCCTTATAAATTACAGACAAACAGAATAGTCTAGAGTGCTGTATGTTGCAAAACAAAAGAGGACCGGTACGAGAAAGCACATCATATACCTACATAAAGCAGTGTCCTTTCTAGAAACTGTTTCCCAAACCAGGAAGACCCAACAAACCTAAGCCTTCAACTCGTCTCAGCTGAGCTTTTCTGACAGTGGCCACACATGACACTGTCTTTGCTTTCATGCCTTCATCTCATCTCAGGAGAGGTGGGGAGATTGTGACTCGTATTGGGTGGGGGATGGTAAATACAGTCGTTTCACTGTCATTTTTTGGTTTCAGAATTGGAGTGAATCTAAATGAATCATTACAGTTGCATTTAATAAATTCTCTTGGGTATTGGCTAATTTTAAACCGGTCTGACAAGTTTTAAGGTCCATGTGGTTTGGGGAAATTCACTGGTGCATTTCCTCATTTGGTCACCCCTTATTTCCCTCCGGCCTCGTTCCTTTACAGCAAGCTGATCTACTTGGCACGGTTATCTTTGCACATCTGAGGTTGAGAGGAGGGGAGGCTGGGGAGGGGCTGAGCTGAAGGTCATGCAAGAAGCATTCAGGCCTCTCTTGTGAGCCAGCACCGCTGGGAATTCCCCAGGGTCTCTGGGAGCTGGCCTTCAGCTCACAGAGGCCACCAGGTGAAAGACCACCACTTACCAGGAGGCTCCCACCTGGCAGATGGAGCTGGAGAGGGGGCAAAACTCTGATTGCGGAAATGAAAGTATCTCAGCATTTTGCTTTTCATCAAAGTCACTGCCTCCACTCCAGGCATGAGCAGCTTTAGCTGGCCTATCCACATTGACTTTCTCCCTTGGCTCTATTATCATGGTGGTTAATGGATGCCAGGTGTGTGGTTTTTTTTTTTTTTTTGGTGGGGGTGGTGAGAAATTATTTATTATCAGAGTGAGATCTTCTGGGCTATGGGGAAGTTCAGGGAGCCCCGAGACAGCTTCATTGGAGAGAATCATTACCAGAATCATCCCCAATCTCAGGTTGTCCGCCTCTCCCCTCCCTTCTCTGCTGGATGTTCAGCCCTGTGGATGTTTTATAGCTCACCTGAGCAGGTTCCCCCAGTAGCCTGGGTTTTGATAATCGTTTGCCTCACAGGGCAAGCAATACAGTGATTGAAATATTCCTGTGAAGATTTTTAAAAACCTAAACAAGAACAACAAAACCGTTTAAACCACTGAAACAATTTAACAGTGCAGAGCCCTTTCCTTGCTTAACACATGCAGTTCAGAATGACATCCATGAAGACCATATTTTTACAGTAAGAGGATAACTCCATTCCAGGCCGGAGTGTGGACAGAGAGGATGGTTCTGCTTGAAGTAAATTATGACCTACCCACCAAAGGAAAGCTGGGAAGTGGTGCTGGCAGGTGCGGATACCATCACCTTCTGCATTCTCTGTCCGACACCGACATTGTTCTATTGTGATGGAAGATTTGCTTCAATAAGGAGGGCAGTGAAAAGCTCAGTCCAGGTTCTCAGGAGGTTTCGAGTAAAGGCAGCATTTGCCCCTCCTTCTGTGGTCCGTCACTGCTAGCTGTTGAAGGAGGGAGGTGTCAAGCATCTCTGTTCTTTCCTTTTCTCTTCCTCATTTCTAGATCATTAGAACATTCACTTGTTCATTCAATAAATCATTAGAGAGCCCCTGCCTTGGGCCAGGCATCAAGCTAGGTCCTGGGGGTATCACTAGGGTCATGACTGATATATGTACGTTGACCTCTGAGGGCTTCTACTCAGATGGGGAACAGATAAGTAAATGGGCAGTTATGTAGTATGAACAGCACTGTGATGTTGGCTGTGGGGATACTTGAAAGGGACCTCAATCTAGATTGTGGGATAGGGGGAGGCTTTTGGGAGAAGGTCACATTTTAGCAGAGGCCTGAAATGAGAAACTGGAAACATGACTGTTGTGAGATGGACTGGCGGGTGGGAGTGGGTTGGAGGTGTGGGCTAGAGTAATGTTTTTTTGTCAGCTGGCCCCTCCCTCCACCACCCTCCCTCTCTTGCTGTCTCCGTCCCTCCCTTTCTCCCTCCTTCTCTCCCTTCTTTCCTTGAGAGTTAATCTTTGGGCCATGAGGAGCTGCATAGCAATTTGTGAGTTTGGATTCTATTCTGGGGTAACAGGGGAGACAGGGAAAGGGTTTTAAGCTGAGAAATAGCTTGACCAGATTTGATATTTATCACCCTGAAGAATGGACCAGAAAATTAGGGGACTGGGGTAGTTAGTTAGCATGTTAGAGATGCTGGTGGCTTGGAGTGGGAGCTGGCAGGGCTGCTAATGATTGGAGAGGGCAGAACTGGTGGTGGGTGGACTGTGGGGAGTGAGGGTGGCTAGGATCTAAGATGAACCTCACGTTTCTGACTTGAGCAGTGGCGTGGCTCTGGGTGATCTCTCCTGAGATGGGTAATTCAGAGGAACAGGTGTCTTTGTGGGTTTTTGATGGCTGCTTTAGATCTGCTTTGGGGAATTTCATTTCAGAATAGATAGGGCTGTTTAAGTAGTGAACATGAAGACAACTGAAAGGTCAATTCAGTGATGGAAAGTCTGAAGAGATAGTGGGAACTGAGGTGAGCATATCACTAACTTCTCCTGCCCTTTTCTCTGCCCCTACAATGTGACTATCAACCTGATTTTACAGGAGTCAGAAAAATCTTTTAGGACCAAATCAATCAAGGTGGTGGTTCATCCACTGATCCAGGAGAAAAGCTTTGCATCTTTGTTGTAATGAGGGAATTTCCACTTACTTGACTTTTCTGCCTTCCTTATCTGTTTTTAGTTTTCTTGGATTCTGTGTGTATGTAAATACTTCATATTGAAATTTTGGGTTTTTCTTTTTTTTGCTTAAACTTTTAGTATTCTGGCTCAGTCGTGTCCGACTCTTTGTGACCTCATGGACTGTAGTTCGCCAGGCTTCTTTGTGTGTGGGGATATTCCAGGCAAGAATACTGGAGTGGATTGCCATTCCCTTCTCCAGAGGATCTTCCCGACCCAGGGATTGAACCGGGGTCTCCTGCATTGCAGGCAGATTCTTTACCATTCTACCTGTGTTCAAATGCATTCAGAATATACAATATAATTCTTTTGAATTATCTAGTGCAAAATGTTCTTAAAATGTCTTTTAAGTTAAAAAATAGAAGAAACCAAAGTTAAGATATTAAATTTTATTTTGGTGTCTGTTAGTAGTATGATGGATAATTTTGGTAGCATTATAGAGGGATCAGGTTTTAAAAATCTGTCCTATGTTGTCACGTTCTGCAGATTGCAAATACGTGCAACAACTCTTGCCAAATTAAAAAAAATGCACATGTTAGTTAAGGGGACCAGTTGTTTCTAAACTTTTCTGGTTTTAAGGGCATAGAATGAACTTGGGTAAATCAAGTGTTAAACAAGTATTAGATGAGGAAATTTTACAGTTGTGAAGTTAGAAGGCAAAAATGTTTATATTGAGGGAAATTCGGAGGGAACTCTTCTTCCAAGATAATTAAATTATTTACCATCCAGAAATTTATTCTGGAATGATCTGGAAATTTTTTTCATTTCTCTGAGTGTAAGCTCAGGCTCAGTGGATTCAGATCTCACAAATACAATGTCTTTTTAAATTTCAGAAGTCGTGTATCTGTGGGCATTTGTGAGACAGTGCAAGTAAATTGAATAGATACATATTTCAATTGTTTCTCATTCCATTGCTTGTTTCTCCTTCCATTATCTCATTATCAACAAGCTTCATCCTTGATGAAGCCTAGACAAGTAGAAAGTTTCTCATTTTGAAGTTTAGTTGTTTTCTAATTGGTCACGCTAAAGAAAGGCTTACATTGATTTTGAAAGACAAAACATGTCATTGTTTTTTTCACCCATGCCCAACTTCTACATGGCTGACTGGATATTGTTCAAATTTTCCAAAAGAGAAAAAGGAGAGAGAGAAACACCCTCATTTTGGGTCAGAAGCCAGTCATGGAAAATTTCATCCCAAAAGGATAATTTTTCATAAATATGCAAGCAGCAAATGGCAATGTGACTACAACAGAATCTGCCCCTGGATTTCCATAGACAGTCTCTTGCTGTAAACACTCAACCTCAGGCACACAGAAGCCTAAATATCCTTTTCCACTGGGATTGAGACTTGTTCCTCTGGGACCCAAGTTGGGGTAGGCACAGGCCCCAATTTTGTTTTTATTCCACATTAATTCATACATTTTTAGAGCATGTCTACTATGCAAAAGGTAGTTTTGCTAGGGAAAACTCTGCCCTCAGGATTTGCAATCCAGTTGGGAAAATAAAGTGCGCCTATATAAAAATCTAAGTCCATTTGTAGTAAGTGCCAAGCATGTGATTTCTGAGAGGCAGCATTGTCAATTTAAGAAGGTCAAGCTCATGGGTATATGGGCTGTAATAGTCGGGGAAGTCCTGGGAGAAGTGGAACTCGAGTAATAGGTTGAAAGATGGGGTGGATGGAGGCACAGATGCGGTATTTCCATGAAGAAGTGGTGTGGGAAGCAGATGACCACCAAGAGCTGGGAGCCTGGAGCCTGCAGATGTGCGTGGGACGCTGCTATGGGTTTGTTGATTGACTTGGGTGGGTTCCTGCCCTTTTTACCTGGGTTCCTGCCACCTGGGGCAGAGAGGCCGGCTCAGCTCAGCTCTTTCAGGTCTGACCCAAGGACTATGCGGCATGAAGGGCAGAGGTCATGAGAAGTCTATTTTGCAAATCCAAGCTCCACCTGTTTCCTGCACGTTTATTTCATGTTATTAGATCTGGGAAGAGGTTGAGCATCTCTCCATGTTAATAGAGGTCTTTAAGAGAGATTGTAGTAAGTATTGAGAGAGAGAGGCAAAGAGCAAGAATTACAACAGGTGTGTGTTGCGATGAAGAGTGAGCTTACAGATTTGAAGCAAGCGTTCACAGATTTGATGATGGCTGTTCTAGAAACAATAAAAGTCACTAGACAAATAAGGAGGGGTGGGTTGATATTGGAACCGTAAATCTCTAGAGGCTGCCAGCTTTGTTGAGTTTGAATGTGAGTGCTAGCCATCACGGCAGACCTCACTGCAAGATTTTTTCTTTCCAAGTCAGGAGATCCTCGAGTATTCAGGCTGATAGAAGAGGCTCCGTATACCCCTCTCTCCCCTCACTGGGAGGGAGAATGGAACAGGAGGCTCATACTTCTAATATCCCAGATACAAGCTAATATATGAATATAAGGATGTTCACCCTTGCCCTTTAGGCTCAAACCTGTTCCTTTGACTAATAGTTTTATGGTGCCCAGAGTTAACCATTAAAGTCAAGCTATTGACATGCACAGGACATGGAGACACAAGCTGGGAAAGTAAAATAAAGCAGGCTAATAGAGCACGGCCCTCTTCTGCCATTAGAGCAGGACTCATGCACTCTCAGATACATACACACATCCGTAACTAAGGCACCTTGCTGTTGAGTGATTTTTCAGAATAGAAAAACCTTTGTACAAATGGCCATGTTGTAGAGATTTTCCAACAGTCTTCTACATTTCAGCTCATGAAAATAAACAAGATATAGTTGTCTCCAGGTGCTTATAACAAAAACCTGACTAGTACACATAAAGCAGAGTTTTGTCCTAGACGCTCTAAAGTTCTTATGTATCATATTTGTTCTTCACTCAACAAACCTTTATTGACTACCTACTGTATTCCAGGCACTATGTTAGAGGTTAGAGATTTTAAATCTCTGGTAACTTAGATAAGACAACCTATAAAATGTAATTTAAAGGCAGAGTATTTTCTTCCTATGGTTTTTATAACCACTGTTCATTTGTCTCATGATAGGAAATAATTGTGACTGAATATCTAGGGCTATGTAGTTATTTTAGATTTTAGCCCAGTGGTTTTTTAACTTGTCATTTAGAAATGGGTCCTGTTATATTTACCTGTAAACCAAGTCATGGAGTTTTCAGAGTGGCTGAGTGGGCGTTTATGTGCCTAACTGGAGGCCAATCAGATCTATTTTGGTTTCAGTGTTTATACTTAAGGTTAATGCCCCTTTAGACTGTTTAGGCAATTTCACCTGTATTATTATATGCCAAAATTTATTGAGTTGTGTTGGTTATCCCTCCATTGGCCTGGGGGCAACACCAGAAATGCCAGAAGCTAGGGTCGTTTCTTGGTGACACAACTGCCAGGCCCACGAGTGGACAGGAATGGGTAATGCCTATGGGAATCCAAACACCGAGACTCTGAAAGGAACACACACCCTGTGTTTAAAACAGCTGAGTGGCTGGGCTCCCCCTAAGTGGATGCAGTCAGCAGTCACTACTCCTGGACAATACACTCCAATAATGTGTGTTGTCTGGGTCACTCATTTGGCACTTACTACATCCTGTCTTGGGTTATTAGTAACCATTGCATGTATCTGGTGTTTTTTTCCTCCCCAGTTATACTACCCCATCATTGTGGATACAGGCTTTGCTCCTCATTCAAATCCCTAACCAGCGTTCTTTATGGGGAGCAAACTTGATGGTTGTTTTTATTATGAAATAGAAGTGTTTCATTTATTAAAATATAAGTATTTTTTCAAACAATTATAAATTGACTAATTGAACCTCTTTTAAAAACGAATTTCTTGAGGCATTGTTGACATATAATAAACTACATGTATACAGTTGATGCAGAGAAGGCAGTGGCACCCCACTCCAGTACTCTTGCCTGGAAAATCCCATGGGCGGAGGAGCCTGGTAGGCTGCAGTCCATGGGGTCGCTAGGAGTCGGACACGACTGAGCAACTTCACTTTCACTTTTCACTTTCATGCATTGGAGAAGGAAATGGCAACCCACTCCAGTGTTCTTGTCTGGAGGATCCCAGGGATGGGGGAGCCTGGTGGGTTGCCGTCTATGGGGTCGCACAGAGTCGGACACGACTGAAGCGACTTAGCAGCAGCAGTGTACAGTTGATAAATGTACCATTTGATAAGTTTGGACTCCATAACCTGATTTTTTGTTTTTTTAAATTCAATGGGCACTGACTTTGTGTAGGTTGCTGATCTACAAGTGTGAGTTAGGAATTTTCAAAGTGACACTTATGTGGTGGTGAAGGGGTGATTTGGCTCCCAGATGACTTTCCTAGTGTAGTTTTCTGCCTTGGTGAGTTGAGCTTCTGGCACTCAGTGGACATGTGATAAATCTTCCTGATGGTCATGTGTGTATAGTTGTAAAGTCTTTATCCCTGTGCCTGCCCTTTAAAAAGCAATAGTTTCCATCTTTTATTTGCTTATTTTTTAATAGAGGATAGTTAAAAAAATTTTTTTCCCAACTGTATTGAGGTAAATTGACAAACAAAAACAGGGCTTCCCAGGTGGCACTGGTGATTAAAAAAAAAAAAAAAAAAACTTGCCCGCCAATGCAGGAGATGTAAGAGACCCAGGCTTGATCCCTGGGTCAGGAAGATTCCCTGGAGTAGGAATGGCACCCTACTCCAGCATTCTTGCCTGGAAAATAGCCTGGGCAGAGGCACCTGGTGGGCTACAGTCCATGGGGCCACAAAGAGTCAGACACGATTGAGTGACTAAGCACATACACACATATTTAAAGCATACGAAAGGATGGTTCGATATATGTTGTGAAATGATCACCACAGTTAATTAATGTAACTGTCACCTCACATAGTTACTTTTTTATTTTTTAATGGAGGATAATTTATAATGCCCTCAGCAACTTAGGACATTTTGTCCTCTTGACAAATCCAGCAATGATTTTACTTCCTGAGTGCAGTGATGCTGGCTGGCCATCTTTGTGGGAAGATACAGCCAGAAAGTATGTGGGTATTCTTGTGGCTGCAGAATCTCTTAGTCTCTGCAGCCCTCTTTGATTTCCATAAGGGCTGAGCGAGTCCTGTAGGAGACTTGAGTGCCAGGGCAGGCCAGCTGAGTTTTAATTGATTCTAATTAGCACCCCCATAGACTGTAGCAGTTTGTTTTTTTTTTCCTTGAAGCAGTCAGCCATGTAGCATTAGGAAAGGTGAGACATCTTTCTGTGGAAGCAAGGAAGAGGCAAAACTATTTTCAGGCTCTGTTTCTGCAAGTCCTACCTTTCTCAGGAATAGGGAGGAAGTGAGATAAGGAAAAGAAATACCTGAGGAGCAAGATGCTAGGAAATAGTCACTCTAAACCTAGCAGTGGGCTTAGTCAGCAGGACGAAGATGCTTCAGGTCTTTGCACTCAAGTACCTTCCAGTTGAGTTGGAAAGAATGAGAGATGAGATGTAATCAAGCCTTAATGTTTCTTGTGAGCTAGGGAAATGGTTCTTGGGAGCGGTATTTATGGACATTTCAGAAAGTGTTTTCTTACCTTGAACGAGTCATTAGAGCTGCTGCCAAAAGAATAAGTGTAAGAAAATGAACAGTGCACAGACAGTCCCCAGTACTCCCTCCCCTCTTAGCTGCACTCAACAGGGACCCAGTGCCTGCCTGTAAGAGTAGGTGCTCCTGTTTTCCCATCGCTTGGCCAGGCATATGGTTTCCATTGATGGGCAGCTCGATTTGCAGCCAGTTGTCAATCCCATGTGGTGTTCTGGGGACAGAGGTAACGTGGGAAGCCAGAGCCCCCAGTCAACCAGAGGCCTTATTAGTCAGAAATTTCAGTCTTCCGTGCTATGCAGCACCATAAATGACTTCAGGGTACAGCTGGCTTGGTCTTTTGGGGCTGGGAGGGGTGGAAGGACGAGAAGTTACCCCAGTGCTGGACAACATTGTGAAGTGAGGCGGGATAGCTTCATTTCCCTCCCCTCCTTTCCATAATGCGATGATTTTGATGGTCACTTCATCAGAACTTGGTCTTAGACACATCTGCTGTCAACTGTTTAGAGCTCAGTATGACTGTACGTCTGTGCGTTCCCATTTTCAGGAAATTTGCCTTTGAACCTGGGTCCTTTTGGTGAACTGAGAGGCCTGGGCTTCAGGTGAAGGAATCATAAGGAGTTGAGGAATGGGCAGGCCTGCTTCTGCGATTTCATGTGGGAGAACAAGACCTGTCTCATGTGCACTCAGAAGACCACCACAGGCAAGCATCAGCCTGGGGTTTTCAAAGATTTGAGCTGGACCCACAGTAGGCAATACTTTCTGTCTTGTGACACAGGGTGCACAGATGAGGAGGAATAGATTAATACCTATCTTCACTCTGTGAGAGGTACCTGATCATTTTAATAACCTATGGATTAATTTAAATAATGTTGATTGGATCTACTAACCTGATTTCACAACCCACATGTGAGTTAATGGGCCAGGCCAGGCTGTGATCTGGGTTTTCTGTACCAGGGTGCATAGTCAGGGGATTGGTGGGGGCTAAACCTTGACTCTCGTTTCTCTTGCCTAGCAGGTGCCCGGACTTGGCACTGGGTCTCCCAGAAGAAGGGGTACATTATAGAATGTATTCATGAAGTGATCCATGTGCCCAAGACTTGTAAGCATGGTACTTGTGTGCTCCGCCCAGCACCATTTGTAATTTACAAATAAGATCTGTGTGGCTGGTAGTGTCCTGTCAGTGTTCACCTTGCAGAAGAGAAAGAAAGAGTAGAAAATTACAGGTCAGGAGACGCTAGATCCAGAGTGAGAAAGGATGCCAGATATGGCTCGGGCACTAGTGAGAGAAGAGTTGAGGGGGACTGGCTCTGGACCCCCCAGAGATACCAAAATTGGTGGGTGCTCAAGCCCCCTGTACAAAATGGTGAAGTATTTGCAGTATGTAATATGTTCATATCCTCCTGCATACTTCAAGTCTCACTAGATTACCTAATACAATATAAATTACATGTAAATAGTCATTAACACAATGTAAATGCTGTGTGTAGATGCTTTGGCAGCATGCAGCAAGTTCATGGTTTTCTTTTTGGAACTTTCTGGAATATTTTTTTTTAATGTTTTCTATCCACAGTTGGTTGAATCCTTAGATGTTAAATTCATGGATATGGAGGTTCCAACTGTATCTGCCCTCAGCTTCTTCCTCACATCCCCTTTGTTTTGTGATCTGGAAGGTGCTAAACCAAGACAAAGGGGAAGGAGCCCATATAATTTAGACACTGGTCACTGCTTCTTAGACTTCTCTGAAGGGAGGAGCTGCATTTCTGTCTGTGATGGAAAAATTAAATGTAATAAGGAAATAAGGAAAGAGCAATAAGGAAAAAATAAATGTAATAAAAAAATGAAAGTAAGCAATCCATTCAACAGATGTCTGTTGAAAACTTTCTCTGTACCAGAGACTGAATCAGATGCTACATTGTTTAGTTTCTTATATTCACCGTGGATTAACTTTTAAAAAAAATGAACCCATCTGCATGAGTGCCCTCATTTGAATTCTGTGATTTTTCTTCACTTCTAGCTAGTCACTAAGCATAAGTTTCCTGAAAATAGAAGAGACTCAACTACTGTTATTCAAATAATGACCGTTTTGCCAGGAGGGAGTGTTGGGGAGTTGATTAAAGCGAACAAAACCATTGCCAGGTTTCCTAGATTAACGAAAGGTTTTCCTTACCCCTGTGTCCTTGATAACACTATGGAAAACATAGAAGACTAAGAGGCATTTCTTTTGTGTCACTCAGAGTTTCTCATTCAGGAAATACTTATTGAATATGCACTGTGTCTCAGACACTGACTAGGCCCTTGGCATTATGCAGGATGGAGAAATCCCTGACCTCAGGGAGCAGAGTTGAGGGGAAGGTAAGGCTTACTCATGAGCAAGAAAGGGCCCTGAGATGCCCTTATATGGTGGTCACTAAGTGTCCCACTCAATGTGTACCATTTAGGAATAAGTGTGTCTGTATGTGATAGAAAACCTAAAAATACAGCGGCTTAAAGACACTAGGTTTTATTTTCTCAAAGGATAGAAGTTTTGATCAGAACTGATGTGGTATTCCATGATGCTTTCAGGGACTCAGGCTTCACTCATCTTACACCTCTCCATCATCCCTAGTGTGTGGTCCTCATTCACATGGTCGTGTGGCTGCTAGAGCTCCAGCTATCACCTAGTCATTCCAGGAGAAAGAGAAGAAGGGCATACTTTCTCCTTTGTAAGGAAGCTTAGGAAATATATTCTTTATTCTAGCCAGTCAGGTGCACAGCTAAAATTCAGGAGGTTTATTACTAAAGAAGAAGGGGAGATGGTATCGAGCTAGGCAGCTAACAACATCTCAGGCACAGGGTACAGGGCTGAGGGAAAGCTTTGTAAAGGAGATGGGATGTGACTCAGGCTTTCATGGACTGGGTAGTATTTGAAGATTAGCTGACACTCTGTTCACAGTACACTAGACCCCTCTGCTGTGGCACATATAATAGAGCTTGTGAAGGTCCTGCCCTGGCAGCTTGGTTGCTACCTTTCCATTGATAGAGCCCTGACCACCTAGTAGCTTCAAGAGTCAAGTTGTAGCTTAGCAGGTTTTGATTATTATTGTTATTTTAAAATTAAGTATATTTGGCAAAACTAATACAATTATGTAAAGTTAAAAAATAAAATAAAATTAAAAAAAATAAAATTAAGTATAGGAGATTTTGTAGGAAATCATGCTTGGAAGTTTTTAGAATGGAATCTTAGTTACTTATTTTTTATTTATTTTTTTGTCATCCACAAAATATACACCTGACCCTATAAAGCATGGCAAATAAAGGGGAGGGAGGGGACTTCTCTGGAGGAGCCGAGGTTAAGACTCCAAGCTTCCACTGCAGGGGACAAGGGTTTGGTCCCTGGTTGGGGAACTAAGATCCAACATGCTGTGTGGAACAGCAGAAGGAAAAAAATAAACAAAGTTAAAAAAATAAATAAAGGGGAGGAGAAGACAAGCTGAAATCCAGAGACACTCAGCAGGGGCAGTGCTGTTGGATGGTCCTAGAGAAAAGCTTTTCCTTCTTCATAATTCCCTTGCTTCTGTTTCACCCACATCCCAGAGTAGAAACTGGCAATTTGATTTTCTCCCTTTTCCTTCTCCTCTAAGGTTTGCAGAATACGGACAAGCAGGATTACATGAGTTGTTAAGTGTCATGCTGCCAACAAATTAAGGATGTCTACTACCAATTGCCTGTATTAAAAGATTGTTCTGTAGGTACTAGCTGATGCACTTGGACAAGACAAAGTATACATATGGAAAGCAAGAGGTGGAATTATAATTATGTGCCTATGATATACTTATATATTAAGTGATAATGCTGTTTATTGGGCTTCCCTGATGGCTCAGTGGTAAAGAATCCACATGCAATGCAGGAGCTGCACAGAACATGGGTTTGATCCCTTCGTCAGGAAGATCCCCTGGAGGAGGATACAGCAACCCACTCCAGTATTCTTGCCTGGAGAATCCCATGGACAGAGGAGCCTGGCAGGCTACAATCAATAGGGTCACAAAGAGTTGGACACGTCTGAAGCAACTTAGCATGCGCACTCATGCTATTTATTATAAAAAATAAGAGAATGCAGTAAGGTAGTTTGACGTGAAATTAATATACAAAAAGGCTTTAGAGAAGAACAAACTTAAAAATAGTAGATAGAATAGAAGCAGACTCCATTTATAGCAAGGATATGTGAGAATAATTAAGATGAATTAGTTTTGTAGGATATTACGTGTTTTAAATATGTATATGTTATACATATTTAAATAGTATAATACTGACAATTGAATGGACAGGAAGATCAATAGTGTAGAATAGAATCCAGAACTAGATACCAATATTATATTAAAACTTTGTCTATAAATGAAGGTGGCATTATGTATCAGAAAATAAAATGATAGATTTTTCAACAAAACAGTTTGGGACAACTGGGTAGCCATCTGGAAAAACAAAAATTGGATCAATACCTCACTTCTTATGCCAACATGAATGCCAGATGGATAAAAATTTAAATATTAAAAGTAGTTGAAGACAGAAGTTTTAAAAAATCCTGTGGTAATACGGTCTTCCTGTGTATAATACAAATCCTAGAAATCATAAATTAAAAGATTGATATATTACATTTTAAAAGACTAAAAAAACTCATACCTCATGGAGGCTAGGTCCCTGATAGGTTCATGGACCATCAGAAAGTCAAGAAACAATGAACAGAGAATTACATATACAACCCAAGTCCTAATATCCTTTAGAAAGAGCTCTAATAAATTAATAGATCAATAACATAATAAAAAATGGGGAAAAACAAGAATAGAATATTGACAGAAAAAAGAAATAAAAATGACTCATATAGAAAGATACTCAACCTGAAACAAAGTGTTTTTTTTTTTTTTTTAGACTATCTGAATGGTAGTTAAAAATTTTTTAACTAGCAGAATGATAAAAATTTATCTTTGAGGGTGAAGGGAACCAGACATTCATGCACAATAGCTGTGTAAATTGGAACAACTTCCATGGTGGGTGTTTTGATTAATCTGTATCAAAATGAAAAGTACATATTAACTCAATAATTCCACTTCCAGAAATGTTATCCTTCAGAAACATTTTTAGAAGATTCATCGCTACATCTCAATGTCATCATTGCTCTGTGTTTCATTTTGCTCATCTTTCAAGTGGCAATAAGGGCTTCTCAGGTGGCTCAGTAGGTAAAGAATCCACCTGCAGTGCAGGAGATGTGGGTTTGATCCCTGGATTGCCTAGAGGAAGGCATGGCAACCCACTCCAGTATTCTTGCTTGGAGAATCCCATGGACAGAGGAGCCTGGTGGGCAATACAGTCCATAGGATCACAGAAAGTCGGACACGACTGAAGAGACTGAGCACAAATGCATGCATGAGGTGGGAATAATAATTCTAGTTTCCTGATGCTTGCAATGGCTGGTATAAGAGTACCTCAGAAACAAGCGAGGCTGCCTGAAAGAAGAAGAAAGGTAGTCTTTAATTTTAAGACATCATTCTGGTGTTTCAGAAAAGGGGTCCTAATTATAAGGCAATTGCCCTGTGCTTTGAAATACCAGGGCTAAACTTACACCTGCTTTTCTACTCTGGCATCAAAAGTTGTGTTTGGATGCGCCTGGAAGGCTTTTGGAGGCCAGTGTGATGGGGGTGGCTGGTAGCCTTTTTGGCACAGGGCCCCAGGAGATGGAGCAGTGGGTCAGAGCACCCCTCACCACATCCAGTCTGGCCTTCTCATATGCCTCAAGATGGAAGATCTCCTAGGACCATCTTCCTGGGTCCAGCATGTGGGGAGCCTTCAGATTTGGCATTATTTTAATACCGATGTTAATTTGACTCAGATAATGATGCAACCTGTTACACAGCCTATCTACATAATTTTAGGTAAGGAAATTGCTCAGGGAAGTCCCTGAGTAGTTGGAGGCCAGAAAGAAATATTTTCAAGTAATTAATGGGTGGTCAGGTAAAGATTTTTGTTATTAAAAAAATAGAAAAGTCCTAGAATAGCATGTTATAGCTCATACTTTTCCAGAAAAGGGTATCAACAAGAAGAAGCTGATATTCATGGATGCAGAAACTTTGGTTTTAATTCCTTTTCTTCTTTAAAATTGTAAAACTCCCTTGTTATAGTTCCTTGTTTTTTCCCCCCTTAACTCCCAGATAAGGCCTAATAAAATAACCATTCTGAGAGGCTAGAATTTATCAAGATGAAGAGAATTTAACTCGGATGAATACATTATGCATAAGAAATAGAGCCTCAGTTTGGGCTTTCTTAATGGCAAATGCCTAAACCACCAAATGATTGTGTTGGTTTTGTGGGTTTCTTGAAAGAGATCAAACATTTAACATCTCTCGGACTTGCATAATACTTCAGCTAGTGCATTGGTTAAGTCAAGAAAAATAAGGCAAGCAGAATGGGATTTCCAGTAGAGCTTCCTATCTGGGTTGGAAGAATACACTCTAATGATTTGTTATGATCACTTTATAAATGGCACCTATAGCAAATGCACCTTGGGCCTGGGGTCAAGTGCATCAGCTGAAAAGGCTGTCATATCCAAAGGCTTCTGAAATGCCTGCCTGAAGTATAATTCATTAGTTGAGCATCAACAACATAAGCGAATTGGTGATGACCTTTTGGGAGCTCATGTTTCAGAGCAGATCGTGCTGATGTGGCCAGAACCTAAGAACACAAGAGAAAATGAACCAAATGTTGCAGCACTGATGAGCCATCTGTGTGCTGTTTAAAGTAAACCTCATAAAGGAAAAACAGGGTGAAAGAAACCTAAATAAATTAGGGATCATTGCTTTGCTTTTCACGAAGGGAGAGATTTAAGCACAACTCTTGTAACACCTTGGGAATAGAATTTGATTACAAAAAAATTTAGATTTCAGATTCCCTGTTTTAAGCATATCTTATGAATGAAATAAAGAACAGTGAGGCCTCATTTACCAGGGAGTAGATTTCAGGTCACTCTGGGAACCAGAACAGGCCCATGAATATGGAAATGCTATGGAAGAGCAGAAAGAACTGAAGGGCCAGAGGTCCAGCCTCAGCCACCCTCTGGCTATTCTCTGGACCTGGGTTTCCTCATTGTTGAAATGCAGGCGTGAGACAGTTTTGAGATCTCTCTCCCTGTTAAAATTTTTTTTAAAATGTGCAATCTTTGTTTTATTTGTGTTTATTGTTGTTTAGTAGCTAAGTTGTATCCAACTCTTTTGTGACCCCATGGACTGTAACCCACCAGGCTCCTCTGTCCATGGGATTTCCAAGGCAAGAATACTGGAGTGAGTTGCCATTTCTTTCTCTAGAGGATCTTCCCAACTCAGGGATCAAACCCCACATTTCCTGCTTTGGCAGGCGGGTTCTTTACCACTGAGCCACCAGGGAAGCCCATTTGTGTTTATGCATTTATATATTTATAATATTTAAAAAAGGTTTAAAAAATGCACTTTGTAAAGAATTCAAACAGTAAAAAGGCAGATGGCAAAAAATGACCTTCCTCTTATCCCAGACTCCCGTCTCACTCTGCAGAGGCAGCCTTTATATTAGCTCCTTGTATATCCTTCCAGAAATATCTTTATAAGCATATTATGTATGTATCTTTTGAAAGTGAATGAGATAATTGTCATGCACACTGTTCTGCTTCTTCCCTTTTTTGCTTAACAATTTTGAAAACTTTTTACTTTATACTTTTGGAAGTTGTAATTATAAGCTCGATCTATTTATTTTCCCTTGCAGACTGGGCAGTATGATAATCCATAGTTCGGTCATTAGTTGAACTAATGTCTTATTGATGAAGAGTCAGATTATATTCATAGATCTTTCCTTCAGCTCCCTATAGCTCTAAATTTATATGACTTTTAACATCTTGGGGAAAGATATCTGGGTAAGAAGAAATACAGCTGTTACAAATCACATGTGCTGCTCCTCTTGGGAGATAAAAGCCCACCCGTTATCAGTCCTTGACCACAGTCACATATAGAATGACATGGCGGGTGAAACGCCAGTTCTTACATCATCGGAGGCAGGAGATGGAGGAAGCATGTGGTATCTCACAGGGTGGGCCTCCTGCACCGTCTTTTTTTCTTTTTTAATCTTTCTGCAGTGCTCCCTGGCATGTCGGATCTTAGTTCTCCTACCAGGGATGGAACCCACCCCCCCTGTATTGGCAGAGAGTGTCTTAACCACCGGACCAGGAGGGAAGTCCCTGCACCTTCATTTTTACCCAAGTGAGAACCTCTGTTCCTGTTGTGGGCTAGATTATTGGTAAAAGGGTGAATCAGATTGGAGACCAGAACTTCACTACCTTTTAAATGATGTATACCTGTTAGAGATTTTGCATATCAGAAAGTTAAAAGAATAATCTGTGGTTGCTGAAGAACAGGTTCTTTGGCAAAGAGGGTTGAGCGGATAGAGTGGGAGCTGGAAATAAGGGAGTTCAGAGTTGGGGTTGATGGGGGTGGGGCAGGGTGATTTTTTTCTCTGTGTCTAATGATTAAGTGACAATACCCCTGCGCTCTCAGGGTTGGAGAGGAGACAGTGGAAAGGCAATTGTGGACAGCCCGGGTATTTACCAAAAAGCTTCAAAGTAGTCATCGTGGGAAAAGCCTGAACTATGTTGAACTTCCTTCTCTTATGGCTTGGTACTTGTTTTGTTTAAAATCACACATGAGGGGAGTACTAAGTTTTTAGGACTGAGGATCTAAAGGCCACACTCAGCGGTAAGAGGGAGCTTTAGGCAATCGGCAATCCGTGTCCCTCCGCCATGGCCAGGCTGGGCGGTTCTCCTTTCCAAGCTGGACGGTTTGCATTTGTGTGGCAGGATGAGGGGCGTGTTCTACAGCCGCCCCCACCCACCCCCGGACCTGATTTTCTCACAGGAGCAGGACTGCACACACCTGCTGTGTCTCCAGAGAGGTTGTGGGTTTTCACTGTGACTCACGAGTCTTATTTATGACCATTGCGCTGGTGGAGACAGACAGACAGAGTGACACAGGCTCAGAGAGTGATTCCCCTCTTTCCATTCAGAGATTTTTCTGGAACACCCCCAGCATGTTGGTTTTCAGCATTCAAGAAAGAGAAAAGAGAAAAACTCACTATTGGGCAAATTCAGCCACCTTCTCCCCACCCTGTTTATTCACAAAAGGCCTTTGGTTTAAGGGTCCACTTAGTTAATTCCAAGCATTTCGGTGTCAGCATGGACATCTTGGTAATTATGCTCCACTTCACTTTGTGTGTGAGGAGAGCCAGGGTCCTTATCAGCCTCCACTCCTCACACCCCTTTTAGTAAATCTTGTCTCTGCTGGCTGGTATTTGAGGTTGTTAGCTTAGTGAAACTGGGCTTCTGTGGTGGCTCAGTGTTAAAGGATCTGCCTGCCAATACAGGAGATGTGGGTTCCATCCCTGGGTTGGGAAGATCCCCTGGAGAAGGAAATGACAACCTATTCCAGTATTCTTGCCTGGGAAATCTCATGGACAGAGGAGCCTGGAGGCTACAGTCCATGGGTTTGTAAAAGAGTCGGACACAACTTAGTGACTAAACAATAATAATAACAGTAACAACAAGCTTAGTGGAACAGGGCCCTGTGCTAATGAGTCCAAGGTCACAACTTCGCATAGAGGGAAGCCTTGCTCTCCCTTGCAGGACACCTGCCAGCTGCTTTGCCCATGTTTCCATCAGGTTCGGGGAGGCCATGAAGAGGGTACAGGTGGCTTAAACTCAGTCCATCTCTTTTTCTTTCTGGACACAAAATACAGAGCTGAGGTTCTTGTGATTGTGGATCGGTAATTCTGTCCTAGGAAGTGATGGTTTAAGTATGCATTTACATTCAAGTCTCAGGGATTAATGTTTGGAAAAATTTGCACTCATGGCCAGAGTTCCTCGATATGCCTGGTTCATTTTTGTTCATGAAGTTAATGAGTATCAAGGACTCTGTGGATACTGAGAGTTAAGACATAGTTCCCACCTATGTTAGTTTCCCAGGGCTGCTGGAACTAAGTGCCACAAACTGGGTGGCTTACAGCAGCAGAAGTGTGTTCTCTTGCTGTTCTGCAAGCTACAAGTCTGAAGTCAGGGTGTTGGCAGGGTCAGGCTTCCTCTGAACCCTGGAGGGGACTCCCTCCTCTTCCAGCTTCTGGTAGCCCTGGGCCTTCCTTGGCTTGTGTCAGCAGAACTCCAAGCACTGGCTCTGTCTTTCCATGGCTGTCTCCCTCCCTCTGTTTTCTCTTCTTATAAAGACAACAGTCATTGGATAGAGGGCCCACCCTGCTGCTACTGCTGCTGCTGCTGCTGCTAAGTCACTTCAGTTGTGTCTGACTCTGTGTGACCCATAGACGGCCTCCCACCAGGCTCCCCCATCCCTGGGATTCTCCAGGCAAGAACACTGGAGTGGGTTGCCATTTCCTTCTCCAATGCAGGAAAGTGAAAAGTGAAAGTGAAGTCGCTCAGACATGTCTGACTCTTTGCGACCCCATGGACTGCAGCCCACCAGGCTCCTCCATCCATGGAATTTTCTAGGCAAGAGTACTGGAGTGGGGTGCCATTGCCTTCTGCAAGGGCCCACCCTAATGACCTCATTTTCACTTGATTACATCTGCAAAGGCTCTATTTCCAAATAAGGTCACATTCACAGGTGTCAGGGCTTAGAACTTCAATATACCTTTCTGGGGACACAATTCAACCCATGACTCCACTTGTCCATAGGTATCTTTTAATTCATGGGGAAAAGTATTGGAAAAGGATGGTGACCTTAGTACTAAAAGAGACCTAAGCACTCTGTTGTAAGAGTCCAAGGAAGGTAACACACACATACACACACTCCAATACCAAACATGCGACTATGGAATGATGCAGAATGGGTAAGTTACAAAGACTCTCTTGGAGAAGTTTTCCTGGGCATGTGGCCTTGAAGGATGGGGTTTAGTACTAGAGAAGCAGGCAGTGAAGGGGATTTCAAACTGAGTGTAAGCAAAGTTCTGAAAGCACCCTTGTTTCAACCTGGGAAGAAAGATGCTTCTGGCAGAAATGTGAGGGCAGGATTGGAGATCTGGAGGCTAGACGCCTAATGGGAGATTCTGTAGGAGCCTCAGGCTCACCAGAAGGCCTGAACTTGGAAATAGTTGTGGGGTGAGAAGTCAGGGACAGATTATAAGAACTGGGGTGAGGGTAGGGGCGTTGGTAGAAGGTAGCAATGGATGGTTACAGGGAGATGGTTAGGGGAAGAGATGGCTTTCAGTGTTCTGGTAGGGTTGACTGGAGGGAGGGTGATGCCTTTCAACAGGAGGGGGAGCTTAGGAATAAAGCACATTAGAAAAGGAAGGTAAATTTGTAAATATGTTGAGTTTGAGGTCCTTGCAGCTGTAGGTGGAGATGCTCAGCACCAATGTTAAAACTTGAGGCATTCTGGAAGAAGAGGTCCACGTTGGAAGCAAGAATGCCAGCATGCTGATTAGAACCATGGGGGTGGATGCAGTGACGTGGAGAGAGGGGACAGAGGCAGAGGAGCAGTGGGGCAAGGCCCATGCCTTGGGGAATGCCCAGGAGAGGGACAGGGTTAGGAGACAGTTGACAGGCAGAGAGTGGAGAGTTCAGAGTGGGCAGGGAACCCAGCAGGGCTTTGTCGGTCTCACACTAGCCGGGGAGATTGTCAGAGCTGACAGCGGATGTTCTGTCTGGAGACTGGGAGAAAATGCTCTCAGTGAGGTGATGAGGGGCAGGATCCAAGTTGTAGGAGGTTGAGGAGATGAACGGGAGATGTGGCAGGGAGGCAGCGAGGGTAGACTGTCCCTCTGGAAAAGGAGGGAAGGGTAGACGGTCACTTCTTGGCAGGATGAATCGAGAAGCCAGGTCACCCGAGGAAGCAGAGGAAAGAGAAGGAATAGTCAGGAAGATAGAAGAGAGGACCATTATTGGATGAGACGAGTTCTGGAAGAGATGGCAGGCTGTGGGGTGGGTAGCCAGGAAAGAAGTTTAACTGAGATTCTCAAGGGAATCACGTAAGATTCATTGTATGAATGCAGCATGAATCTCGTGGGGATTTTTAATTCATGAGGATCATTCGCAGCCCTCCCTGAAGACTAGAAACTGGACGAGTTGACCTGTGGACACACAATTTTGTGACTGTTGGCCTCTGCTGTGCCCTTCTGCCATGGAACTGCAAGCTCACACCCAGTTCTGGAACCTTCCCCTGGAGAATGTATAGATTGAGGTCATTTTTTTGCCACACTGCATGGTATGCAGGATCTTAGTTCATCAACCAGGGATTGAACCTGCATCCCCTGTACTGGAAGCATGGAGTCTTAACCACTGGACTGTTGGGAAAGTCCTGAGATTTGTCCTTTTATGGCTGTTTCCAAAACTAAGGGATAGCTCTGCCATCCCAGATGGACTTTCTCTGACCTAAGGACTAAAGTGTCATCTGGGTATATAGAATGGCTATAGGAGAATGGTCTGGAAATAACTATTTCCCCTCTGTTAGTATCCAGGGGAACAATTATGTGTTTTTCCTCACCCTGCCTCTCCCTAGATTTCAACCTCTGGATCTGGATCTAGGGAATGGAGTGAAAGTAGAGGAGACGAGAGTTATATGAGAAATGCACGTGTGCTGGTTTTGTGGTTCTGAGGGGAGAGGCACGGTTGGTGTTGGCTGCAGTGGTTGAGAAAGGCTTCACGGAAACAAGAGTGGGACTTTGAATGATGGGGTGTTTGTATAGATAGATAAGAAATGCAGTAGCATCCTAGGTTGATGGGCAGTGTCCTGGAAACACCATGATGTGTCCATGAGACAAAGAGAAGACTGGCCAGACTGGACAGGATTATATCTGGGCGTGGATGTGATCAGGAGGGAGGCTGGAGTGTGGAGGGCTTTGAAAGAAAGGCTGAAGATTGTGGACTTCACGCTCAGAGTGAGTGGGAGCTACAGAAAGTTATGGAGCAGGGGTCACGTGGGCAAGTTGGTGTTTTGGAGACAGAATTGCCTCCTTTCTCCTTCAGTTTGGCTGTAGAGCTAACTTGCTCATGCAAGAGGCTTGGCCACGTTCCCTGTCCTGGTGGAACTCACCTACAAGATGGGCACATCTTCCATTCTAACTGTTTCTTTTGCTCTGTTAGGAAACATCCCCCAGGAGCTTGGGTTTATTCTTTCAAAGTGCAAAATGCAAGTTACTGTATAGCTAGAGGGGAAAAACCTGTTTTTCAATTTTTCTCTTCTTCCTCCCCCTCCCCCAACATTGGTCTTTTGCCTCAGCCTTTGAGGATCTTGACATTTGGATTTTTCCTATCCCCATAATGAGTTTTCTAAAAGCTTCACCACTCCTAGAAGAGAATCCCAACCCAGACTGGAGGTGGAGAGGCCAATTGCATTCCAGTCTTTCTCTCCTTTCCTACAGGGAGATGGTATGTGTGTTAGATAAGTGTACCTCCACTGAACAAAATAGCTGCCCATCACAGAGCTCCTTGAAGAAATCCTAAAATAACAATAATAGAGCATGTCCCACACTTGTGGGAAGCAAGGGCTTTGTGGGGAAGGGGGTGGGGAGCAGAGAAAAGAAACAGATTTTAATGTCAGGCTGACAAGAGTTTATTATACACATCAGTGGTTAAAATAATTACTTTTTTAAATTATGAAAAAGGCTTTCTGGGGGCCCTGTTAAATATCAGCTGCAGTTCCTCACAGTAGAGTTGTTGGGGCCACAAAAGAGACACCTTGCTTTTTCAGATGCCTATGGGAATTTTGGCAGGAGGCAGCGCAGAACGCCCCCTCTCTTCCTGCCCTCACATTTTGGATTTTGGTTGCAATGCTTTGTGTGTCTTCACTCTCCTGAGGGTTTCTTCAATTTCTCCATCTCCCATCTTGAGTTTGCTACTGCTTCTCCAAGTTCTCACTGCTCTCAGGAGAGAAGCCAGAGGGCCACAGGGCAGAGGAAGGTGCCACTTGGCATCCTTTTTCCTTTTCTTTGAAAAATTTAGGCCTTTTCTGGAATAACCAGTGTGACAGCACGCTGCTAAGACAGCCAGGGTGAGTGCAGACCTGAGACTCGGATCTCAGTTTTCCCTTCCAGCTAGTATGTTCTCACCGGAAGCTGAGAATGCCGATTGTCAGATTGTTCCACGCGGTGAAATCTGGCCATGAAGTGGCTTCTTGTTCAAGTATCAGGCCTTTCGTAACATTTTTAGATTCATCACAAAACTTGAAGAGCTCTAATAATTTAAAATCTTGACTTTGCAGGTAAGGACCAGGAAGTGGTTGCTCAGGACGTGGTTTGGTCACGTGACTGATCATGTGACCACTGCACCCTGGTCACAGATCTCCTGCTCTCCCCTTGGAAATCTGAACCCCATTTCCTTTTAATTCTGAACCTCCTTTCTCCCTTGGCTTCTGTACCTGCCAAAAAAGGGCCATGCTTGGTGCACAGCTGGAGGCAAACTCTTTTATGACTGCTCTTCCCTTCATGTCCAGGGTGATACCGAGGATTATCCCCTGAGATCAAAGGTGGATTTTGCTCTAATGCTCGGGAAGATGCCTCTGTATAAAATGAAATGTTCTGGTGTAGCTTACAAGTGATTACTTTCTCCTTTCAAAGCCTGGGAGGTGGGGGTGGGAGTGTCACGATTGCTCTGTCCTCCTGGCTGCCCACCTGCTTGCATTCCGCTTGGCTTTGATCCTGAGGGTTTTGTTTTGTTTTTGTTTTTGAGGTTCAGAAAATTCTGGTCTGGCTCACATTCTTGCCCTTTCTGCCTCCTAATGGGGTTCTGATTCTCTATTGGCCTTGGTATTAATAAAAATATGGGTGTAAATCCATTTTCTTCATTTAACCAGGGCAGATAAGGACTTTCCCAGTCAAAAACAAAACCATATGCCAAAAACAAACAGACAAAATGAAACCAACCAACCAAACAAAACCAGAGTGGAAATGACAACTGGAAGCTCCCCAAAAAAGCAAAGAGTTTGGGTCCAACATAGTACAGACTCCTGCTCTTTGCTCCATGTGGCCTGGCTGGCACATGGATGGGGCATCTCCAGCCTCTCTTTTTTTTCACTCCAGCCCTGGTTACATCACACCTTAGGCAGCTTCCTGCAGGTGCCAGCTTCACCTGGAGGTCCTGGGACCTCACCTACCTCCATTCTCAGGAGCTGACCGGAAGGAACTTCCTGTTTCCTAGCCCAGCCCTTCCCTTGAGGGTCCCATTTCCAGACTGAATGAATTTCCAGACCAGCCCAGCTGACCACCCCGATTGCCAGAAAGTTTTTTTTTTTTGATGAACTAGCACCCAGATACTCCTGATGGTTGATAGAAATTTGTCCCCAGTTTCTTTTAATTGTATATGTATTTGTTTTCTACATTGAAAGAAGCTGAGAACATTGAAACTCTTGAGCATTTCATTCTCAGCCACTGTGAATGGAGTGCAGCTTTTTGACAGAAGAAACAGACCAGTTTCCAAAGAGCTGTGAGCGTGTGTCATCTCCCTGTAGACTTATTTTTAATTTCCAGGCAGCTGCAGTTAGCGTGGACATCAAGCCTGTGCTGGCTTTATTTTCCCCAGATGCACCATTGGGTGCCACGTGCACATGTGGGCAGCCCACTCTCGTTTTGTGGGCAAGCTTCTGGCCAAGTGGTTACAATAGGATTTTGTGTGTGATTATCTACTTCACAGATATGCAGAAAGTACCTAGACTATGGGTGGATGAATTTGATGGAACCTTTTTTCTATCAGAATCCCAAATTGTTATTTGGATTTAGTAAAGTTTATATAATCTGGCTTGATATAAAACATAAATCTCCAGTTGGAGGCTGGGAGTGAAGGGAAGGGGCTGTTTGGAGGGAGTGTTCTCCCTCTCCTTCCTCCTCAAGTTGGCACAGGGATATGGCTCCCTGGAGGTGGGGGAGGTGGGTGACAGCTTTGATTTTGCCCAACATCTCTGCTAACGATGTGGTGCTCAAGTAAACAGCACGTTAATGGACTTCCCAGATATGTGAAATTCAGCAGCTGTTGCAAACAGCAGTGAGCACAGAAAAAAAAAAAAAAAAAAAGAACTATAGAGGAAGAGAGCAGGGAAGAGGAAAGAGGGGAAAAGGAGGGGAGGGAGGTCAGCAATGTGAGCAGGAAACGACAAGGATGAGGTTCCGTCTTTCAGATCCAAATTCTTGTATCTGGGCATGATTGCAGATGCACAGAGCTTAGGAACCCATCTGGAAAGTCCATCAATCTGAGAAAGTCCCTGAGGGCAACCAAGGGCAGCTGTGTGGCTGGGAGTCCTCTGGGTTTCTTAGGATCGGGTTGTGCACGTAGAGGTGAATAGAACAGGCATCATATTGGGAGGCATGTGTGCTTATACTCCTTTTGAAAGAATGAACATCCATGACCTTCAAAATTCACCATTAGTCTTGCGATAAGATTTATGTGTTGTCTAAGGAGTGGTAACAAATTATGCCTTGTCAGTTAATTATAAGATCCTTTATAAACTGCCCCTCCATTTTATCTTTTTAGCTTCATCTATTTCTATTTTTACTGGATACCCTACACCACAGGCGAGTGGTGTGGTTTATTATTGCCATAACATCTTTTTCTTTCCCTTGGAAACTCTGCCTTATGACCCCTACCCCTTCCCACCCTCCTCCCTGTCTTATTGGCCTTTGCAAGCAAAAGAGTGAAAGTGAAAGTCGCTCAGTTGTGACCGACTCTTTGCGACCCCATGGGCAATACAGTCCATGGAATTTTCCAGGCCAGAATACTGGAGTCCAGGGGACCTTCCCAATCCAGGGATCAAACCCAGGTATCCTGTATTGCAGATGGATTCTTTACCAGCTGAGCCACCATGGAAGCCCAAGAATACTGGAGTGGGTAGCCTATCCCTTCTCGTGGATCTTCCTGACCCAGGAATTGAACCAGGGTCTCCTGCATTGCAAGCATATTCTTTACTAGCTGAGCTACCAGGGAAACCCTGGTAAGCAAAGGAGGGGCTTCCCCAAAGCCCCAGGGACTCACCCCCATAGTCCTTTTGCTCTTACCTCTGTTGGGGCATTCACTCCACTGTCTTTTCATTATTTGATTCCTTGTCTGTGTCTCTCTAGCATCTCTAAGATGCTGAAGTATAGGAACAAGAGAGACCTCTGTTTTTTTTTTCCCCCTCTATCAATCCCATTGTCTTAAATTGTTCCTTTGATACTATAAGAACTGAAAAAGATTGGCTGAATCAGGGGTGGGGTGTGAATGAGTTATGAGTTATAGAGTGAGAGAGTGAAGCAACGACCAGGTGGTCTTCCTTAATGGTACCACACAGAGACCTTTGGGCTGACGGGCTGCTGGTGGGGCTGCAGAACCAGGCCCCAAGCTGGATTCCTCTAGGCGTAGCTCTGCTGTCCTCATCAATACACAGGCCAAGTTTCCTTCAGCCATAGTGACTTTTTTTTTCAATCCATTTTGGCTGTGTCGGGTCTTCCTTGCTACCTGCAGGCTTTCTGTAGTTGCAGTGGGCAGGGGCTCCTCTCTACTCACGGTATGCTGGGCTTCTCATTGTGATGGCCTCTCTTGTTGTGCAGCAAGGCTCTAGGGCTCAGAGGCTTCAGTAGTTGGGGGGCATGGGCTTAGTTGCCCTGTGGCACATGGAATCTTCCTGGACCAGGAATCCAACCCGTGTCCCCTGCATTGACAGGTCGACTCTTATCCACTGGACCATAAGAGGGGTCCCATGGTGACTTTTAAAAACCGATCTCAAGGAGACCTGCCATGATTTTGACGGTCCTGGAGAATTTCAGAAGCAGATTGGTGTATGTAGTGCTCAGGGTTGAGCAGGCTGTTAAAAGTATGAAACTGATTCCTCAGAAGGTAGTGGCTTTGAGGAGATGTGTGTGGCTGCCAGCTGATGAGGAAGGCGTGAAGTGGAAACACCCTTTACGCCCTGGAAAGCTCTAGTGCCAGTGTCACCTCATGTGTCTGGTGGGAGGGAAGACACTTGTTTTTCACACTGATGAGGGCTGGATGCAGGGTGGGGGGAGCTGTGGAGTCAAGAGGGCTGCCCTGGATGAGAGGCCTCTGGTTGTTCTCGGTGGTTGGCAGCCATAGGCTGAGCTGCAGTGGGGAGGCTGTCTGGGCCCAGCCCGTGAAGGAGGAAGGCTTAGGTCACGAGGCTAATGACTGCCCTCAGCTAACCAGGCTGCTTGGGGCTGGAGGTGAAATGGTTAACTGAGGTTTCTTTCCAAGGACAGAGGACTAAGTCTGAGGCCCCACTAAGAGCCAGGCGCTGTGCTAAGAGTCAGGAGTACAGCTGTGAGTGAAGCAGGGAGGTGCTCCAACTCAGATGGTGGGTAGAGACACCTATCAAATAATCCCCAAACAAATGGAAAATTGCAACAGCAATAAGGGCAATGAGGGAAGGAGAGATGGTATGAAGACATTTTGAAGTAGGAGATTTTGACTTGGGAGGTCAGAAAAGGCTGCCTGGGGTCAGGTGTTTGAGCTCCTTGGAGCAGTTGAGTAAAGACAGAAGAGAAGAGGTCTGAAGCTCAGGGAGCCGCAGGAGAAGCATGGTGCTGTCAGTCTGTGATGTGATGGACTTCTTCATGGTATTTGACTCTCTGCTTCTGCTGCCTGGAGATAATCTAGGACATGAAACTGAACCTTGCTCTGACCAGAACCTTGCAGGACCTTGAGGTCATCACTCTCTCATAGGTGGGTATTATGAGTTGAATTGTGTCCTCCCCACCCCAATAAAGATATGTTGCAGTCCTAACCCCTCGTATGTCAGAATACGACCTTTTTTGGAAGTAGGGTCCTCACAGAGGTAATCAACTTATGGTGAGGTTGTTTAGAGTGAGTTCCAACCCAATATGATTGGTGTCCTTATAAAAAGAGGACAGTTGGACACAGAGGGAGACCCAGGGAGAAGTGGGGTACATGAGGATAGAGGCAGGGATTGGTGTGATGCTACCACAGCCAGGGAACATCTGGGGCTACCTGAAGCTGGGAGAGGCAGAGGAGGAGGGTGCATGGCTCTGCCAACACTTTTATGTCAGACTTGTAACTTCTAGAACTGCAAGAGAATATATTTTTGTTGTTTTAAGCCACCCAATGTGTGGTTCTTTGTTGTGGCAGCCCTAGGAAAATAATATCGTAAGGGAGAAAGAAAAATGAAGGTTTGTGTTGGAGATTAATATATAATGCTATGTATTATTAATATTATTATATTAATAAAATATATAATGTAAAATGTTATATTCCAGGAACTATTGTTATCTTACGGGGTGGATTCCATTTTGCTTTTCAGGTTTGTGTGTGTGTGTGTGTCTGGGTGTGTGCACACACACACGTGCTTTGTGTTTTTTTTTGTAAAAACTGGAAGAACTAAAGTCAGATTGGGTTGCCTTGTAATCCAGTCTTTTTGATCATCAGAAAATTCGCACTGGAGAAAGGCCTTTTGAGTGCAGTGAATGTGGGAAATCAAATAGTAGATCGGGTCTGTTTGGTTATCAGAGAGTTCAGGCTGGAGAAGGGGCCTTATGACTGCAGCCAGTGAGGACAGCACCGGCGTTGGTGGGGGCTCAAGTGCAATCATCAGGTAGCAAATGGAGCATTTCTAGGGAGAAATTTGAGGCACAGAGAGGGTGTGTCTTCGAATTGTTACCTCCCAGCAATGGACAGGTATTTGGGATTCAGTGTCAGGTTGTCCATTTCAGGACAAGGGGAGTCTGGTCATTGTAATCCTCTTCCCTTTCCAACCCAGCTTTGGGAACTCAAAGAATGCCTAGTCCACCCTCTGTCCCTGCCCCGCTCCTCGAGAGTCCTGCTCATACACTGCACTTCATGCTCGGTGGTCACAACTGTGCACTGGGAAGCAACATTCCTGCTGTTCCTGTGAATGATCCCATTATCCTCCCGGTGATGCTCTGTTCCTGCCACCCCCATGCCACAGCACTGCAGTGGGTTTAGGGCAGCCAAGAGTAGACAAGAGACTTGTATGATACTGTATGATATCTCTTATGTGCAATTTTAAAACAATACAAATGAATACGCATGCAAAACAAAAACAAACTCAGGTTTAGGGGCTTCACTGGTGGCTCACTGATAAAGAACCTGCCTGCCAATGCTGGAGATGTGGGTTCGATCCTGGGTCAGGATGATCCCCTGGAGGAGGAAATGGCAACCCACTCGAATATTCTTGCCTGGAGAATACCATGGACAAGGGATCCTGGCAGGCTACAGTCCATGGGGTCGAAAAGAGTTGGACACTACTTAGCAACTACACAGATATGGATGGTAGCTACTATAGAGAATTTTTCACTTTCTTATGCTAAAAAAAATGCCCCGGTCAGTCCACCTATGGTCAGATCTCCAGCCCTTTATAAAAGGACAGAACTTTAAAATGCATCTGCCCTTGCAAGTAAGTCTCAATGACTTGCAGAGGCACTAAGGGGTAAATAATTCCTCAGATCTTTGGGGCACAGTTTTGATCTAGAGAGCGGGGAGTGCAGAGCTTGCTAGGGCAATAAAGGCCTTCACTGCAGAAGAGGCCATACCAGAAGGGTAACACAGTGAAGACAGCAAGTGTTGTTCACCTCATTTTGGGTTAACCCAGGCATGGCCCCGGGTGAAGGCGGAATTCTTCTTATTGGTCCAGGCAGCTTCCCATTCCCACTTATATTCCAGGATGATAAAGACGCATCTTTTACATGGGTGTTTTATTAAACACCTGGATTCTTAGAGACATCGATGGGTCTAGATTGTTTTCTTCCTTCCTTAGTATCTGAAATTTAGGAATCACCTCACAATATAAAATCACAAAGCAAACACAAAGATGAGCAAACCTGAAATGGGGAGTTATCCACTGCAGTCTGAATCAACCTGGTTTTAGTAGCTGGCGAGAAGGCTTTGGTGTTAGGTGGCCTGGGGCTGCAGTCCCAGCGCTTGGACGAGTGATTTCCCTTTGTCAGTGTTAATGTCCTCATCTGTAACGTAAGGATGGTAGTATATACACCACATATATAGTCCTTGTGCTGCTGATCAAATAAGAACATATGTAAGGTGTCTGCTGGTTGTCGCTGTATCTATTCCGAGCTGTGGGATTTATGCCTCCTGAAGGCTGATCTCTGGGATCTAGTTTTTCTTTTTTTTCTCCATTTTTTTTTTTTGCAGTTTTGTTAAAGTATAATTGACAAAAATTGTACATACAGGTATTTCTTGACTTACGATGTGGTTGCATCTGATAAAACCATACTAAGTTGAAAGTATCAAGTTGAAATGCTTTTAATATACCTCACCTACCAAACATTGTAATTAGCCTTGCCATCCTTAAAGATGCTCAGAACACTTACACTAGCCTGAAGTTGGGCAAAAGCATCTAACACAAAGCTTTGTTGCTGTTCAGTCACTAGGTCTTGTCTGACTCTTTGTGACCCCATGGACTACAGCACACCAGGCTTCCCTGTTCTTCTCTATCTCCAGGACTTTGCTCAGACTCATGTCCATTGAGTCTGTGATGCCATCCAACCATCTCATCCTCTGTCGTCCCCTTCTCCTCCTGCCCTCAGTCTTTCCCAGCATCAGAGTCTTTTCCAATGAGTTTGCTGTTTACACCAGATGGCCAGAGTATTGGAGCTTCAGCTTCAGCCTCAGTCTTTCCAATGAGTATTCAGGATTGACTTCCTTTAGGATTGACTCTCATGTCATCTGATGACTACTGTACTGAATGTGAAAAACACAATGGCTGTCTGGGCAAAGAATGGTTGTGAGTTTATCAGTTTCCTCCCCATGTGATTGAGTGGCTGACTGGGAGCTGCCACTTGCTTCCCTGCGCAAGATCACGAGAGAGTACACACTGCATACCGACAGCCTGGAAAAAGATCAAAATTCAAAGTACAGCATCTACTGAGTACATGTTTACACCACCATAAAGTTGAAAAATTTTAAGTCAGGTCTGTCTGCATTTAGGTTATGCAATGTGATTTTTTTAAAGGTGTACAATGTAATGTTTTAATACACGTATACATTGTGGTCATTCTGAAATGACTGTGAAATGAGTACTGCAATCAAATTAATTAACATATTCCTCACCTCACATGTGCGTGCTAAGTTGCTTCAGTCGTGTCTGACTCTATGACCCTATGGACTGTAGCCTGGTAGGCTCCTCTGTCCATGGGATTCTCAAAGCAAGAATACTGGAGTGGGTTGCTGGAGTGCCCATCTCCAGACCTCACATAGTTACTTTTTTTTTTTTTTTTATGGTGAGAACACTTAAGATTTACTCTCTTATCTAATACCAAGTATATGGTACAGTGTTATTAACTCTAGTCACCATGCTGTACATTAGATCCCCAGCATTTATTGATCTTATAACTGGGAGTTTGTACCCTCTGACCAACATCCCCCTCTTTCTGCCAACCCACCCCCAGCCCTTGGCACCACAGTTTAACTCTCTGGTTCTATGAGTCTGACTTTTTTAGATTCCATATATGAGAGAGACCATACAGTATTTGTCTTTCTCTGGCTTATTTTGTTTAGCATAATGTCTAGCAGGTTCATCCTTGTTGTCGCAAATGGCAAGATTTCCTTCTTTTTTTGTGTCTGAATAATATTCCATTATGTGTATGTCTTCCTTATATACAGGGGATATGTCCCAAAACCCCCAGTGGGTACCTGAAACTTGAGAGAGTATCAAACCCTAGGTATACTGTTTTCTCGATACATACATATCTATGATAGAGTTCAATTTATAATTAGGCACAATAAGAGATTAACAACAATAACTAGTAATAAAAGAGAATAATTACAGCAATGTGAAGTGAAGTGTCTGTCACTCAGTTGTGTCCACCTCTTTGCAACCCCATGGCAAGCTCCTCTGTCCATGAAATTTTCCAGGCAAGAATACTGGAGTAGTAGCCATTCCCTTCTCCAGGGGATCTTCCTAACCCAGGGACTGAACCCATGTCTCCTGCACTGCAGGCAGATTCTTTACCATCTGAGCCATGAGGGAAGACCCAATTATAGCAATACACTGTAATAAAAGTTATATGAATGTAGTCTCTTTCTCAAAATTTCTTGAGCAAATTTAAGGCTTTTCCATCGGAAATAAACCATAACACACACTATGGCTATAGTTTTTGCAGTTTGAGGTGCTACAGCAAAACTAACACAAAATTTTTTTTCTTCACAGTTTCACACAAATAGAAGTTTCATTCTTATCATAGGTGTTAGCAACCTCAGCATACGATGATTTTTCCTCATTAGTTAAGAACTTTCACCTTTTCACTTAAAGGAGGGCTTTATGACTTTCTTTGGCATATCTGAATTGTCAACATCATTATTCTTGCTGGCTCTGGGGCCATTATGAAGTAAAATAAGGGTGACTTGAACATAAGCACTGAGATACTGCCACAGTTGATCTGATAACCAAGACGGCTACTCAGTGACTAAGGGGCATGATCCACAGACAAATGGGCAGTATGGGGTAGGATAGCATGAGATTTTGTCATCCTATTCAGAATAGTGTGCAATTTAAAACTTATGACTTATTTATTTCTGGAATTTTCCATTTAATATTTTTGGAGCACAGATGACCACAGGTAACTGAAACTGCAGAAAGTGAAACCATGGCTAATGAGAGAATGCTGTTTTTTTTCTTTTTTTTTAAATACACATATATAGTTGATGTATAATATTATATAAGTTATAGGTGTACATTATAGTGATTCATAAGTTTAAAAGTTATCATGATTATAAAATATTAGCCATGTTCCCATGTTGTACAGTATATCCTTCTAGTTTATTTTATACACAATAGTTTGTACTTCTTAATCACCTACCCCTGTCTTTCTTTTACCCCCTTCCCTCTCCCCACTGGTAAACACCAGTTTGTTCTCTGCAGCAGTGAGTCTACTTCTTTTTTGTTATATTCACTGGTTTGTTGTAATTTTTAGATACCACATATCAGTGATATCATACAGTATTTGTCTTTCTTTCTTTGACTTATTTCGTTAAAATCCCATGGACCGAGGAGCCTGGAAGGCTGCAGTCCATGGGGTCGCTGAGGGTCAGACACGACTGAGCGACTTCACTTTCACTTTTCACTTTCATGCATTGGAGAAGGAAATGGCAACCCACTCCAGTGTTCTTGCCTGGAGAATCCCAGGGACGGGGGAGCCTGGTGGGCTGCCATCTATGGGGTCGCACAGAGTTGGACACGACTGAAGTGACTTAGCTTAGCTTAGCTAATACCCTCTAAGTCCATTTATGTTGCTGAAAATAGCAAGTTTTATTCTATTTATACTATGGCTGAGTAGTACTCCATACACACACACACACACACACACACACACACCACATCTTCTTTCTCCATTCATATGATGATGGACACTTGATTGCTTCCATATCTTGGCAATTGTAAATAATGCTGCTGTGAATGTTGATGTGCTCATGTCTTTCCAGATTAGTGTTTTAGTTTTCTTTCATGTGTATACTCAGGAGTGGAATTGATGGGTCACATGATAGTTCTAGTTTTAGTTTTTTAAGGGACCTTCGTGCTGTTTTCCATAGTGGTTGCATCAGTTTAGATCCCCACCAACAGTGTACAAGGCTTCTGTTTCCTCCACATCCTTGCCAACTTTTGTTGTGTTCTTTTTGATGACAACTATTCTGACAGGTGTGAGGTGATATCTAACTGTGGTTTTGATTTGTGTTTCCTTGATGATTAGTGCTGTTGAACATCTTTTCATGTGCCTGTTGCCATCTGCCTTGTCTTCTTTGGGAAATTGTCTGTTGAGGTCTTCTTCCCATCTTTTAATCAGGTTGTTTGTTTTTTTGATGTTGAGTTATATGAGCTGTTTGTGTATTTTAGATATTAACCTCTTATCAATCATTTCATTTACATGTCATTTTTAAATCAATATCCTTTAATGGGTTCTTGGGTTGTTTCCATATCTTGGCTATTTAAAGCACCTAGCTTTGTATCTGGTTCCATAAATATATATTGAATCACTAATGAATGAGATTTAGCCAATGTTCTACAACAGTGATTATCCAAATTAGTATTATTATTTTTTAGTAGTAAAAATCCCCCTCCCCCCTTTTCCTAAGTAAAGCTCTAGGGTAACCCCTGCACAAACAGTAAATCCAAGAGGACCTTCTCTTATTGAACGCAGACAAGGGCTACCTCTCTCTGTCCCCATTCCCTTTCCTTCATCCTCCCTTGGAAACACCCTAGAAGGAGCCATCTGAAAACCTTACACTGATGGAAGAATGGAAAACTCCACTACAATTGGAAAGGATTTTTGCTTGTTCAGGAAGTCGGTCCTTATTGCTAACTAAAAAATCTTAAAATTTAGCTGTCCTTAGTAAGGATGGAATGTGTTGCACCTCAACATCTGTGTCATTCTTTTTTGCATTCCTGGTAATTATTGTTATGTCCCCCTAACTGAGTTAGAGACCACAACACCATTTCCTTTCCCCCTAAGTTGTATTCTCCACCCCATAAATGAACAAATCAATTAGAAGCTCCTGGAGGGCAGGGCTCATGTGGAATCTTGTGAGTACCTCTTGCTTGAAGGACACACAGAGACCCACTGTCTATGGAACTGATTCTTCTTTAGATTTTCTTTTATCATCCTAAATAGAAAGCTCCACTTGTGCTTGTGAAGATTCTTTCCTAGAACATTTATTTTGTTTTGTTTTTAAAAAGACAATAATTGGGCTTCTGTCACAATCTTTGGAAAACTATCTTTAACTCTGCAGCCTGTTCACTTGCAACAGAACATTCATATTCTTTCCTCCATATGTTCACAGAAGATAAAGCTAAAATAGCTTGAGTTATATTACAAGTATTAAAATGACAAATATGTCTCCAAATATCAAATGACTGGAATAGCACAGATTTAAATTCCACTTAGATTGGGAGGCATTATTACTGACAACAGTATTATTCCATCCATTCATCCACCCATCCAGCCAGCACTTACTGAGCATTTATTTGGTGCAGGTCCAGAGACTCATGGGTGATACAGACTTAGATTGAAAATGGCCAAGGAAATCATGGCAGGGAGCAGTGTTTAATACTTAAGATTATTAGTATTTTATCTCCACTTAATTTCTTTTATTGTTTTTAGAATTAAATATAGGAAAACCAACTATGTGTGTCTCTTCAGTGTAGTATATCTGAAGGCCACTACTGGATTACTATGTAGGAGATAGTTTTCTGGCTTATAGATGGTTCCACATCATTCGTTCCTCATCCCCCGAATATTCTGTACTTTTGGACCATGACTGTCTCTTTTCAGAGACTGGGCTGTTGGAGAAGGATAGGAAAGGAGGGACAAGTCTTTAGATTTTGTTAGCAAATCCTAAAGTGATTTTTCTATGTAAAATGCTACTTGAGATCTTTGAGTTTTCCTGAGCCTGGCATTCTGATGTGAGGACATGGCCTTTGCTACTTAAAGTACCCACTGGGAAGTACTCATTCTGCCAATTACAGGCACACCTTGTTTTATTGCACTTTGCTCTATTGCACCTCCCAGATAAATTTTTCTTTCTTTCTTTCTTTCTTTTTTTACAAATTGAAGATTTGTGGCAACCCTGCACTGAGCAAGTCTATGGGTGGCATTTTTCCAACAGCGTTTGCTCACTCCCTGTCTTTGTGTCACATTTCGGTAACTCTCACAATATTTCAAACTTTTTCATGATTATTAGTTTGTTACGGTGATCTGTGATCAGTGATCTTTGATGTGACTGCTGTAATTGTTTTGGGGAGCCATGAACCATGTCCATATAAGACAGTGAACTTTGTCAATAAATCTGTGTGTTCTGACTGCTCCACTGACTGGTTCTTCCCCTTGTCTTGCTCCCTCTTTTCAGGCCTCCTTATTCTCTGAGAATCTATTGTCAACAATATTGGCATTAGACCAATTAATAACCCTACAGTGACCTCCATATGTTTAAGTGAAAAGAAGAATTAATCAATATGGCAGATTTCATTATTACCTTATTTTAAGAAATTACCACAATCTCTCCAGCCTTCAGCCTCACCACTCTGATCAGTCAGAAGCCAGCAACATGGAGGTGAGATCCTCCACCATCAAAATAACTATGAACCTCTGAAGGCTCAGATGGTGTTTAGCATTTTTTAATCATAAAGTGCTTTTAAATTAAGGTATGGCCATTATTGTTTAGACATAATGCTATGATGATCAATAGTCTGCAATATAGAGTAAACATAACTTTCATATGCAGTGGGAAACCAAAAAATTCGTGTGACTTTCTTTATTGCAGTATTTGCTTTATTGTGATGGGTTGGAACTGAACCTGCAGTGTCTCCGAGATCTGCGTGTACTACCTGGGTTATCTCATCCACTTCCTCTGAAGCATGGGTGGGTGTTGTGCTTCCAGCGTTGTAGAAGTTTTGTGAAAATGAGATACCTGGTATTGTGTCTGGCAGGTGTGGATGCTCAGTAAATGTCAGTCTCTTCCTACTAATTTGTGAAAATACCAAACAAGATAATCAAATTTTAAGAAACTTTGATACCATGGTTCAGTGCCATATTTTAAGATTCTGTTGTAACTCCTATAAAACTTGGCCTGGGAGGACCAGGGTTCAAGAGGGTGGTCTTGAACTTACCAACGGTAATATAACATGACCTTTCATCATTCTCAGCCCCTCTTTTACTCCCATTTTACCATCTGTCAGGTGGGACCCAGGAGGGCTGGCTCTTTCGTAGCCCCAGGGAAGCCACGTGGTGCGGATGAAATCGTGGCATCAAGTATTTTGAGAAGTCTAAAGCTTACAAGCGCCTACAACTTGCTATCGTCACTATTTGGAGAGGTTGAAATGAAATTTGAGTCCCTCATTCACTGTTACTTTTGGAGGAGTATCTTTTCACGCCACATTTAATGCATACGTTGTCCCTGGATCTGTGGAGATTGGCCCCCTGTAACCCTAGGGACCTGAACTATTATTGCTGTATTCACAGGACATAATTTTATGTGGGGTTGGGGGGAGTAGCAGCCTTTCTTTCGCCTTCTTAAAACCCTAAGTTGCAAAAAAAAATTGGCCCAGACTTTCCAAAATAAATTCACCTTTGAATCAAGTCCAGGAGTGGAAAATTTTAGCTGGAAACGATGGCTTGTCAGAAAACATAGGAGTGACTGCAAGCTTGGGCTTATGTACCCATCAGGGTAGGCTGGGTGTAATCTCAACATACCTTCCCCTTCCCATGAGTCCTTCCCCTGAGTCTCACTGTATAGGTTACAGGCTCCACGGAAGGAGGAAGGCAGGGAAAAATGTCAAAATCTGTCTTTTTTCCCCTGTCAGATCAATCTCAAGGCTCTGGCTTCTGGACTGATGGGTGGCTTGCTTTCATTTTGTGGCTTTGATAGCATTCGACTCTAATTATTCCTCTCAGCTGACTACCCCTGACATGATGGTGGTATTGGTGGCTTTACCAGGCATAATTCCCATCCACGGAGTGTCAAAAGAAGGTGCTTATTTTCAGATCAAATGCTGCTGACCTGATTAAGCCTCCTGTCTTGCCTTGAAGCAGAGGATAATCAGTTTGTCTGGTTCAGTGGCTGGTGGGACCTGGGGCTTTTTGAAGATGGTTCTGAGATTGGATGCTGAGCCGGCCTATGTAACCATCAGATGTGTCAAGTTAGATGTACACTTTGGAGCTCCGTGTCTGGCTTCCTATGCTTTGTTCACTCTGTTCCATAGGATATTTTGCAGATAAAGGAATCTCTGGTCCTCCTTGAACTTGCCATTGTTTGAGGACCAGAAATTATTTCTTCCAGGGATTTCACCTGGACAGAAATGTGTCAAGGTGAAGGTTTAGGGGTGGAGTGGGTTAGGAGAAGAAGAAATGGAAGCCTGGGGACTTAGTGGGTAGGGTGGGGGAGGATTCTGAATTGATGCCAGGGTAGAAATGCCACAGAGCTGGTGGGGAGGCTAGGACTTAACAGCTGCTGTCATAGTTGGCAAGAAAAGTAGGCTATGAAGTGAAATATTACACAGAATTGCCCTAGACTCTCAATGGAAAACTTTTCCCCCGTTCAAACAGAGGAAATAAGTGCATGGTGATGGTAATGAGAAAATAAGCCGTGGAAAGTGTCCTGTTTTTCTTCATTTTCATCTTTCCCTTCTTTTCCCTCTCTGCCCTTGTTTTAGGCCTCATCCAATCTGTCAACCAGTCTGGAAAGGTATTTGGAAATCTGGGCTCAGCCCTGGCAGGAGTCAGCCTGGAATACAGAATGATCTTTGCTTTTGCTTTGAATGAACAGTTTGCAGGTGTCGGTTGCTGCCTCAGTCCAGCAGTGTCTTCTCTCTTGTTCATTTCAAGATAGCGTTTTACGCTGGCTGCAGGATAGGTGGGTGCCACCGCCATGAATTAAATTCCAGCAGGAGGAGAATGGGGACCCCTGTCTTTTGTGTGTGAGAGGATCTGAGAACGCTGCAGGGAATTCATAGGGAAGAAATTTGATGATTGATAGCAAGAAATACCTTTGATCTGATCTGTATCTTTTAGTTGCCAAAGTGCTTCCCCATTCTGTACTCTTGTGAGGAAGAAACAGGCATATCAGGGTGGTTAAATATGCAGAAGATCCCCAACCAAGTAAGTGATGAGAGACAGAAACCTGTTTTGCCTTTCATGGGTCAGTGGAAAGTTGAGTCGGTTTTCCACTTTTGCTTGGGAAATAGCTCCTTTCCCCCAAGGACTGGGGTCCAGGCCAAGCGTAGAAGTCTGATTTTTTTTGACTGTGTATTCCTCACAGTTCAAAGATAAACAGTACCTGAGTCTGAGAGTTGGCTTCTATGCAGGGGAAGTGCCTCATGGATCACAGTTCACTCTTTCTCGTGCACATATTTCTTGATGAGAGCGTGTGTCCCAGAACACACCAGACCTATGTCTGGCACAGGTTCCTGCCTCAGGACCCATTTCTTAAATGTGGAGGCTGTTGCACTGCTTCAACTCGTTGAGATGGAGCCTTCTCCAGATTGCAATTGTTATCAAACATCTGAATTTGCTGGAGAGGCAGGAAGGGTGAGTGGATAATAACACCTTATATTCCCATATAAAGTGTTATACTTTCCAGAGCCATTTACACGTTGATTATCTCATTCTAACTTCAGAACAGCTTTTATTATCTCCATTTGACAGATGGGGAAAAAAATGGAGACACAGAGAATCTGTCACTTGCTCAAGGTCATGAAGCCAGCTAATAGCCATGCTTCCTTTTTGATCTTTCCCCTCTGTTGGCCCCTTGGCTGGTGGTGGGGCTTGGTTTCTCCCCTGAAGTCAAGAGTGTTCTCACCGACGTTTTTCCTGGCCCCCTGCTTTTGAAATGCTTCACTGGGGGAGGAAGACTGCATCTCCTGGGGCTTCTCACGTCTGTGGGACACAGTGCATGATGAATATGAAATAAAATGGAAACAGCTCCTGCTTCCTTCCCACACAGATGAGGTGAGAGTCTGCCTCTGACGTGAGAGCTGGGAATGGGGGCGGGAGGTGGGGATGGCTCTGGCTGTCCCCTTCTCCTTGCTCCTCCCGCTCCCCTTGCAAAGTGGTTCAGGGAATCCCAGGCATGAAGCTCTGGTGAGTCAGACCATAGTGTTCCTGCAAGACGGCTGGTGCCTGGCACCCCTGCAGGCCCCAGGCCTCCCTTCACCCAGACCTGTGTTCAGAAGACATATACATAAGGGAGGTTTGCTCAGTGACAGGCCACACGCGAGGAACGCTGCTGCACAGCCGCCACACAGTCCCTGTCCTCGATGAGTTCCTGGCCTGGTATAATCTGTTGCTGTCACTCCTTCCTGCATGTCATAGCCTGGGCATTGAGACCATTGGACTCCCGTTATTGTCACCTGGGCAGGGTAATTCGCCACTTTAAGCTGGGGCTCCAGACCAGGACTATCAAGTGCCACAGAGCAAAGATGTGACGATGATGACAGCAGGTGGCTTTTGTGTCCACCAAAGCCAGTTTCTTCCATTCCCTGGGCAAACACCCAGACTGCACCTCTCAGCTTCCCTTATGGATGGTGTGGCCAGGTGGCTGAATTCTGGCCAGTAGAAGATGGATGGAAGGGATAAGTGACTCTTCAAGGCTGGCCTGTGAAACCTCTGGGACCATGTCCCATGTGCCTTCCCCCTCTTTTGGCTTGAATCAGCCAGTTATGGTCATCGTCGGGACTTTGGGTTGAAGGTGTCAGAGTCACAAGGAGGAAGGAGCTGTGGTCTCCACACCCCACGTGGATGGGCGCACACGATGGGACTGAAGATTGCCTTGGGCCCCTGGAGATCTGGGTTTTCTCTTGTTTTCCTAATAAGCCAGTTTTATGAACAGAGTTGCTGGCTTGAGTCAGGAACACAGAATCAGTCTGGATGAGACAAGTGAGGCTGTGGAATTTCTTGGGCTGCTTCTTCTAGACTCGTGCTCGGGCCTGGAGCCACTACCAGTGTGAATATGTGGGTGGTGAGGACCTGTAGTCCCCACTTCCGAGAGAGAGGAAGTTGAGCCTGAGGCCTCTGAGGACTGCCAGAGCTTGGTGGCAGGTGCTGGTCTGGAATAATCTGGGCTGGGGCCAGTGCATGGCAGACCCTGCCAGGCCTGGGTGGCAGCTGCTTCAGCCTTGCCGAGACCTAGATGCTGGGCTCCCAGCCTCCCTGGGGCATGGCCAGCAGGCTGAGGTGGTCAAAGGTGCCCCAGATCCAACAGCCCTTGGCTCTTCCTCCTTTCCCACACCAGCCAGCTTGGACAAGGCCCTTCTCTAGCCCTCAGCATGATTCTTTTCCTGCCCAGTGGGCTGGGTGTGCACTAGATGATTTCGGATATTTCTGAGTGTGAATTTTGAAAGCTTTAGTGTAAACCATACCCCAGGAATTTGAAGAGTTCTGGGCCATGCCACTTCATCCTGGATTCCAATGCCCTGCCTTAGGATCGCTGCTGTGGCAGTAGCTGCAACTTTTCCCATGATGCCAGATCAGTAACTGCCAGCTTTTAAAATATCTACACTCTTTTTAAAAGAAACAGAAGCATCTCTTCCCCAGCCCGGGCCTCTATGAACTTGGATATGATGGTGTCCTCAACTGTGAGAGGAGAGATGTCTCATGTTTCCCCAGCCTATTTATCTTAGTTAACAAGCATACACACAGCACTGCCTTGGTGTGATACACTGTTCTCAGAACCTTCTGTGTATTAACTCACTGAATCCTCATAACCTGATGAGACAGGTACTGTCATTATCCTCATATAACTAGGGGGAACGCTGAGGTCTAGAAAGATTAAGGAACATGCCCCAAGTCTCTTATCTAGTAAGTGGTCAAGCTGGGATTTGAACCCAGGGAGTCTGGCTTTGAAGTCCACAGCCTGTGACATGCAACCCCTTTTATGGGCTCCTTCAAAGTCCCTCAGAACCTGTAACCTGTGCTCATGGTGGTTTTGCCCTCTTGCTTCAGAATCACTGCCCTAAATGGCCTCGTCTTGGCTAAACCCCACCGAATATATTTTTTAGCTGTTTCCTTCTGTAAAGTTTCCCACATGTTTGCCTCCTTTGGAAGCCTGTCCATAGACAAATGGTTACATGGCCAGGCCCCTGGCCAGGACTCCCAGTCCTGAGAAGTGACAGCAGAAGGCTCTGGACTCTGCGGCTCCAGCCTGGCCCAGAGTGTGCCCGGGGCCTGGGGCACTGCTGTCACTGGGATTTACAGCTGTTGCTAACGGACATCTAGTTTTTGCCAAGACCGATCCATGAAGCCCAGGCCTGACTGAGATGTCATTGCCATCCCCTTGTTCCCAGCACCGTGGCCTGCAGACCCTCACCCCCAAGGGAATTGGGGTGCTTTATTGCCCAGCTAACAGGCCTGACTTGTCTGCCAGGCTGAGTGGGGTTGCTGGGAGAGAGGGGGGAGCGTGTCTTCTCTCTTCTCTGCTTAACATTTGGTGGGAAAACCTATTCCAGCTTCTTGCCCACTGCTCTCAGCATTCAGCCTTCCTCCAGGTTGCTGCTCCCTTTGTTTCTCATACTTTGAGAATGAAGGGAGGGGGAGAGCAGTTAAAAGCAGTCTCACAGACCAGGATGTAGTTTGCATGTCTGCCGTGTACTATAATAGATATGTGACTTTGGGCACAGTGCTGGTTCTCTCTGCGTCTCAGTTTCTTTATCTGCAAAACAGGCACAAAGAGTGCCTACCTCCTAGAGTCATTTTGAGAACCAAAGTAATACACAGTGGCTGTAAGGTAACTTACCACAGGGCTGAGACATGGCAAGCAGAAGACAAAGAAGGGACTGGGGTCAGACTGCCTGGATCGAAATCACAGCTCCATTACTTACTGCCTGTGTGACCTGGGGTCAGTCATTTAACGTCTCTCTGCCTCAATTTCCTCATTGGTAAAGTGGGGGTAATTAAAATCCTTATTTTACAGCATTGTTTTGAGGATTAAATGGACTAGTATTTGTAAAGTACTTAGAACAATGCCTCATACCTATCAAATGATATCTAAGAATTAAAAAAAAATTTTTTTTGGCCGTACCATGCAGCTTTCAGGACCATAGTTACGAGACAAGAGACTGAACTTGTGCCTCTGCAGAGGAAGTGCAGAGTCCTAGCCGCTGGACTGCCAGAGAATTCCCTAAGTATTTGTTAAATAAAATATATAAGTTCTCAGTTTATGTTGGCTATCATTTTCATTCTATTTTAATTATTATTAACAACTTTATCATAGCCCCACCAGGAGGCAGGACAAATATTATTTCACTTTGCAGGTGAAAGGTTAAGTGAGAAGGGCAGATCTCCTGTTTAGCTCCCCCTCTGCCACTTGTCTGAACAATTACCTTTTCTCACTGAGCTGTGTCCCCAGGTTCTCCTGTGAACTGCTAGCCAAATCTATTTCTGCTGTTCTCCTGTTCAATGGCTCTAATGGAGGTGGCTCCTGTGAGTGGCCTTCAGAAGAGTCTTGTCTCCTTAGTGACTCCTGCGAGGCTCTTGGCCAGCTGGCCTTCTCTGCTCTCACTTTACATCTACAGTCCCTTCATGGTGTGTCACACTGCCATGGCCTGGGTACACTGTTCCCTCAGCCCAGAATGACCCTTCACTTCTTCTCCACCCATCGAAGCCCTCCTTCAAATTATAGGTCAAATGCCCCCTCCTCCTTGCTCCTAGAGAGTCAGGCTGTCCATCTCTGGGCTCCCAGCTGCACGGCTCTAGAATGCATTACAGATTTGTTTAAGAGACGGTCAACTTGTCCAGGCCACTTTCTTTCCTCGATGGGAAGGAACCATGTGTCATTTATCTTGGTATCCCCCCTTCCCCACATGCCTGCCTTCTTGATCCTGGGAGAACAGGTGACACTTGGTAAATACTCAGAGATCTTGAATGGAGGCACAATGATGAGAATGATAGCACTGCTGCCTTGCATCTCCAGTCTACATCATGATTTCAAGGCTCTCACACCTTTGCATTTTCACCCTAGCCCTAATCTGGTGCTGACTCACAGAGCTGTCTTCAGTAAGCTCGCTCATCTCCTGGGCCTCAGTTTCTCCACCTGTAAATGACCTGCAGTCATCCTTATCCCACGGATCTTATAGAAGTGAGTGCTTGCTTTTTGAAGAATGTGTTTGGGAGGGAGCTCTACACATACAGAGGGCATCATTGTTTTGCACATCTTGCCCTTGGCCTCTGTAGCCCATCGCCTGGCCAGATGGGAAGAGCTACAGGAGAGCACAAGCCTGAGGGTGACTGATAATGCGTGCCCTACATGGTTGTGTAATGCATGGTGGAAATGGAGACTCCTGTGTCGCTGCAGGGAGAAGTGTCCTCTTCTTGCGTTACTGATCACTGATTGTGAGGCTAGGCCCCCCCAGAGGAGCCATCCAGTACGCAGGTAAACCCTGTTATAAGAAGACTCAGTAACCGAACATCCAAATCAGCACAACAGAGGGGGATCATTACTGTAATCAAAATGATTCTTCAAAAGAAAGGATCCATCAGCATTTCCTTAAGTAGGAACCCATGAATGTTTATGGGTTGAAAAATTAAAACGTACATAATAAAGAGCTTGGTAAGGAAAGGGGAAGGCAGAAGACCCTAAAGCTGTGACGTTAGTGTTCCATGTTGGGGTAATGAGAAGTGAAGATAAAACACCTCTGAGAAAGTGAGTCTCTCTGGAAATTGATCTGAATTTGCACACATTTTGTTTACAGGTACCTGTTTCAGAAGCAGGTCTGTGGTTTTAACAGAGGGACCCCAAACTATGTTCATTTCACAAAATGAGTTATTCTATAAAGCATTGATTTGTAAACGTTTCTTTTACTTTGGTTGCACTGCACAGCATGTATGATCTTAGTTCCCCAGACCAGGGATTGAGCTCTGCCCCCGGCATTGCAAGTGTGGAGCTTTAACCACTGGACCACCAGGGAAGTCCTGGTTTGCGAATTTTTGCATTTCTTGGAACAATAAAATGACTCCTCTCCCTCCACCTTTCTCCCCCGCCCCCCAAAGGGGAAAGCATCATGCTCGAGTTATGCTCTTTTAATTTTACCAAGCAATGATTTAAAAAATAAATTTACCATTGTAATTACTTCATAAACAGAGCATTTTCATTCAGTGATTGGATAAGCATTTATTGAGAGCTGGTATGCTCCAAATGCTGTGCTAAGTCGTGGCTGTTTAATGGCAAATGAGACAGAAATGGCCCCTGATCTAATGGGACTTAAAGTTGAGTGGGGGAGTGACATAAAAGAAGCCAGTAAATAAATAACACGTCCTAAGAAGGGGTTTGAAGAAACACAAGGGGCTAAGATTGAGTTGAAGAGAGGAGGTTGCCTTCCAGTACTATGGTCTGGGAGGGCCTCCCTGTGGAAGGGACAAAGAAACTGAGACACAGAGGGAGAGAAGGAGCTGGAAGTGGAATGGACGATGTGTTTCAGGCAGAGGAAACTGCATGTGCAAAGGCCCTGAGGTAGGAAAGGACTTTGTGGGTTCAAGATAGAAAATAAAAAAAATAAAGACAGGAGGACTTCCCTGGTGGTTCAGTGGTTAAGAATCCACCTACCAACGCAGGGGACACAGGTTCAATCCCTGGTCCGGGAAGATCCCACATGCACTGGGGCAACTAAGCCCATGCTCCACAACTGCTAAGCCCATGAGCTCTAGAGCCCTCAAGCTGCAACAAGGGAAACCGCCACAGTGAGAAGCCCAAGCGCAGAAACAAAGAGTAGCCTGCTCGCCACAACTAGAGAAAGGCCTCTCGCAGCTACAAAGACCCAACGTAGCCAAAAATAAAGAAATAAAAAATGAAAAAGTAAGACATATCACAGAATAAAGGACGGCTCTTTAAGTTAAATATATTCAACGTTATGAAAAACTCAAAACCATGTCTGGCTGTCTGTCTTTGTTCTCCCCTCCCTGCCTAGTTTTACTGTGGTCTAGTAAAAAGTTTTCTTGGCTAGCCACTGTTAAAGAGGTGATGTCCTTTCCAGGTGGGGAGTGCAGACTATATGGGGAGGAGCCTGGCAGAATCCAGGTTAAACTTAACAGATGACCTCCCTGACTCTGGGGATGGGCCTTGAGGCTGTTGAGTCTGTCCTGGAATCGCGTGGCATTCTTGGAGTCTAATTTCCGTGTCCCTAAAATCAAGGCAGACCTGAAGCACTGCCACGGAGAGTATTGATATCTGTCACATCTGTGAGTCAGCGGGTTGCTGCCTCATGGTCTGTGTGTTTGGGTGGCGCTGACTGACAACCACTAGGCAATTCACCTCTTGGCCTCAGGGTTTCCAGCCCTTTCAGCTTCCTTCCCAGGTTTTGTTGTTTTCCCTGAAACAGGTTGGAATTGTTCCCTGGCAGAAAAGGAGACTGGGCTTCACAGAGCTCTGAACTGAGTGAAGAACTCATTCACTCCGTTAACAAATATTTTTGAGTGCTGACTGTATGCAGTCGTGTATGTGACTTCATTGGCCTCCCTTGATCTGCACTCTGTTGTCCTTTGCCGTGGACTTTCCCCGCGTATGGGCGGCCAGACGTAAGCTCTGCCAAGAGGAAGCTTCTCTTGACCATCTGTTCTGACTCCCTCAGCACCTGGTGCCCTTTGACACCGCCAGGAGGAATTGGAGAATCTTAAATTATGTCACCTGCTTTCAGATCCTCAGGGAAATCAATGTCCTTAAGTACATGGTTGATTTTCTCTCTGATCAATTCCAGGTCTTCCTCTTGGAGGAAAACCCTCACCTCCTGCTCCATCTATCCATTGTCCCTTGCTGTCATGGAGCTTCTGAGGAGTGAGGGGAGCCTACTGTCTCTCACAAAGACTTGGCATCTTCTGGAGTTTTCTAGGAGTGTCAGTCAACTGTCTCCATAGAAACAGACTAGTATATTCTAAGGAGTTGGCATCTCTTTCAGAAATAAAGTCTGAACGGTGAGGGGATGAAGATGGGATGGAGAAGGACTATACATAGATGGATTCTGAGTGCCCCCTGCTTTACTCAGACCACCTGGGCTTCACAGCTCTCGAAGGAAGGCCTTGTCACCATCCTGCAAAACAGGAAACTGTGTCTCAGGAAGTGAACCACATCTCCTCAGATCACTCAGCTTCTCTGTGGTGGAAGCAGGCTTTGAGCTGGGTCTCTTGGGTTCTGGAGCCCTTGCGTGTACATCACACCATGGTGCCTCCTTTCCTGAGCTGAGAGCTGTCACTGGTTCCTGATGAATAATGGCATTGTGTGTGTGTGTGTGTGTGTGTGTGTGTGTGTGTGTATGTGTATGCTGGGAGAGGGAGGAGGTTGCTTACTGTTTATCAACGTGTCCTAAGCCATCTTGTTCTCCTACTGCTAACTCTTGCCTTCTAGTTCCACTTTCCTTCCTTCTTGCTGTCTTTTCTCACCACATAAACTGCCTTTCTCTGCTGACTCAGTTATTTCCTCTTGCTCCTGTTTTTGAGACAGGTTGGGGTCTGATGGTTTGGGACAGGTCGGGCAGTGTTAGCTGAAGGCAAACTGAAGTCCATAAAGCCCATCTTTATTGCCTGTCCTCCCTCTCTGCACTTTGTCCCTGGAGCCTCTCACCTCAAGGCACCCCTGAACCCCTCCCTGCTGGGAGGAGGTACAAGGGCCTCTCCTCTCAAGGCCGTGCCGCACATTCTTAGCAGAGTCCCACCTGTTCAAATCCAGTTTTCCGTTTTTAATCTGGAAAGTGCCTTTTGAAGCCTGCAAACCCTCCTTTCCCCTCCCTCCCTGTTTGTACTCATGTCTTATCCACCTTCAGCTGTTACATAGAGGCAGCATTAGAATCCTCAGGAAGGGTCGTTTCTCCAGTTTTCAAAGGTCAAGGCCAATGTCATGGTGATAGTTCAGCTGCCCCAACCTGTTCAAGGTCCTTGAGGGAACAGATGGGGCTCCCAGTGTGTCCTCCACCCGCCCCCAGCGCAGACTAGACCCAGAAGAGGATGACGGTGCTGCTTGAGGGAGGAGGAGCTTAATCCTCTGGTTTTCCATCCCGAGGGCAGCTTCTCTGGCTTCCGGTTCTGGGGGTGTCTGTGTCATTGGGCCCAGTGGTAAAGAATCTGCCTGCAACGAAGGAGTCACAGTAGATGAGGGTTTGATCTCTGGGTCGGGAAGATCCCCTGGAGGAGGGCATGGCAACCCACTCCAGTATTCTTGCCTGGAGAATCCCATGGACAGAGGAACCTGGCAGGCTACAGTCCATGCGGTCACAACGAATCAGATAGGACTGAAGCGACTTAGCACTTCCAGTGTCATTGGACTGGAAGGAGAGCAGGTCCTATGAGTTTGGGAGCAACCCTTAGACACCAGACACTGGAATCTCAGTCCATTCATCAACCATCTATCTAGCTATTTGTCATCTTTTTTTTTTTTTTTTTCTATTTGTCTTAGTTTGGAGCATTTTGCTTGTGTAAGAAAAGCAGTGTTGGGTTCCCCTTAAAGCGTAATGGTCTTTGTGCATACCTATAGGTCCCACGGAACACAGTATGTCCCTTCTGTCTGAGATCTTTAATCTGTCTCGACTTGAGGAGGAGGGTCCTGAGTCTTGTTTCCTACTGTCTCGTGTTTTCAGTGGTGATGACACCGTTCAGTCTGCTGAAGTTGTCATGACTGACAGTCACATCTTTTGCTTCTTCCTCTGTGATGGGAAAGGAGGCAGCTGAGGGGCTCAGTACCCACTAGCTTGGCTGCTCCTACAAGCTGGTCATTACTTTTTTGAGCAAATGACATTCCAACTGTGTAAATGTGTCTGTTAACTAACTAACTAAGTGGAGGACAGGGCCGAGATGCCTGTTATCACAGGGTTGCTCTATGGTGACTGGCCTTTATGGCCTTTGTGCCCAGCTCCAGGTTGTATATCTTGTGGACATTGAAGAAGAGGCTCCTTCTCTGCAGAGCCTGTAGAGGCTGATGGCTGATTGTCAACAACCCTTTTAGGGCAGTGTTCATTGTTTTGGCCAATTTACCAAGATTCTCAAACTTGCAAATCAAGGCTGTGGGTTTATAGGGTTCCCAGCTTTAGCACTACTGGCGTTTTAGATCAGACAACTCTTTATTGTGGGGGCTGTTCCGTGCATTATAGAATGTTTAGTGGCATTCCTGGCCTCTACCCACGAGATACTAATAAAATCTCATTGCAGGTTGTGACGACTAAAAATGTCTTCAGATATTACCAGATGCCTCCCACCCCCTGCCTCCAGGGCAGAACACCCCTAGCTGGGACCCACTAGGTTAGAACATGAGAGAAGTTCCAGGCATTTGGGGGAGCTAATGGTAACGGAGTGTTTACAATGGATATATAATGTCGGGATGCCAGTTCATCCTGTTACAAGAATTGGATGTTAGTCTAAAGTTTGAAAAAAGGGTTTATTAGCAACAGGTGGAGAAGACCTGAGGAATCCATTCCCACCAAAGGAAATCGTCACCAGCAGGCAGGCCTGAGCTGGGCACTGTCATCATATGCTTTGAGATGTCCCTCTTTCCTTGCTCTCTTTGTTGCCTCTCCCAGCCTCTTACTTTTTGAGCTTATGTTAAAGCATTGAATCAGATTGAAATCTATTCTAAGTGATTGACTTTTTTTAACTGGTGCATAGTCGCTTTACAGTGTTGTGTTATTTTCTGCTGTACAATGAAATGAATTAGCTGTATATACACACATATACCCTGTCCCTCTTGGACCTCCCCCCTGCCACACCCCACCCCATCCCACAGTCTGTGTCACCACAGAGCCCTGAGCTGAGCTCTCTGTGCTCAGGTTCCCACTAGCTAAGTGACTGACTTTTAAATTTTTGTGCTGATTCATTGTTGTGTTGATCTTACAGTTTCATTGTCAGAGGATAAACTGTGCTTCTTATTTTAAAGGTTTTTCTTAAGGAGGATATCAGTGGAAGTTGGAGTGCTGACATCCCTTTAAGTCATATCCCCAGGGTGTCCTGAGAACCATGGGAAGAGCTGTTAGGCATCTGCCCGTCTTTGTCTCATCAGCTCTTCCCACTCTTGGGAAAGCGGCACTGGGCGCTTGGAAAGTGTGTTCTGAGTGGATGGGTAGTGGATGAACGGATGGTGGGCTGCATTGGGAGGACAGGGCTCAGGGTTCTGTCTAACAGATATTTCAAGGTGTGGTACATCTGAAATATATGTGCGCAGTACATGGTTGTTATACACATGTAGCATGTGGTGATGGCTTGGAAGAAGTTTCCTCTTCCTCCTTTGCGCTTTAGATCAAACAAGTCATGGCCCCCTGGAAAACAATTAAAATACTCAAATTGCCTGTCCTGAGTACATACAGGGCTTATTTGCTGAAGTCCCTTCCCAGGGATCACAGTCCAAGGCGGTGGAATCTGAATTCACACAGTAACAGCATTCCTTGGCTGCTTCCTGTGTCTCTCTGATGGCACTGTGGGCTGCCTGCCAGAGAGTGAGTGAGGGAGTGGGGTTGGCGGGCTGAGAACTGTGATGAGGTGCTCTAGGTGAAGGAGACACACCCCCAAAGCTGGGAGCAGCCACTTCCTTTCTGGGAGTTCAGAGTAAGCGAAGTGATGCACCATCATTTCAGCCTGTTGGTTGTTTAGGGAACTAACTACCTGGAAAGCTGGCAGAGCTGGCATTCCTCCTAGGGATTTAAGGATACCCTGAAGACCTCCTCCCACCAGGAGCGGCTTGGGAAGAAACACTGGGGAACCGTCTTCTATGAGTGAGTGAGAAGCTTATGATCCTGAGAGGTATCTGAGAAGGATGCTGAGAAAATGAAGTTCACATCTGAGATAGGAATCTGTGGCATTTGGGTGGATGATGTCTTCGGTAGGGCCCTGCCCACTAAGTGCCAATAATTCACACTCACTGAAAGCCAGTAGCCCTCTTTCCCCTCCCTTGTTTCCTAGTGTCACTCTGGGAAGGACATATTGTACCCCAATAAGAAGACCTCAACTTTGTGCATTGATTCATGCATCATTCACTCATTCACTCAATAAGTGTCGGTGATAGTTCATGCCATTTCTGTCTGTCATGGCAGCTCAGTTATGAAAAAAACTGCTCAGCCTCCTGCACACCAGCACCTTGCATGGAGCTCAGGATTGTTCCAGCTGTTTGTTCTCAGAAAAATCCTAAGTGGTATTGCTAGAGCAGGTAATTGGCTGTGGTTCACAGAAAGTTTGCTTACTCTGCATTTTTGGAATGAGGAAACTGAGGCTTTGTCACTTGCCCAAGGTCAGCCTGCTAGTTAAGAGGAAGAGCGAGGATTGGGACCCATTTTCACAGTTACACATTGCCTTGGGAAGCAAGACACACCCTCGGGGAAAGTTAAATAACAACAGGAGTTACATAACCCAGGACAGTAATGCAGGGGATGTCACGGGGCAGAGAGTGATGAAATGCGAGATGGCATGGAAAAACTAGTTGTCAGGGAGATTAGAGGGTGGAATTTTTCTTAGAGGTCTGGGTCATCTGGGGGATTGGGAGGAGGGTATGGAGTTTGAACTAGACCCTGAAGAATGGGTAGGGTCTGAAGGACAGAAAGCAACAGGGTTATACAGATGGGATGAGAGCTTCTTTCTTATGAACTAGTGGTTCTCAAACTTTTAGGTCTCAAGAGTAAAATTTAAATGATTTCAACTTAAGTATTTTAAAATTACTGAGGACTCCAGAGAGTTTTTCTGTTTTTGTGGGTTAGAACTGTCAATATTTACCACATGAAAATTAAAACCAATACACTTTAAAATTAATTTAAAAAAACTCATTACATGTTAACATAAAAGCACAGTTTTGTGAAATATTAACTACATTTTCCACAACAAAAATCTTAGCAGCATGACATTGTTTTACAGTTTTGCTAGTCTCTTCAATGACTGACTTAATAAAAGTCAGCTGGATTCTTCTATCTGTTTCTACGTTGTTGCTGTATCACATGTCACATCGTCCCTGGAAACTCCACTAGACACTCCTGAGAGTACAAGAGTGAAAGAGACCAAAAAGAATGTGTTTGTATTATTCCAAAGATAATTTTGACCTTGCACATCAACTGAAAAAGTCTCAGGAACCCTTGGTGCGTTCGTTGCTAAGTCATGTCTGACTCTCTTGCTACCGTGTGGACTGTAGCCTGCCAGGCTCCTCTGTCCATGGGATTTCCCAGGCAAGAATACTGGAGTGGGTTGCCCCCATGCCCTCCTCCAGGGGATCTACCAGACCTGGCATTGAACCCGCGTCTCTTATATCTCCTGCACTGACAGGTAGGTCCTTTCACTAATGCCACCTGGGAAGCCCCAGGTACCCTTAAGGATCCCCAGAACACACTTTGGTAACCACTGCAAGTAGGCAGAAGAGAGTGCTGAACTCAGGATGATGGTCTTGGTGGGTCTCCCCTGGGAAACAGGAAGAGGCCAGAAAGCACATGGGAAAACATCCTTTCACTTCCTGGAATGATTGCATGGTCTGACTCTTGAGTCTGAGTGTACTAACCAGGTGTGACTCAGTGCTGGTGACAGATTTGGCCTGTTTCCACTTGGAGTTCTAATCTCACCTTTTGTGTGTAACAAAGGCACCTCTTGGCTTTCTTCATAGAAGCCCAGGAATGCACTGTCGGTGGTGAGAAGCTAAGTTCATAGCATATCTTCTCCATTTCCTGACAATGGGAAACAAGCCATGTATGAGAGGTGACTTGTACCCTCTTGGAGCTTTCAGGCCACATGGTTTACACATGTGGTTTCCCACTTTTGGAGATTCTTGGGAGAAAATACTGTGAATCCTCCCTGTTAAAATATGCAATATGGGGAGAGAGGTCCCTGTGAGCCCAGAACTCATTTCACATGTGTTTTCACGGTAGTCATTAGAAGGTACCTGCATGAGCTCCAGGAATCTTTCAGGGTCTGAGGTTTAAGTATTAATTTTCAACACAAATGTGCTTCTGGGCTTCTGGGCTCTAGGTGAAGTGTGCGTTGCTTATTGCTATCCTTTGGGAAGGGACTGTCCTTTTTCCTAACTGGTTTGCTCTGTGCTAAGTCGCTTCAGTCATGTCCGACTCTGTGCGACCCCATAGACGGCAGCCCACCAGGCTCCCCCGTCCCTGGGATTCTCCAGGCAAGAACACTGGAGTGGGTTGCCATTTCCTTCTCCAATGCATGAAAGTGAAAAGTGAAAGGGAAGTTGCTCAGTCGTGTCTAACTCCCAGCGACCCCATGGACTGTAGCCTACCAGGCTCCTCCATCCATGGGATTTTCCAGGCAAGAGTACTGGAGTGGGGTGCCATCGCCTTCTCCAGGTTTGCTCTGTGGTTGGTTACAATTTACCATTCACTTCTGCCCACTGTGAATTTTCTGCTATTGAGGACAGCTTACTGGTTTTGAGCTGAACATTCCAGCACATGTTCTTTTAATTTTCTCATGCTGTGATGACGTGGCCTATTCTTATATTCTTTTAGGAGATCCTGATTTTCGTTTTTGTTTTGTGAGCAGTTTAAACACTCTAGATCTCCAGTTACCACTGCCTGGCTTCAGCTATTGGACAGTGTGCTGGGATCTCTACTGCCTAGTTTTGCTTCTCAGATCTATTTAGTTACACAAAATATTACTGATTTAATGAATCAAATACATCCTGGGAGCCTTTGGCTTCTGACAGTGGTGCCTTGTACTTCAGCCCTGTTTCCCCAGGTGACATGGGGAGTCCTTGTAGGGCGGCTGTAGGGCAGTGGAAAGGGAATTGCAACTGGATTCCAATGCTGATTTTCCTGTGTGTTGTCTGGGTGACCTTTGGCAAGTCACTTCACCTTCCTGAGCCTCACTTTCCTCATAGGAGACAGGTTTAAGAATGCATGTGAAGGCTTAGTATTGTCAAGCTCTATTCAGTTTAAAATTTGGCCTTATTTCTTATTGTTAATGGACCTGCCATTCATTGGGAGAATTTTCTAGGTAACGATGTATGCCTGGATGCATGTCATCGTACAGTTACTTACCTGCCTAAGGCGAAATTAATTTTCTATGACTGGACATGGTTGATCTTTATTAGGCTGGTAGTGCTATCTTCTCCTGAGAAGAGAGTTATGTGTATATTAAGAATGGTTTACTTACACATGTAGGCTCCGGTTATTTATTCAGTGTGTGCCAAGTGCAAGGTGAAATGGGAGATAAAATAAAACTGTTTGGAAGTCCTTTCATGAGCATGAGCTGTGTATCAAGGACAGAAAACAAGCAATGGCAGAATGCTTTGTATGTCCAGTGGAAGCTTGGCAGTAAATGTGAGCGGGTGTCTAATGGGGAAGATCACTGGTGCATTATTACCAGTGGTCCAGGAGGAGGGGGGAGGGGTGTTGAGCCCTGCCTTAGGGGATAAGAGGATTTGGATTGGGAGGGAGGGCATTCCCAGTAGCTTAGAGGATTTAGCCAAGCTTTTGTGCAACATCTGTCAGTCTGTCCAGATGCGTGGGTTGTCAGTTGAGCCATGATGATGCTGCTTCCTTGCCTTTACAGTGGTCTGTTCTCCTTGGCTCCATACTTTGAGCGTGCATTTTCACACTGTATTAGAACTCTGGGTAGCCAAGAAGGATGCACTATTGATGGTAAATCCCTGATTGCTCTAAACTAGGCTACTGCTGCTTCTGCTGCTAAGTCGCTTCAGTTGTGTCCAACTCTGTGCGACCCCACAGAAGGCAGCCCACCAGGCTCCCCCGTCCCTGGGATTCTCCAGGCAAGAACACTGGAGTGGGCTGCCATTTCCTTCTCCAATGCATGAAAGTGAAAAGTGAAAGTGAAGTCACTCAGTCATGTCTGACTCTCAGTGACCCCATGGACTGCAGCCCACCAGGCTCCTCGGTCCATGGGATTTTCCAGGCAAGAGTACAGGAGTGGGGTGCCATTGCGGGAGGTGTATTATGTAAACACCATGCCTTGTGCTCTAAGTATATTTTTTTAAAGTGTGACTTCACATCCTTTCTGAAAGCCTTTTGTAGTCCATAAAGAGAGTGAGATGATGGATGAGAAGCTTTTCTATATAGATTAAAGGCACTTTGGGTTTTTGCTTCAAAGGGCAAAGAATCAAGGTTAGGGTAAAGAGACATCTCTCCCTCCTGATTTCCGGGGAAACAGTTTTTAACCAGGCCCTAATTGCCTGCTTCGTACCTAGAGGACCAGAAACTTCTCTAGATGCTGGTCTAGAAAACCCAAGAATAACACTGCAAACAGTTTCAGTTGTGGTTAACCAGTGGCACCCCACCCCCGCCACACCCCTCTCTCAACACTCCCACACCAGACACACTCACTCACTCTTCATGTGACCCTGTTATGCACGTAGCCCCCTTTGATGGCGGCAAGTGAGCTCTGGGATGGCATTTTATATTAGAATTGTAACGTTCACATTTTAGTCTTACCTCTTAGTCATAGACTTCTGGAATATCCAGCCTGGAAGAAACCTTAATGATAAGCCCCTTATTTGACAAACAGGGAACTGAAGAGTCCAGATTATCCAACTCAAGTTCAAGTCCTTCCTCACCAGTTCATGGTTTTTTTTTTTTTTTTTTTTTTTTTCAGTATATGAGAAAGAAATCGCGACAACTATGACTTATCATGGCCCTGTATTAAGTGATTTTCATGCCTCACGTCATTTATTTCTTGTAATGACTGTGTGAGGGGGTATTATTGTCATTCCTCCTTTAAGGTTAGACAGGCCGAGTAAGTGGTTGGAGACTGATGTTAATGGATAGTGGTGCAGAGATGTGAACTCAAGATGCAATGACCCTAGAGCACTGGCTCTTAACCATCAGGCTGTGCTGCGCTGTTTCCCTGAGGTTTCCCCTCTGCTCTCACTTCTCTCCCACTTCTACCCCCTTCTTTCCCCTTCCCACCAGGGACCTCCTTCTCTACTATGGTACAAAGGTCTGTGACCGCCACGATGACTCGGGAGCCTGGGCCCCTTCTTTTTATGTATTTACTGTTGGTTGCACTGGGTCTTTGTCGCTGTATGTGGGCTTTCTCTAGTTGCGGTGAGCTGAAGCTCTCTTCATTGTGGTGAGCAGGCTTCTCATTGCGGTGCCTTCTCTTGTTGTGGATCAGGGGCTCTGGGTGCTTGGGCTTCCACAGTTGCAGCACTCAGGATCAGTAGCTGTGGCTCATGAACCCTTGAACTCATGGACTTCAATAGTTGTGGTGCACAGGCTCAGTTGCTCTGAAGCATGTGGAATTTTCCCAGATCAAGGATCAGACCCATGGCCCCTGCATTGGTAGGCAGGTTCCTATCCATTGCTCCACTGGGATAGTCCCTCCACTCCTTCTTTTAGAGCCATTTCAAGGGCTCAGATTCCTCATCCCAGGGCACATAAAGGGACTGACACACATCACTGATACTAGGAATCCTGGTCTGATTGAGTGAGACAGTTAGGGCAGTGGAGGGCATAATGCAGTCCCTTATTGCCTTGGCTCTTTATTTTTAAGTAACATTATTTTAAAACATTTTTATTATTTGACTGTTTTGGCTGCATTGGGTCTAGTTGTGGCACTCAGGATCTTTTGCTGCAGCTCGCCGTCTCTCTAGTGGTGGTGCACAAGCACAGCAGTTGTAGGGCGTGGGCTTAGTTGCCCTGTGGCATGTGGGATCTTAGTTCCCTAACCAGGGATTGAACCCATGTTCCCTGCATTGGCAGGCAGATTCTTAACCACTGGAACACCACAGAAGTCCCTGCATTGGCTTGTGAAAGATTGAGCAAAATAGAGTAGAGAGAAAGTGGATGGAAGACTCCATGGAACTCACCCCAACTCAAGCACATGCCCTCCTAGCACGATCAGCTGCATCACTTTTATTGTCAAAGAGTATGTTCCCAACGGGGACATAGTGACATAGATGTGGTTCCATGCTGGCTGAGGGGCTCCTGCCTGCATCTTCCACTGGATGCATCTGTGTCTCTCCCTCTCATTCTCTTTTCTGTCTTCCTTCTCCCTGTCATATATCAGTAGCCTGACAGATATTACTCAGGCCCCATAAGGTTATAATCAGTGACCTCTGGCTTATATGAATTTTTATACAGTATTGGAGGGAGTGGTATACTCAAGAATGCAGCAGTTTTTGAATCTTTACTAGAGATTTGAGGCTGTGCCAGAGGCTTCATCCTCTTTGGGGTCTATTTTTCAAGTTTGAGCAGAAAATAGTCCAAGGGATATTGATAGTCTAACTGGTAAGCCTGCATGCTGACTCTGATGCAGAGGTGGGGCTGAGAGATGCTCTGGTCATCCTTCACAGGGATAAGACTGGTACCTTCATCTTTCCCCAAGGTGGGTAGACTTGGCAGTGGCTTAGGAATCTACCAAAGTGGAGACAGGGTTCTAGACCCTTCTGTGTTCTTAGGAGAGAAACACATCCCTATGAAGGAGGTGTTTGGGCCACAGGTGTATTTTGCATTTTTTAAAGGATATAGGGTTATATTTTTATAGTTCGACAATACTGACCAGCACTGATGTTCGTGAGTCCCCTTGTTAACCTTGGATTAGAAAGGAGGGAGAAAATGGAAACCACACATCGAAAGAACAGCACTGGTAGTACAGTCGTGTTGCCCAGGGCATCAAACCTAAATTGCCGTTTGGGGCTTTACAAAGCACCACAGTTTTAATAGTCAATAACTTTGATCACTGCTGGTTTGTTTTCTGTCTTTTAAGAGATACTTCTCCCATGAAAAGGAAATCAACTTTGTATGTATGCCCAACAAATCATGGAAGGCAGAGAGTTATTATTTGTAAAATGTTTTAAAAATAAATTTTTACATTCATGGGCCATGAAAATGGTGTTCCCCAGATTTTTCTGAACCAAATCCCACTGGTGTGAAACCACATACAGAGACTGTTAATGACAATTTTGAGATGATGAAGGAAATAGGAATGTCGAAAATAGTGAAAGCTTGGGTGCTTTTGAATCGGGAAGAACTCTGAGGCAGAAGGTACATCCTGGGGATAGTCTAGGGATCGGTAAGGTGTTTCAGGGCCAGTTGATTACTGTGATTAGTTAGCACTATGCTTTGGTTTTTTTGGCTTCCCTGATGGCTCAGACGGTAAAGAATCTGCCTGCAATGCAGGAAACCTGGGTTCGGGAAGATCCCCTGTGGGCTTGGCAATCCATTCCAGTATTCTTGCTCGGAGAATTCCATGGACAGAGAAGCATGGTGGGTTATAGTCCATGGGGTTGCAAAGAGTCGGACACAACTGAGAGATTAACATACACATAAATGAAATTTATGTTTTCCCTGGGACAGACTGTTATTGAAGGAGAGGAGATAATATAGGGTTTCTGGTCATCTCAGGGCAGACAACAGGTCCCCCAGTTGGTAGGTAGGGCTCAGGTCTTAGAGAAATGTGGATTCCAGATGGCTCTGCCCGTCACCCTGTGGTCTCTCTCCATCTGCTGAGTCATGCGCTGCCTGAGGCCTGCAGAACCCTGCCTTCTCAGAACTCTGAGTTCTGAGTTCTGAGTCTCATGCCATCCAGTGTGTTAATAGTTCTTGGGGTGGTCTCAGCTTTGCAAGAAAATCTCCTTAAAGGCACTGCTATCCCCTACTTTTTATGGGCTTGTACCATAAAACAGAGGAGCCAGAGATCAAATTGCCAACATGCGTTGGATCATTGAAAAAGCTAGAGAGTTCCAGAAAAACATCTACTTGTGCTTTATTGACTATGCCAAAGCATTTAACTGTGTGGATCACAACAAACTGGAAAATTCTTAAAGAGATGGGAATACCAGACCACCTGATCTGCCTCCTGAGAAATCTATATGCAGGACAAGAAGCAACAGTTAGAACTGGACATGGAGCAACAGACTGGTTCCAAATCAGGAAAGGAGTATGTCAAGGCTGTATGTTGTCACCCTGCTTATTTAACGTATATGCAGAGTACATCATGAGAAATGCTGGGCTGGATGAAGCACAAGCTGGAATCAAGATTGCCAGGAGAAATATCAATAGCCTCAGATATTCAGATGACACCACCCTTATGGCAGAAAGTGAAGAATAACTAAAAAGCCTCTTGATGAAAGTGAAAGAGGACAGTGAAAAAGTTGGCTTAAAACTTAGCATTCAGAAAACTAAGATCATGGCATCAGGTCCTATCACTTCATGGCACATAGATGGGAAAACAATAGAAACAGTGTCAGACTTTATTTTTCTGGGCTCCAAAATCACTGCAGATGGTGACTGAAGCCATGAAATTAAAAGACGCTTATTCCTTGGAAGAAAAGTTATGACCAACCTAGACAGCATATTGAAAAGCAGAGACATTATTTTGCTGACAAAGGTCCATCTAGTCAAAGCTGTGGTTTTTCCAGTAGTTATGTATGGATGTGAGAGTTGGACTATAAAGAAAGCTGAGTGCTAAAGAATTGATGCTTTTGAACTGTGGTGTTGGAGAAGACTCTTGAGAGTCCCTTGGACTGCAAGGAGATCCAACCAGTCCCTCCTAAAGGAAATCAGTCCTGAATATTCATTGGAAGGATTGATGCTGAAGCTGAAACTCCAATACTTTGGCCACCTGATGTGAAGAACTGACTGAGTTGAAAAGACCCTGATGCTGGCAATAATTGAAGGCAGGAGGAGAAGGGGATGACAGAGGATGAGATGGTTGGATGGCATCACTGACTCAATGGACATGATTTTGACTAAGCTCTGGGAGTTGGTGATAGACAGGGAAGCCTGGTGTACTGCAGTCCATGGGTCACAAAGAGTCGGACACAACTGAGCGACTGAGCTTAACTGAACCATAAAACAGGAGCTCTCATATGACAGATGGCACAGTGTGGAATGTGCCATTGAGGCTGAGTAATCATGAATTGGTTAAAAAGTGCCCAGTTTCAGTTGTTTGGGTTGGAAGTACAGGCTGATGGAAAGCACTGGACGGAAGTTCAGTTCCACGTTGACAGTTGACCCTCATCTTAGGTAAGGAGTGCCATCCTGAAAGGCAGTGTGTTTCTGTGTGCAAGTGTGCAGTCACCCAGGTTGCATGGCTTGGTCTTTGGAAGTAAGTGAGTGTCTGGGGAACAGCCAGCTCTTGGTGCACCTCTGGAGTCAGGCACATGGGAGAGGAGGGAAGTGCCCAGGTCCGTGCTCCCCTCTTCCTGGGAGCAGCAGGACTTTGGCCTGGGCCTCAGTGTCAAGATAACCCATGAGCCTCAACATTAGTGATGGATCGCAGGTGAACACACCCCCTGGGCACCTGAAGCGTTCATCCTCCCAGCTGCTGGGTGGGATGATTGATGGCTCACAGTCACTACAGTCCCTTCTTCTGCAGGCTGTTGCCTTCAGAGGAGAGCCTTCTGGCTTCAGGTGTGCCCCTCCCTGGGGATAGCCCCATGAAATGACCTGCTTCTGGGACGTCACAAGGTCTCGCCCCCTTTCCCCACTGTGGGACAACTCCGACTCTATAAGGCCATCCTCCCCACAGAGCTCCTTGAAGCCTGGCTGAGACCTTGGTGGCTGTGTCAGGGTCCAGGGGGCCCCATCCCACATCATCACTCCTTGCTCGGTGGTGGATGCTGAGAGTAGCCCCCAGTAAACTTCCTGCACACAAATCTCCATCTCAGAGTCTGCTTCCCAGGGACCCAACCTGTGACACTAGGCCAGGCCAGCCTCTGGCAGAAATGATTGCTGCAGATGTGGACAGATCACTGGATGTACATAAACTGCAACATGTGCTCTGTCATCCTGTGGGGTGGCCAGGGTCTGTGATAAGCCTGTCCACCATCATACTCTCCACTAGAGGTTGGTATCTCTGAGTTAAATATGCTCCTTGCTGCAGGCTCTCCTGTGGCTGTATACAGTCCTCGGGGACTGTCACCTCAACATGAGTTAATGTCTCAGAGTGCTTTAGTCCCTACTAAGAGCAACCTGAGCTTCCCTAGTGGCTCAGCAGTAAAGAATTCGCCTGCAGTGCAGGACACAGCGGTTCAGTCCCTGGGTCAGGAAGATCCCCTGGTGGAGGAAATGGCAACCTGCTCCAGTACTCTTGCCTGGGAAATCCCATGGACAGAGAAGCCTGGCAGGCTGCAGTCCATGGAGTCAGTAAAGAATCGGACATGACTTAGTGACTAAATGACGACAACAAGAGCAACCTAAGGAAACTGTAAGACACGGAGGCAGTGCAGTTTGGCGCTAAGGACACAGACTTTGGATGGGGACTGTTTGGGTTTGCGCTTGAGCCCCTTTCCATAGTAATTTCAGTGACCATGGCAAGGCCTTTAACCTCTATGTATCCATCTTCATCGTCTAAAAAAGGGGGTTAATGATGGTATTCACCTCAGAGGGTTGTTCTGCAGGAAGTGGAGTAGTGACTAAAGCGGGTGTGGAGGTGCTTGGCACACACCTGTGTAAGTGCTGGCTCTGGGAAGATTCATAGGAAGGGAAAGGAGCTCAGGGGAGGTGGCCAGTGACAAAAAAGCAAAGTGTTCACCAAAGAGAAAAATAACTCTTAGAACATGACCGTTTTGTGCATTTTGTCTGAAGATGCACTTGGGAATGAATGAGGAAGGTAGGCCATCCCCTTATCCTTGGAAGGATGGGAGCAAGGATAGGAGATGCTTCTTGTGAAAACGGAGGCTCAGATTCTCAAGCTGGGGGAAGGGGGACGTGGAAAAGGGAAGTAACACTAATTGGGCACCTACTATGCTAAGCCCTTCCATATATGTCCCATTTGGTCCTTACTGTATCCATTTGACATACATATGCTCATTCCTGTTTCATAGGTGAGAAACTGCGATTGTGGGAGATTAAGTTGCTTGCCCCATACCAGAGAGCTGTTCTGTGACAGGCAGGTCTGTGTGACAGTGGGGCCACGTTCTTGTGATAGATCACACTGCCTAAGGCCTTTTGCTTTGGTGCTGTCACGTGCCAGGAACAGAGGGACATAGGAAGAAATCAGTTACCTACAGATAATTCAATCTGTTAGGCAAATCACACAGAGAAGCTACCTCCTCCAGGGTCCCCTGCCCTGGAGCCTGCCCCTTGCCCTGGAGCCTGCCCCTTGCCCTGGAGCCTGCCCCTTGCCCTGGAGTCTGCCCCCTGCCCTGGAGTCTGCCCCTTGCCCTGGAGTCTGCCCGCTGCCCTGGAGTCTGCCCCTTGCCCTGGAGCCTGCCCCTTGCCCTGGAGCCTGCCCCTTGCCCTGGAGTCTGCCCCCTGCCCTGGAGTCTGCCCCCTGCCCTGGAGTCTGCCCCTTGCCCTGGAGTCTGCCCCCTGCCCTGGAGTCTGCCCCTTGCCCTGACTTCTCTGATGCTGTAGGCATCACTCTTCGCTCTACAGCTCCTCTCACTTCCTACAGGGTGTCGTGGTCACCGAGGGGCTGTTCTCAGTGCCGTTTCACAGTCTAGTTTCTAGAGAATGTGAGAGGCTGAACCTCTTTCCTTCCAGTTCTCCACACATTGCCTTTCCCCTAGCATCCTCCATAGTATGCAGCAGCTCCATGGAAAGAATGAACGAGTAGGAACACTGGACAGTGATGAGAAGTGACTGGGCCTTGCAGCCTCAGGCATTTAGAATTCTGATAGAAACAAGGATCATTTTGGAGACGGGGAGTCAGGAACTTCTCTGAGGAGGTGATTTTGGAGATTGGAAACAGTGAAGGGTTGGGTAGGGAAGACGGGGAGCTGTCGCCTTTGGGGGATGGGCAGTGGTCAGTTGTGGACGCCTCTCCTGCTGTGGGCTGTCAGGTCTGAACCTGGTGACCAGTGTCTCTCCTGCAGCATCGGGGGCTGGAGGTTCCCCCTGGGGCATGTGGCTATGCCAGCGCTGCCAACCTGAGACCAAACGTTCCTCCTACACAGCTGTCTTCAAGATGAAATCCTGATGGGAGGTGGGTGAGCAAGCGAGCATGAATTACCCCTGGCCCACGTCTTGGCTTGCTTATAGACTGCCTGCTGCTTGGTTAAGCTTTCTGTTATCTTTTAGATGAATCAGGAGCCCCCAAACACTCCTCAGAGAGTCATCCCCTCTCTCCCTTCTCGCCTTGTTGGAATTAAGGCCTGCCAGTTCTGGGCCACTATATATTCTTCCTTGGAACACTCATGCACTGCTTACCTGTCCACCTTCCACACGGGTGGGCTGAGAGGCAGGGTGGGAAGAAGTGTGTCTGTCCACATGGCTAGAAACTGAGGCCCAAAGTGGAGGCCCATTTGTCCAGGGCTCATGGCTCCTCTCAGCTGCCTGGCAGAGTCATACTGGTTCTCCTCTGATTTCTCGGCTCCTTTTCTGCCTCTTTCACAGGCACCTTTCCTTTCATCCCTAACATGTAGATGTTCCCCAGCATTTGCCACTACTGGTGCCACTATGGCCCCTTCCCCTTCTCCCCTGGGGCCATAAGCTGTAGAAAGTCAGGGCTGGGAGAGTCAAGTCCAGCCAGGTGCCCTCTGCTGATTCTCCCCACCATCCTCTCTTGAAAGCTCTCCATGTTCTGCTCGGGGACCCCATCTGCCCAACAGCTCTTCCTTTCCTCCCTCTGGGGCCTGAGGCATTTCCCATCTGCTAACTTGTCTGTATTTCCAAATGCTCCTTGGACATCTCAACCCAGGCATTACCCCAGCATCCCAAATTCAACAAATCCAGGAGTGCATTTAATAAACTTAACCTCCTTTCATGATGATAACCACACTTCCATTCTTCTGGTCTCCCTGGTTTGTGCCCTTTTTATTCTTCCTCCACCACCCCTACCTTATTCTCCCTCAATAGCTGTTTGAAAGTCCTGTCTGTTGGTTCTGAGAGCTTCTGGTACCCAAATCCTCTGGTCTGCAGTCCTGGGGTGGGCGAATGTGACTTACTGCCTGCACTCCTGGGCTTTCCTCCTAACTGGCCTCCCTGCTGCCAATCTCTCTCATCTCCATCTCAGCCTCCACACTATTACCAGATTTACAGTTTTAATTATGTTAATTAAAATCATTAATTAGCACAGTTTTAATTATGTTATTTTCCTGCTCAAATCTTTCAGGGTTCTCTCTTTGCTTTAGGATTAAATAATGACTTCTTGCCTAGCAACTAGAATCTTCTTTAGTATTTACTCAGTCTTTCTGACTTAATTCCTTTCTACCAGTGGATAAACTACACCTCAAGCAAAGGGCACATTTGCTGTTTTCTGAATGAGGTGGGAATTTCCTTCCTCTGTGCGTTCTTTTCAATGGCACCCCACTCCAGTGCTCTCGCCTGGAGAATCCCATGGACGGAGGAGCCTGGTGGGCTGCAGTCCATGGAGTGGCTAGGAATCGGACTCGACTGAGCGACTTCACTTTCACTTTTCACTTTCATGCACTGGAGGAGGAAATGGCAACCCACCCCAGTGTTCTTGCCTGGAGAATCCCAGGGACGGGGAGGCTGGTGGGCCGCCGTCTCTGGGGTCTCACAGAGTCGGACACGACTGAAGCAACTTAGCAGCAGCAGCAGTGCCTCCTTTTGCTTCTGCCCTTCCTTCTCTTCTCCACTGTTTGAAATCCCATCCCTTCTCAAATTACATGTCTTCAAGGATCTTACTCTAACTTTCCCAAGCCAAGCGAATTTCTTTGCTTTCCTTTGAATTGCCCTTGTGACAGAGACTGTGTCTCATTAACCCTTTTACGGCCACAGATCCTAGCCTTGTGCCTTGTTCTCAGGAAGCACTGGCTGAACTGTACTGGATTTGGGCATCTTAGGAAGAGATGGCCTCAGTCTCTTAGAAGGCCTAATTGATGCTGCGAGGTCTTGGATGTTTGGCTGTCATGTGTATGTATCCTAACAAATACTTTGCCTTAGGCCTTAGGGTTATTGGGAATTAGGATGTGATAGCTTTTTAAAGGCATAGGATTGGGAATCATGTTTCTCGCAGTTTAAAATAGATGAATTTTAATATCATGTGTCTGTGGCCCTGTCTCTGAGCAGGGAGCTTGCATATGCATTACTTTTATTAAGCAAATAAAGGAACTGTATTGGTTCAGTCTGGTCCAGGATAGATGGAAACAAAGCCAGATGGGGGTACTCACACATTGATTTAATCACATTGCTGTCTTGTCCTTCTAGGCTGCCATCTTCTGGCTGACTCTTTTCCCAGACGAGTTCTTTCTGTGTGGTGGCAGAAATGATTACCTGCAGTCCCAGGCTTATATTCAATTATTAATATTTTAGGAACCCACAGCATGATAAGAGGAGATGTCTTTCCAGCCGAAGTCCCTGGGAGGGTCTGTCCCTGAGTTCAGTACTGTGGCCAGGGAGATGTGGTACTCTGATGGGGTGGGTCTGGGCCCCAGTGGACAGAGAAGGACATTGTGACTCTTAGAAAGGCTAAGTGACTTACCCAAGATCACACAGTGCACTGAAGAGTGTGTCTTCTGACCACACTTTCTGTTCCTTGGATTACCCTCCCTTGTTCCTGGGCAGCTAGTGTCTTTTTATGTCTGTGTATGTGAGCTGTTTTTATTTTGGAGAAGAAAATGGCAACCCACCCTTACCTGGGAAATCCCAAGGACGGAGGAGCCTGGCGGGCTATAGTCTATAGGGTTGCAAAGAGTCAGACACAACTGAGCAACTATACAACAACAAATGTGAGCCCTTTCTATTTAGGGGTAGCCCTTAGCTGCCAAGGTTTGTATTTTGACGGTTCCTGCTTTCTTTTGTCTGGACCTTCTGGGGTCTATCTGAGGACTCAGCTAATGCCCAGTTCCTTCTAATTCTTTTTCTTCCTATCTTCTTTAAAAACCTGATATTGCACTCAAAAGGATTGTGTCGAGTGAAAGAAACCAGACTCAAAAGGCTACATACTGTATGATCCTGTGTATATGGAAAAGGCACAACTACAGGTTTGGAAAACAGATGCCATGAATGGGGTAGGGGTTGGGGATTGCCTACAAAGGTGCATTGGGCAAGTTTTTTGAGGTAATAGACTGTTTTATATCTTGACTGTGGTGGTATTTACAAGACTGTATATATTTGTCAAAATTCATAGAACCATACACAAGAAAGGGTGAATTTTATAGCATGTAAATGATACTTTAATAAACAACAGAAAACTCCTGATCTTAGATGCTGTTCAAGCCTGAGTGACCATGAGATCTGCATCTTGATGAGCACCACATTTTAGGTTGTGATGAACTACATAGCTTTGAGATACTACCACAATTGAATAGCAAGAATGAAGACCCACAAAGTACTCAAGTCATTCAAGAATACTTACTCTCATTCCCTGAGAAGTGAACGAGCCTTCTCCGAGATGAGTGATTCAGTGGCTCTTCTGCTGCCGCCACCATCTGACTGACACAGGGAGTCTGTGTCCCAGCTCCCCTCTCTTTGACAGAGTCAGGGGTGGAGGCTTTCTAGGGAGTGGGGGGAATCTGGGATTGGTGCAGAGGGCTTAGGGCACAGTGTGGGTGACAGAGGCTGGTAGGTTGGGAGGCGGGTGGGAAAGTATGAGCATTCACAATGTTTAACGTCTACTCCCACCGCCCTCCCCCCTGCTCCTTCATCCTGGTCACTTAATTTTTTCTTTAGGATCCACTCAGATGCCTCCTCCCCTTCTCCATTGTGAGTCCTCCCCACATAGCCTTCCTGTCATTGGCTCCAGGAGTCTCCCCCAGGGGACTGTCTCATGCCAGTCTGTTTTCCTTATTCTCCCAAACTCCTCCCCAGTCCCTTCTAGCTCATTTCAATACAGTTGGGGCATTTTGCTTTTTCATTCCTGTCTGATTATTCCCTTCTGCACCCCTAAGTGTTCTGATTTCTCCCTGCTCCACCACAACTCTACCGGGTACCCTCTCACACCACAGCTGTTCAAAGGGGCAGCACCATGAGGAGACACTATAGAATATACAAATGACATAGCGGCTTTTGAAGTTTTGGTAGCCTTCTGCTTCATAGAAGTCCCTACTGACAGGAAGTTAGAAACACATTCAATTGTAGAACCCTATCCCATTTTCTGATTGAAAGCATCTCATTAAAGATATACATAAGCTGTAAACATTTTTATTTTTTCTGAAATAATGCTTTTACCAAAAAAAAAAAAAAAGTTGCCTACCAATTACAAACTAAAACAGAAACAGCTCTAATGGTGGAATTGAGGTATTAGGAAGCTGGCTTCAGCCATCCCAGTGGGATCCCTTCTATCTGTGTCTGTCAAGAAGTCACTGGTTCTGGAAGCAGTTTTGTGCTAAGATGCAGGTAAAAGCAGGGGTCAGAGTAAACCTTTGTGTGTTCAGCCTCTAAAGGAGATATATATATATATATATATATGTTTACACTTATATATTTTTAGATGTGCAAGTCCTTTGCAGAAAAAATATTGTACAACTTTATTGAACAATGTAAGAGCTATATAAATGGAGAGACATACCATGATTTTGAATGGGAAAACATAAGGATAGAAATTCTACCCAAATGAATCTGATAAGGCCAGTAATACAATTTTTTAATCAGACTCTAAACTCGTATATTTTTACGGCATTAGACAGTCTGAGTATAAAAGGGATATGGGAGCATAAAGGGCAAGAGGAGCCAAATAATTTCGAAGAACAGTGTGGGTGAACTCACCCTACCATATACCAAGATCTATACATACCCTGCTGCGTAAAGCAGTAGTTAATTAGCTGGTGTGGTCATGACCCATGTAACCAAATTAATGGAAAGGTCTGCCTTTTCACCCTTCTTTTCTAACTCCTCTTTGTGTCAAACTACATGCTGGCCACCCTGAACGATACATGCCAACGCTCATGCCTTGGGTATTCCAGTACTGTACCTAATGGATATTTTTGATGAGTTGGAAATCAGATTGAAATACATATTCTGGAAACAAGGTTGAACCTGAGACTCTAGTTGTAATAAAGCTCCTGAGAAACATTTCCTGGCAGTTGTTGATAGTTTGCTTTTAGCTAAACTGGTCTGACATGTCCAGCTTTAAGTTTCACAAAACTACTCAATCAGTTTTAGGGAGTGGGACAGGAGTTCGAGCCCATTAGGAATGAGCATCAGGGTATTCCTGGGGCAAACAGTGCCAGGAGAATGGGGCCTGGCTTTGGCAGAGAGAGAGCAGGGCCTCCTCTGGGGAAGCCAGCACTGCTATGGTGGAATGAGGCCTGCTCTCCGGCTCTGACAAGGTGGGTCCCCGGCCAGTGTCTTCCAGTCAGGTTGAAGATCTTGCCAGTACAGCCCAGTAGATGGACTTGTGCATGTTTTGGGTTTGTGCCTGGGCTGGATGGCAACGCTGATGGGCTGTGGGCTGTGGTCTCAAAGGGCAGGTTCAGGAGGAAGCTCGATGCTAATACAGCCTATGCAGGATTAGCCGGGAAGGCTGCCAGTGTGACAGCCACTGCAGCCAGGGAGTGCAGCCAGGCTCTGCGCCTCCAGCACCAAGCTTGAGGCTGTGAGACATGAGGGTCTCCCAGTTAATCCCCCAAAGGATTGTTACCTCCTTGGCCTCCGACAGCAGCTGGGGGTGCGCTGTGCTGTAGCGATGTTGGAAAGACAGGCTATGGTCAGAGTGCAGAGGACTCGTGTGCCCCAGCTTGCAGGTACTCCCCACCTCCTCTCAGAGATAGAAACAGGTGCCTTAAGGCCTGTATTGGGCCTGTGGCACTGACAGATCCGAGTGAACCTCTACACCTGCCTCCTTGAAAGAGGTATAAACTCAGGTGCCAGAAGGGGTCTGAGAGGGAGGAGACTGACAGCTGGAACCTGGTGACATAGCCAAGGCTGGTCTCAGAGAGACAGCCTTAGAGTTATCCATGAAAGAGGGTGGAGTTCAACAGTCTAAACAGTCTTGTATTTTTTCTCTTTATTAATGCTGGTTGTTTAGTTGTGTCCAATTCTTTTGTGATCCCATGGACTGTAGCCCACCAGGCTCCTCTGTCCGTGGAGTTTTCCAGGCAAGAATACTGGAGTGGGTTGCCATTTCCTTCTCCAGGGGATCTTCCTGACCCAGGGAATTGGACCTATCCATGTCCCTGCATTGCCAGGCAGATTCTTTATCACTGAGCTACCTGCGAAGTCTGGCCAGGTTAAAATTCTAAGAACTGGGGGTAAAGAGTCAGCCAAAGGCAAGTTGATGGAAGTCTTTCTCCTCTCCTGCTCTTCCCCACTCCTCACAGACAGGTCCAGGAGCCTTCCAGACTAGACTTTTCTGCCTTTGAAGTTGCTTTGGAGAAAGCAACCAGGAGAAGCTGATGTTGGAAGTTAGCTCATCCCTTCCTACTGAGCCAGTTCTGGTTTATCTTTCAGATCCCGCCCTGCCTGGCTGCAACTGTGTACATTTACTTATTCCTCACATCCGTATTGTGGGCGTGGGCATCCCCCCTCCCTTCTCCCCAGTTTCTTTTCAAAACCTTGCCCCAAGCATGAGGTCTTAGATTCTGTTTAGTCCAAGTAGCTTGAGCCAGCACACCCACATGAGCAGATTCTGCAGAGAGCTCGATTCCGGCCCTGGTTCCTACAGATGTTCTCTCAGCTTCTGGGCCATCAAAATAGGAAACTGGCCTGGCCAGAGATGGTCCGAGTGCCAGAATGACCTCATTGCTGGGCCCTGGTGAAGGGTGCGGAGACCTGAACATACAGGAAGGAGCCTGACTCCTGAGAGCTAAGTTGATTGTGGATTTGGCCGTTGACTTTTTTTCAGATAGTGCATCTAATAAATAACGTATGGAAAGAGGCAGATAGTCCTGCGCTCAAGTCCTGAACCATCTCAAGCTGGGTAACCTTGGGTTGCTTGCTTAATGTTTCTGAGCTTAGTTTCCTCATCTGTAAAATGGGAATAGAGATACCAGCTGTGTTTTTTGATATGAGGAAAAATAGAGTATGATTTGTGATCCTCATGTTGTACCCTAGAAACTATATTTTTCAAAGTTCTCCAGGTGATTTTTGATGTGCTTTCTTGTTGAACCAAAGGGAATGAATTGCCCGGAGTAGAATTTTAGATGTTGCTGCAGGGTGAAGTGTAGTTGGCTAAAGAGGGAAGGTTTGCAGGGCAAGGACAACCGCTTTCTGGGGCTTCTGAAATCAGTCACTTCTTGTAATTGTCCTTGTCCGTTCTTCGAGGGTTTTATAAACCACTCCATTCTGAGTATTCTGTCCGCTCCTGCAGGGATGGAGGCAGATGCTGGAGGCAATGGTAGGGCCAGGACAGGGGAGCCCTGGCGCCCAGCTGCCCTGTGTCTCTCTGTGCTCTGCTGCCCCTCTCTGGCCCAGGCCTCAGAACTTGTGCTTAGAACAGCAGTCTTTGAGGCTTCCTTTCCCCATCTGCTCTCGTGTGTTTACCTTTCTCATCCCTGTTCTAAACAGTTTTTCTTTCTCATGCCCTATCCACATTCTTCACCCTGCCCTACGGGTATCTGACCTCTGGATCTTGCTGTAATTTGAGGAAGCTTTCTCATTTACACTAAGAGATGTGAAGGTTTTGTTTTTCTCTGTTTAGGGTGTGTATAGATAACTTCCCCCGAAGAGAAGTGGGTATAGCATTAAGAAAATTCTAATCTCACTTCTAATTCCAGTCAGTTTTGTTTCTGGTGGTTAATAGGATACCTGGGGGGTGGACATACCACCTGATTAGTCTCCCAGGGATCCCACGGATGTGGACCAGCCCCTTAGAATATCCCCAGTATCTGGACATAAGTGAGATGGGGAAACCAGAACGGTATTAGCATTCTTTCTGAGAATCAGAGTTTAAGTTTCTGTATTTTGGCTTGTTCTGGTCGGCATCTGATTTTTTCATCCACCTTGTCTCAATTCTCTCTAGCCCTGAGTCACTGGGCTAATTTAAGTGGATAGCCTAAGAAGTCATTATACTTCAAGCCACAAACCTATGGATTTTTACTCTATTAAGATGCATTATGCTTTATCTCTTTTGTAAATTAATTTCAGTGATTGTGTGCTCACGTGTGATAGTTAAGAGAAACCAGGCAGTGGAACTGAAGGAGATTAGGCAGCAATCCCAAGTATACCTGCCTCTCATTACTGAGAATTTCTCTTTCCAGCCCCTCAACTCTTTCTTTCTCTCAAGCTTTTGTTTGTAGGGAAAGCTGTCAGCTATATCCAGTTCCATGGCTTCAAATATCTCCTATATACAGACAGTTCTTAAAATTTTCCCTCTAAGGCTTAGACTTGTTTCTAAGACTCATGTATCCGTCTGCCTAGGTATCCACTAGGCTTCTCACATTTCAGATGCCCAAACCTGAGCTCCTGGAATTTCTCCCCAAGTCAGCTCCTTCTGTAGTCTTTCCCATCCTCCATGTCAGGAAGAGTGAGTGCCTGGCATGCAGTTGGTGCTCACTAAATACTGATAGATATTTATAGACCAAAGAAGAAGAAAATGAAGAGTTCACACCTTTGTGCTTGCAGTCAGGAATGGATGGATTCGTTCCAAACTCTCAGCTAATGAAGTGTGTATCACCAAGGGAGCTGTTCACCTCCCTACTGCAGCTTCTATCCCCTGAAATGTGGACGATGTTACCATCTGTTGTGGACGCACTGGAACATAATAAGAAAGTGGTGCTGGGTAAATGCTAGACATTGTATCACACACCTTTCCCAGAGCATTGGATGCCCCCCTTTTTTTCCTCCTTGCAGCATCACATGGACATTTAACCTGGTTTTTATTCAAGACTCCTTTACACATCTCTTTTGAAACCTGTCTGCCCAAGTGATTTCTCAACACAACTCCTTCTGTCTAAGGAGGCAGATTTTATCATCGTCTGGAGGAACATGTCATCACGTTGCTGCTCTGAAGTCTCCCCTCCCAATTCTAGATCTGGATAACCTCCTCTATCTCCGAGCCTTTCCAGACTCTCCCTACCATTTAAGGCTTCAGTTCCATCATTTGAGCCCCACCCTGCCCGACTCTGCAGCTGCACTGATGACTGGCTTCTCTGATTTCTCCAATACTGACCCACATTGCATGGTACCCTGACTCACACTGTATGCGTTTATCTTCTTTCCTAAAGATTGTAACCCCTTGAGGCCAGGACAATTTATTTCTCATTTGCTTTCATCTTTATAGTACACAGCATGAAATAACTGTGTACTTTTATTTTTGGCAAGTTAAAAAAAGTAATGGTAAAATACACATAATATAAAACTGACCATCTTAACTATTTTTAAGTGTACAGTTCAGTGGTATTAAATATATTCACACTGTTGGGCAACCATCACCACCTTCCGTCTTTGCAGTTCTTTTCATCTTGTAAAACTGAAACTCTGTACCTGTTAAACAATAACTCTGCATTCTCTCCTATCCCAGCCCCTGACAACCACTATGATACTTTTTATCTTTATGCTTTTTTACTACCCTAAATATCTTATATAAGTGGAATCATACATTATTTGTCTTTTTGTGACTGGCTATTTCACTGAACATAAAATCCTCAAGGTTCATCCATGCTGTTGCATATGTCAGAATTTCCTACTTTTTTAAGTCTGAGTAATATTTCGTTGTATGTATGCACCACATTGAGTTTATCCATTCATTTATCAGAGGATACTTGGGTTGGTTCCACCTTTTGGCTCTTGTGAATAATGCTGCTGTGAACATGAGAGTACAAATCTCTCTTCGAGACCCTGCTTTCAGTTCTTGTGTGTATTTACCCAGAAGCCAAGTTGCTGGATCATATGGTAATTCTACGTTTAACTTTCTGAGGAGCCGCCATACTGTTTTCCATAGTGGCTGGATCCTTTTATGTTACATTTACAACAATGCACAAGGGTTCCAATTTCTCCACATCCTTGCTAATACTTTGTTATTTTGATAGTAGCCACTGTTTACATTTCCCTAATGACTCGTGGGCCAGAACCCAGTTGGCACCGTGGTAAAGAATCCACCTGCCAGTGCAGGAGGCTCGAGAGATGCAGGTTCAATCCCTGGGTTGGGAAGATCCCCTGAAGTACGAAATGGCAGCTCGCTCCAGTAGCCTTGTCTGATAAATTCCCTGGACAAAGGAGTCTGGCAGGCTACACAGTCCATGGGGTGGCAAAGAATCAGACACAACTGAGCGTGCACACACACACACACAAAACACAGAAAGACTAGTGATACTGAGTATCTTTTCATGTGCTTATTGACCATTTGTTTATCTTCTTTGGAGGACTTTCTGTTTACACACTTTGTCCAGTTTTTAATCTGGTGATTTCTTTGTTTTTGGTTGTTGAGTCCAAAGAAGAGTTCTTTACGTATTCTGGATACTAACCCCTTATCAAATATGTGATTTGCTACAACTGGGTAATTTTCACCAGGAACTCGTTGCTAATCGTTCACCCAGTATTCTACGTGTCTGCATTTCAAGGTCCTAAAATGCCAGCTGGCAGGTAATTTGAGAGAAGTCTTCTGACCTGTGCCAGACATTTCCCATTCTTGATCTCAGGCAGAACTCACAGCCATCCTGTAAGGAATGTAAGATCACTTTCAAGCTATAGATGAAGAGACTGAGGCTCAAAGAGGGCAAATAATTTACTCAAGGTGCTCTAACCTAGTGAGTGGCATAACTAGGTTGTGAAACCGTGCCTGCCTGCCTCCCCGCACCTCCTGTGCCTTCAGGCAGTGTGTGTGAGAGCATGCGAGAGAGCTTCACACATGTGTTGCTCATCTCTCGTGCTCTCTGGATTTCATTAAAGAAACCCCTGTGCCTGGCAAGCAAGCCACTGCCAGCACCCCTGACTCTGCAAAATGTTATCCCTCCTTACATTTGGGTCTCGGTGTGTCTCAAATCCCTGGTGTTCCTTTACCCAGCCTTCACTGAGAGGGCAGATCCTCTGGCTTTTCCAATCTGTTATCTCCCCTGTCCTGCTTCTAACCTAGGACTTCTCAGAGTTGCTCACATGCATTAATCAACTCTATTCGACAGGAAGTTAGTGCTGAGCAGGGGAGGCTTTGTGCTGGGACAGGGGGATGGGTGGGAAGACAGCCTCACCTAGACGCTGCAGGGGCTGGACTGGACAGCAAATGTAACTCTGGAGCAAGGAGAGACATTGTGCCTTTGGAGGCTGAGTACGTGGTGCAGTGCACCCTGTCTGGATGCCAAAAACACAGAGGGAACACAGTTTTAATGTGTTCTGGAATCATCTTCCCTGACCCACTGTGGGAATGTGCTCAGAAAAGCCAACCTGTCAATGTCAGACTGAACAAAATATGTTCAGGAAGGAAATATGCTGCACACAGATTACACAGCATAGTCCAAAACTGAGAGGTGCAGTCTTTGGATTATGCAATTTTTAGCTCCCTGGGTCTCAGCTGAGTTGGGATTGAGTGTCCACCACAGAGTGTCATTGGCATGGGACTCAAAGCTTATAGGGTGCAGTTATGCTGCAGGACACAGACCAACCACTCAGCTGAACAACTGACAAAAATTAAGGCATGTCGTTGTTCTAAGAGGGTTTCACCAGTCTCCAAGAGGGATTCCACAGTTCCAGATATGGAATGGCATTCATAAGATGTGAACTGCATATTTTAGCACTTATAAAATTATAACCCACATAATGAGCACTTAACTACTTTATGAATGCAATCTCACATTATTTTTTTTTAATAAAAATCCTATGAAATACAGGTACTATTATTAGTGAGGCAAAGAATTCTCCAGACTCTCACAACTGGTAGATGATGGAACCCAGACTTGAACATGATTCTGCTTTGTTTCTAAAGTCTTTGCTTTCAAAGGCTGCACTAAACCACCTCTCCATCACATGTGCTCCTGGAAGCTAGGACATCAGTTGAAAAAAAGGAAGTCAGTAGAAATGCCTCTTACCTTTGCCCACACTTAACATTCTTCCAGAGTTATTTGTAGGTGTCAAAAATTGTGTTAAAAAATGAGGACTTTTGCGGGGGGCGGATAATATTTAAACTGTATTAAAAGGAAACTTTGTCTGCAGCTTGAGTTCTTTCAGCATGGCTCATGTTTCTTGGCTAAGCAGTGAATAATGTGTCAACTTCCACAATTTCCTTGTCCCTACACCCCAAGGGTTTTTCTTTCCGGTTAGGGTTCTTTTTTAAAGAACCCTTTTTGTGGTAAAATACACATGATATAGGAGATCCAACCAGTCCATTCTATAGGACATCAACTCTGGGTGTTCTTTGGAAGGAATCATGCTAAAGCTGAAACTCCAGTACTTTGGCCACCTCATGCAAAGAGTTGACTCATTGGAAAAGACTCTGATGCTGGGAGGGATTGGGGGCAGGAGGAGAAGGGGACGACAGAGGATGAGATGGCTGGATGGCATCACCGACTCTATGGACGTGAGTTTGGGTGAGCTCCGGGAGTTGGTGATGGACAGGGAGGCCTGGCGTGCTGCGATTCATGGGGTTGCAAAGAGTCGGACACGACTGAGCGACTGGACTGGACTGAACTGAACATATGATATACAACATCCCATTAGTGACCTTTGGTAAAGTCACAGTGTTGTGCACCCATTAGCACTATGTGGTTCCAGAATATTTTCATCACCCCAGAAAGGAAGCCCTGTAGCCATTAAGCAGTCACTTCTCATTCCTCCCTCTTCCAGCTCTTGGCAAATAATCATCTGTTCTCTGCCTCTATAGATTTTCTGATTCTGGATATTTCATATAAATGGACACATACAATATGTGACCTTGTGTGTGTCCTGTCACTTTTACCACTCAGGATTCCTCCTTTCCACCCACCATTTGCAGCCCCACTGCCCTAGGAGGGGACTGTACCCTAGGTGGGTACAGCTTTGTAATCAGAGTGATTGAGCTGGGCAAGTTCCTTGACTTCTTTGAGCTGGTCAGGGTTGTCGGATTAAGTGAAATGATGCAGAGCTCCTTGTTCTCGATCTTAGACAAGTTATTCAACACTTCTTTGCCTCAGTTTTCTCTCCCTGTAAGATGGAGATGTATTAATATCTACATCATGGGCGATTCTGAGGAATAAATGAGGTGATACATGGAAGTGCACGGGACGCTTGCGTGTGGGAATGGCTTCATGTGTGTCAGTGTCACACGCTTGGTTGGTGGCATGGGTTGGGGAAGGCCTGACATCATTTGCTGAAATTATAATGGAGACCCCTCAGTGGCCTGTCTGCCTGCAGACCCAGCCTGAGTGTTGTCACCAGAGCCTAACTGGTCACTCAGTCTTCATCTCAGGAAACTTCCAAGACTCTCTACTACCTTGAGAGTTCAGATTCCTTAGCTTTGTGTTTAAGACCCTCTGCCTCTTGCTACCTTCCTTTCTGGTTTCTCTTCCCATCCTTTTCCCCATGAACCCTTTCCCTGCCACCACACTGGACCATCCTCAGTTCACCTGGGCTCTCTGAGCTTTCCAGCCTCTGTGCCTTTGCTCCTACTCTTCCCTCTTCTGAGAATGACCTTCCATCATCATCATCCGGCCATGCTCCTGTCTTCCTCTCATCTCTTTCATGCATCGTAATTGTGTGTACACTGCAGGGTTGTTCTGAGATCATCTGACATAGACATGACCAAGATGACACAAGGTATGTAATAATGTTAACTGAGATAAAGAGCACACGTGTGTGTGAGACATCCGGTAATTGTTCAGTTTCTGTTAATTATCTTTGTATCATATCATTCTATGAGGACTGTTTGTATACACCTGCTTTCTAAGCGAGACAGCACATTCCTTGAGAATAGAGCCATATCTTATGTTTATATCCCCACTGGTGCCTAGATGGAAGTCTGCATATAGAATTTCCATAATCATGTATTTAACTGTATTAAAATGAGAGATCTCTGTGGTTCTTCCCAACCCCTGTTTTCTTTAGTTGACAATGAAGTCAGAGCCAGTTGGGGAAACAGGCTGAGTTTGCTCTGACCATTCAGACTCCACCCTAGACCTCCTGCATCAGAAACTGCGGGGTGGAGCCCAGCAACCAGTGCTTTAACAAGCCTTCAGGTGATTCTGATGCCTTTTTAGCCTATGATATGAGGTGGACCCAGCATTACCCTGGTGCCTTTGGTACCCAGTGTTCCCATGTTGCCTCTGGGTTTCCAAGGACCGCCTTCCAGGGCTGCCCCAGCCAGACCCCCTTTTCCTGATCTAGACCTTTCCCTCCTAACTTCCACACTTCAGAACATACTCATACTGTGTCCCTTTACTCGTCCAGGTTTTTGGTAGGCAAACGGCGAATTAGTCTGACACTGATTAATGTCACCTTGTTGAAGAGGGGCCAACTGTGCCACAGATTCATTGTGTGATCTTTAGCAAGCCCCTTCATCATTCTGATCCCAAACTGCTCTCAGGTGCTGCTCCAGGAGCTTCTTCCAGGAAGGAAGCTTGCCCGGTCCTGGGCTTCCTCACACCCTCCGTCTGTGCTTTTGTTTACTTTCTTCCCTGCGTGGAATACTTAATGGAGACATCTGGGTTTTATCATTGTCCTTGATTCTATCTTTTCATGCCTGTGTGTGTGTGTGTCTACATGTTTACATGTATACAGGTGGCTCTTTGTATCTACGGATTCCACATCCACATATTCAGTCAACCAGGATCCTCTACTGTGTTTCCAATCCGCCCTTGGTTGAATGTGTGGATGCGAAATCAGTGAATACAGAGGGAAGACTGTATTAGACCATTTTATACAATGGACTTGAGCATATGGGGTTTTGGTAATTGCTAGGTTCCTGGAGACAGTTTCCTGTAGACACCAAGGAACAACTATGTATGTATGTATATACATACATACCCACAACATATATATATGTATACAGTATATTTATAAATATATATATACACACAATATATATACATATACATATACAGTATTCTGTAGTTCAGTCACTCAGGTGTGTCCGACTCTTTGCGACCCATGGATAGCAGCATGCCAGGCTTCCCTGTCCTTCACCATCTCCCAGAGCTTGCTCAAACTTATGTTCATTGAGTCAGTGATGCCATCCAACCATCGCATCCTCTGTCATCCTCTTCTCCTCCTCCCTGCCTTCAGTCTTCCCAGCATCAGGGTCTTTTCTGATGAGTTAGTAGCCAAAGTATTGGAGTTTCAGCTTCAGTCCTTCCAGTGAATATTCAGGGTTGATTTCCTTTAGGATTGACTGGTTTGATCTCCTTGTAGTCCAAGTGACTTTCAAGAGTCTTCTCCAACACCACAGTTCAAAAGCACCAATTTTTCAGTTCTCAGCCGTCTTTATGGTCCAACTCTTACATCCATACCTGACTGCTGGAAAAACCATAGCATTGACTATACTGACCTTTGTTGGCAAAGTAATGTCTCTGCTTTTTAATATGCTGTCAACATTGGTCATAGCTTTGCTTCCAAGGAACAAGCATCTTTTAATTTCATAGCTGCATTCACTATCTGCAGTGATTTTGGAGCCCAGGAAAGTAGTCTGTCACTGTTCCCATTGTTTCCACATCTATTTGCCATGAAGTAATGGGACCAGATGCCATGATCTTTGTTTTTTGAATGCTGAGTTTTAAGCCAGCTTTTTCACTCTTCTTTTTCACCTTCATTAAGAGGCCCTTTAGTTCCTCTTCACTTCCTGCCATAAGGGTGGTGTCATCTGCATATCTGAGGTTATTGATATTTCTCCCAGCAATGTTGATTCCAGCCCGTGCTTCATCCAGCCCAGCATTTCACATGATGTACTCTGCGTATAAGTTAAATAAGCAGGGTGACAATATACAGCCGTGGTGTACTCCTTTCCCAATTTGGAACCAGTCCATTGTTCCATGTCCAGTTCTAACTTTTGCTTCTTAACCTGCATACAGATTTTTCAGGAGGCAGGTCAGGTGGTCTGGTATTCCCATCTCTTAAAGAATTTTCTACAGTTTGTTGTGATCTACACAGTCAAAGGCTTTGGTGTATTCAATGAAGCAGAAATAGATGTTTTTCTGGAATTTTCTTGCTTTTTCTATGATCCAATGGATGTTGGTAATTTAATCTCTGATTCCTCTGCCTTTTCTAAATCCAACTTGAACATGTGGAGGTTCTTAGTTCATGTACTGTTGAAACCTAGCTTGAAGAATTTTGAGCATTACTTTGCTAGCATGTGAAATGAGTGCAATTGTGTGGTAGTTTGAATGTTCTTTGGCATTGCCCTTCTTTGGGATTGGAATGAAAACTGACCTTTTCCAGTCCTGTGGCCACTGCTGAGTTTTCCAAATTTTCTGGCATATTTATACACAACATAGATACATATATATAATCTTTTATATATAAATTGTAAGTAATTAGATTTATATAGATGTAAATGTATCTGTTATATATAATCTTCACTTAACATCATATACTGATTTCATTCCTCAGCATTTTCTCTTGTTTCTCTAATCACGTGTGAGAAATCAGGTCTCTGAAAGAGAGCCTTTGGCTTCTATTCTCCAATCCTCCACAGCATTTAGTACCAGGTTGTGCAGACAAAATGTGTTTAATTAACTTTTAAAAAATTACTGAAGCAACATGTATATACCTTAGAAGTTTTTGAAAACACAAAAAAGAAAGAAACCGTTCCTGTAATCCCACCCCTAATGCCACCACTCCTACCATTAAAAGAAGTTAATATCCTGTGTAATAACTGACATAATTAATGAGTGCTCTTATGTACTGAGTTGTTTGCTAAGTCTCCATCTGATTTAATGCATTGGTTTCCCTTGTGAGGCAGGTGTTATTATTATCCCCATTTTACAGACTAGGAAACTGAGGCACAAAGAAGTCAATTTATCTGAGGTCACAAGGCTTGTAAGTAGAGGAGCTGAGTTTGAAACTCAAGCACTTTGGCTTTAGAGTCTATACTAAACTCTGTGCAAAACTGCCCAGCCCCCTCCCCACAGCCTTTGAGATGTTCCTCTGTGTCCCCTTCTTCATGTTTAATGACACAAATCAGCACTGGGACTCAGGATTTTCCTTCTTCCATGCCCTCACTAGTTGTAAGGCCTCGTTGAGCCTCAGTTTCCTCACCTATAAAACTTGGAGCTGGCCTCAGCAATCTCTGTTATTCAGCTGGAACATTCTGTGATTTTATGAATTAAACACAGAAGCTGGGACTTGCTTTTCATGCGTGTCCTTCCCCACCTCCTCATCTGCACACCTGCAGGCCTGTTATCTTTCGTCCCTGTCCATACAGACAGGCAGTCGGGTCACCCTGACCCAGTACCTCCCCCCACTTCTGTGTGTCTGCAGAAGCTGCCAGCCAGCCCCAGCGCTGTCAGTGGGGTTTGCCCAGAGGTTGGGATTTAGTGGGTTATGTAAGCCATTTACAATCCGTTTTAATAGAATGTGCATCCTTTGAACTGCAGATGGGACGCCCGCTGTTTATGGGGCTTCCTGGAGCACTGACTTGAGGGAAGCTCCTCAGGGTTTATAGGGCTTCCCGGGGTGCAGGCATTTAATTGGGCCTGTGTCGTTTTGCTTCTCCCCCACTACCAGCTTTCTGGCCCTGGTGGTGGCTGCAGAGCAGGGTTTGTCTGCACGTGCATGTCTCTGCTGTCTATACAACGGGTTCAGAGTAAGGCTGGGTCGACCTTGTACCACAGGTTAAATCACCACAGGTTAAATCCGAATCAGCTGAAGGCTTGTTACAGCGCTGGTTTCTGGGCCCCACCCCAGAGTTTCTGATTTAGGAGGTCTAGGGTGGAGCCTGATAATGTGCATTTCTAACAGGTTTCCAGGTGATGCTGAAGCTGCTGGTCCTAGGACTACACTTTGATAACCAACTGTACCGAAAGATTGAAAGTTTACATGAAAGCACTTAACTGAAACAGAAATGTTTCTGTCCATATTTTTAGGTAAACATTCTTCACTTATATTCTAGCATACTAAAAAAGTAATTGAATATCTTCTTGATGTTGATAGTCATAATTATGAGTATTCATTATTGTGGTTGGCTATCATTTGGGATATCCAAGACCCTTTGGTGGTTGGTCCAGGCTATTTGAGTTGTTGGTTTGCATTTGACATTTTCCATCTCTTCCCTTGAGGTCTGGTGGTCTGCCTCACACTGGCTGCTGTGCCTGTAGAATTCTTCCCTGCCTGTTTTCTTTTTAAAAAACTTTCTTATTAAAACATTTGCACCTTTAAAAGTTGGAAAAGTAGAACAACAAACTTCCATTTACCCATCATCTAAATTTTTAGCATTTTTGCTTCATCTTGTTTTTGGTGGAAGTATTCTAAAGCCAAGCCCAGACATCATAACATTTCCCTCCCAGATATTTCCAACTGCATCTCTAAAAAATAAAGACACTTCTTGCATAACCACAAGACCATTATCACAACTCACAAACCCAATAGTAATGCCTCAATATCATCTAATGCTCAAACCATATTCAGGTTTTCCCCAATTGTTCCAGAAAGTCTTTCCTGTTGAATCAGGATGCAAAAAAGGTCTGTGTCCACATTGCCATTGACTAGTAGGTACTTTTCCCTTGGAATTTGCTATTTTGGTTGTGGGGGGGAGCCGGGGATCTTCAGGGGGTTGGGGATAGATAGCTGCTGTTGGTTACCAAAAGCTAATGAAGTACATCTAAAGTCAGGAAAGAGAATTTTGAGTTGGTTTGTGAGAAGAGTGCCTCCTCTTGCAGGGGCTTAGAGATGTCTCTGTCTTAGAAACAGATGCTCTTTTACTTTCCTCTATTTTCTTTGATCTGCAGAGGCAAGGAGGCCAGGCATGTGACGTCCAGATCCTTGAGTTGCTTTCATGTGGGAGTATGTATCTGTTAGAAGATGTTTATAAAGCAGCTCAGTTGCCCAGGGTCAGCAAGGGAGTCCTTGGCCCCAAGGCCTCTTGACTGTGGGTGTTCTAGAGTGTCTGGGATGTGTGTTTTATTCTCCACAGGCTTTTCTTTCTCCCTCTCTTAATAATCCAGCCTCCATCCAGGCTTTACGGGGAGAAGTATTCCTTGGAGTTCCAGGCTCTGGGAGCTCACACACACCTAGTCCCCTTGGGTGGCCTGGTTTCTTGCCAGAGGTATGATGAATAAATATTGATGTGCTGTGCCTGGCTCCCTCTCAGCCCTGCCTCCGTGCTTATTCTTCATGTAGGTGTTTCAAACATGTTACAGTTTCTAATTTAGCTTCCCAATCAAAATCAAAGGTCCCTTGCTACAATTTAAATGCCACAGTGTACCCGTGGCTGGGGCTGACGTGGATTGGAAAGCAGAGCTGTTCTGCGTCACACAGCATCATCTGTACCACCATATGGGCCACAGCATGGCGCAAAGAGGGGCTGCCAACTTCAAGCAGGGCTGAGGATAGGATCATGAGGCTGCCGGGAGGGGAGGGCCTTTCTGGACAGGGACCTGATTGTCAGGAGCTTCTGGGGGCTTTGGACTACTAGTTCAAGGTTCAGGACCAAGCAGCAACACTGTGACCCACAGTGCATGGAGATGCCCTAGGTGATCCACAAGGAGGGCCTGGAAGAGAGAGGAGAGAGCTTGACTGTTGGCCTCATTTCAGCTCCGCAGTTTTCTGTGCTGCCTCACCAATTCCCTGACAGCCCCCTCTGTGCATCTATCCAGCATGCTCCACCAGAACACCTACCACACTGGATTATAAAGGGCTATTGCCTCTTTCTTATCCTCCTCTGTACAGGAAGATCCTCAGGGCAGTGATGATGTTCACCATCTTGCTATTTAGCACACAGTGGCACTCAGTAATTATGCAGCAGATACATTACTGTAGCCCAGGAAATGGAGAGAAGGCGGGTATCTTTGTGGTGAGTTAGGTTAAGCACACAATACAAAAGCTCAGAAATGGTTCTGAAAGTCAATACATCTAACCTGCCCAAGAGAGGGGGCTTCATTCTACCGTGACTACTTCTGGCTGCTGTCTTCCTGGGACACTCTTGTCCACATCTTGTTCCTCACCTTTTCCTGCCTGGCAGACCACCACGATATTTGGCTTAAATGTCTTATGGCAGTTACCATGCTGCTTAGAAATATTTCAATTGTAACTATGTCTTATCCCTGACCTGTACTTAATGGTGCTTGAGGATAGCAATTACATTTGGTTTTTCTTTTCCTTCTTAGCCCTGGCACTGTGGTTTACACATACTAACAGGGACTCAAATCTAGTTGCCCAGTGAAATGAGAGACTATGTTTTGGGAGTGCCAAAGAAATGGCTCACACAGTGACTTTTTTTTTTTTTTAATTAGGGGAGGGAGAGCTCCTTGGGCAGTGGAGTCATCTGGAGAATCCTCCTATAGGGAGTGGGAACTGATTGGCACGTGGAGAATTAGGAAGGGTAAAGAGGAACAGGAGGAAAAGGAGGAAGGGAGAGAATAGGTTTGGTGTTGGAAAGATCAGGGGAGACTTTGGATTTCCACTGCTGGGTGGAATAAAAAGGTGTGGCTAATTAGTTTGGAACCATCAGCTTCTGGGTGTTTACTAGACATACAGTGAACTGCCAAAAATTATATAGACTGACCACAGGGAAGGGTGGCTTCAAAATTCTTAAAGCATGATGCTCACTCCAAGTTCCTGGTGAGACTGATGGGGATGAGTCAGGTTGAAGCTGAGACATACATTTACTTATCAGATGGAGAGCCACCCTATTATTTAGGCTTTTGGATTTTGAAACAAACAAACAAACAAACAAACACGTCTTCAAATACCAGATAATGGAGCAGGATGAAAGAAGAGGTTAAAGAGGCTCCTGGCCCAGGGCTTTGATGGCTTAACTAGAAAAGAAATACTGAGGTGGGTTTGAGATGATGGAAAGATGTAAAGTTTCAGGTTTGGAAACCAGTTCAAGAGTTTCTTAAAAAGTTAAACCTAAACCTATCATATGATCCAGTCACTCCATTCATAGGTATTTTATTCAAGAGAAATGAAACATATGTGCATACAAGATCTTGTACAGGAACATTCATAGCAACTTTATTTGTAATACTCCCAAACTGAAAACAACTCAAATGTCCATCAAGAGATGAATGGATAATCTGATTGTGGTATGTCCATACAATGGAATACTATTGAGCAGTAAAGAAGAAATGGCTGATTCCCAAAATAATTATACTGGATGGAAAGAGCTAGATTAAGGAATACATCTTATAATACCATTCTTACAAAAGTCTTAAAAATGCAAAGTAATCTATAGTGACAGAAAGCAAAACAGCAGAAGGGGCAAGAGGAAGATATCATAGAGGTGGATGAAGAACCTTTTGGGGCTGCAGGATATGTTCATTATCTTGATTATAGTGACGGTTTTACAGGAATAGATATGTATGTCAAAACTTAAAGTTTACTCTTCAAAGGTATTCAATTTATTGTCTATTAGTTATACCTCAGTAAAGTCGCTACAAATAAATAAAAGTGGTGATTGAGAGTTTCATTGCAGTTCAATCAAACAATCCATAATTGCAAGCTTACCCATTCCTGAACTAGAATGGATTCATTTCAGTGAATCAGTTATAAAGGAGGTAAATCAATCCTTTTTTCTTTATAAAGGAAAAAAGGACAATTTCAAAGAGGTTAGGGTGGCAAGGAAGGGCCACTGTTGAAATTGAGCACAATGAAGGGAAGCCCTGATGGAAGCTAATACTGGTGAAAACAAAAGGAACTGCCTTTGAGAGGTGTAAGGGAAAGCTCCCGGTGGGTGTAGGATCGAAGATGGACTTCACTGAAAGAGAATGTTGAAAGCACAGAGGTGCCAAATGAGAAAGCCCTAAAAGATAGAATCCACAAGCTGTGTTGAACTACAAAGGAGAGGCCATGTAGGTAAGGCCGAGGGTGTAGTTTGCTGCTGCTACTGCTAAGTCGCTTCAGTCGTGTCCGACTCTGTGCGACCCCATTGATGGCAGCCCACCAGGCTCGCCCGTCCCTGGGATTCTCTGGGCAAGAACACTGGAGTGGGTTGCCATTTCCTTCTCCAATGTATGAAAGTGAAAAGGAAAAGTGAAGTCGCTCAGTCTTGTCCGACTTAGCGACCCCATGGACTGCAGCCCACCAGGCTCCTCCGTCCATGGGATTTTCCAGGCAAGACTACTGGAGTGGGGTGCCATTGCCTTCTCCAAGTGTGTAGTTTAAGAAGGGCTAATATCAAGAAGTAAGGCTGAATGGGCTGGTGGGCAAGGGCGTAGGTGATGGAACCAGACAGCCTGGCTATGTATCTTGAATGGACAACACTTAGAAACTGGGAAACCTTTGGACAAATTACCTAACTTCTCTGTGCCTCAGTTCTCTCATTTGAGAGATAGTCCAGATCTCATAGGATTACAGTGAATGTGAAATGAATTAATGTACAAGAAGTATTTGGAATCATGCCTGGCATATATTAAGTGCTTAATAAATGTTATTGTTACTGCTGTCGTCATCATCATTATCTGCTTTTGGGCAAGACTATGAATACTAACTTTTAGCCAATGCCTTCTTTTACTTAGTATGTTGTTTTTGAGGTTCATTTATGTTGTAGCATGTATCAAGAAAGCTTTGTTCCTTTTTATGGCTGAATACTTTTCCATCATAATGGGTATAATACAATAATACATTCTGTTCATCATTTCAGCAGTTTATGGACAGTTTGTGGAGTTCTTTCTACCTTTGAGCTATTATGAATAATACTGCTTTGAACATTTATGTACAAGTTTTTGCCCCCCTCCTTGTCTTTAAAGCTTGTACTTTTTGAGATTTAAGCATCTCCTGCCTCTTACACATTGTTTGAAATGACAAAGTGAATTCAGTCATTTAAAGGAAACTTAGAAAATAACAAACAAGGCTTATATTATATAGCATTGGGAATTATACTCAGTATTTTGTGATTACCTATAAGGGAAAAGAATCTGTAAGTATTGTAAATCAACTATACTTCAATTAAAAAATGGTAAACAACCTAATTTGGATGCTTTTAGTCAGCTTAAAATATACCATTTCAAAATTTAGAGAAAAGTGTTTTTCTAATTAAAAAAAATGAAATATGTAACAAAATTTAATTTCTAGTAAAATATGAAGAAATTAAGAAAATTAAAATATTTGCATAACTATAAAGACGATTCATGTACAACTAATACTGAAACTAATTTGTATAGGTAGTATTCTTGTAATAGAATTCATCCGAGTGCAGCCCTTAGCACGCTACCGTCACTGTGCACCATTGCCCCACACCCTGTTACCAGGCAACAGTTATCCCTGGACCTTTAGTGGTCCTGCTTTGCCCTTGGTTGGTGCTGCAGTGGCCCTGCCTTCAAGTAACCAACTGTCAATGAAAGACTTGTTAGTGGTCTTGCTGAGCTATTGGTTGGTACTGCAGTGGGCCCTGCCCACAAACCACCAGCTGTCAAAGAGCAACCCTTAATGAGGTAATTCAGCCAATGGTTGGTAGAATGGTGGTCTTCAGGTGGAAAGTGAGGTAAGAGGCATATCCCGGCCTGCTCTCTGGGGGCCCCTAAGTTTACCTGGTCTTGGACCAGCGGGTGATCTGGAGCACCCAGGTAACAGGCTGGGGGCTGTGTCCTGCAGGGCTCCAGAGCCCTCATCAAGGTCGCCCACTGGCTGGGTCCAGGCCTCGAGGCGGTGGTGTACCTCTCCCCCATCTCTGTCTCTGCAGCCTAATAGCAGCGGCAGTCTGCTTGGGTCATAGACTGTGGGACCTGGCCTCCTCTGTTTGGGTGGCCTGAGGAGCCGGAGGGCTAGTTGGGTTGGGTGCCTGGCTCCCTCAGCAATGACTGCTGGGCAGGATCTGGGGACCTGACCCTGAGGGAGCTGCCAACTGAGATCTGCTTCCTCTCAGCCACAACCTGGCCCTTTCCTATCAGAACAGGGAATAACATTTGTTTGGTCAAGATTTACAGGAACATCCTTACCTGACCGTGACTTGACCTCAAGAACAAAGGATTTGACACCAAGTTTGCAACAGCTAACCACACCCCACCCTCACCTTTCCTACAAAAGGGCTTTACTGAAAGCTTTCAGGGGCATTTGGGGTTTTTATGGCATGAGCCACTCATTTCCTTGCATGGCCCTGTGATAAACATTTCTCTGTTCCAGACTCCAACGTTTTGGTATCATTTGGCCTCACTGTGTCAGGCACATGGACTTGCATTTCAGTAACATTTTCTGGCTGTTAGAAATTCAAGGTCTGTTCTTGATGAACTAGAGTTGAGTAAATTGAGCAAGGCATATTGCTACCTTCAATTTTCTTTATACTATCCTGGCAATGAAACAAATCAAAGACACATGTATGGTTCTAGAGATTGCATTATGAAATGATACAAATCTTGCTATCAATAATATAAAATTATATACTTAAATGATATGTTTTTGAAATAATTTCTGTGACATGTTAATTTTTTGTATTACCCCCCATTACAATGTTTGGACAAAGAAACTTAACAGAATTATTCCAACTATTGCATGATAACTTTATAAACAATTTCAGGCCAGTTTTCAAAATTGAAGGTTTTAAAGCAAATAAGCATATTTAAGCACTAAAAAAAAAAAATGATATATAAATAAGGGAAACTTTGTGATTTTCCAAACTCTCCTTTTCCCATTGGATATGGTGCCCTTTCCTGCTTGGGCCCCACAGTGAGGGTCCCAGCTCTAGACACATGCAGGAGATGAATATTTTGGAATGAGACAGTGTCAGTCGGTGCCAGCTGAGCGGTACTTCCCCAAGTACCTCTTGGGGCGTAAAGTACATCCATTTACTCTGACATGAGCTGTTCCGTTTTGAAAGGGAGCGAACTCCTTCCGCAGAAGGAATGTGTTAGGCAGACGGGGCATGGAAATGGAGGGAGGCGCTGACACGTGTGTCAGAAGAGGGGCCAGCCAGATGGCTCTGATTTATCGTGTCAGGACCGGGTTGGAAGGAGCCCAGGCTGGCTGGGCGCTCGGTGCCTGGAGGCTTCCACGCTGCTAAGCCCTTGGGAGGCTGGGCCTCTGCCCTCGCACCTGAGCTTCCTGGGGAAGCAGGGGTGGCAGCGGCTGGGAGAAGGCCTGTTGTTACTCCTCAAGTTCAGCAATTAGCTTCTGCTCTTTCAGGGCAGGCCTCCTCTTTGCTGTAATCTGAAATGTCAGTTATCACACTCGTTTGATTTAAGTATAGAAGCGCCTTGGTTATGCTCTTAGGAGTAAGACAGAAATAGCTATTCAGTGTGGGTGAGTAATCTTCTAAAAGTATTCACAAGGATCATCTTTGCCATGGCATCATGTACTCTTCAAAGTCTGAGTGAATGTCAGGCGTTCAGCATTTTGAGTTAGGTGTGGGGAGGTGGATAATCTTAGGGAAATCCTGGGTTAAACCCCTCAGAATCTCTGAACTGGATGATCCACCAAGCACTTGATATTTTTTAGTCCTCAATGTGTGACTCTAGTTGGATTTTATGGGAGTTGCTAAAAAGTGCAGGACACAGACCTTGAAGGTCCTAGCTTAGGTGCCAGTTAAGTGCACAGATAAGAGGCTGCGTTTATTTGAAAGCATTGCATGAAGGGGCTGTGAGAGCTGTTAGAATTTGGGCAGGAAGGTATCCCTGTTGACTGGGATGCTCATGGAATTTTTCCTAGAGGAGGCAGAGTGTAAAAAGGTGAAAATATTAGGGATAGAACGTTTTGCTTTTACTTGATCCTCACCCTGCCATTGTCTACGAAGGGTGAAAGCACCTTATACAAGAAAGTTAACAAACATAAATAGAAAATTAAGGCATGAAAAAGAAAGAAGTGGCTAATTTAGTTGCTCTGATGGAGCCCTACATTTGGTTTTGAGCGTCTTGGCAGCCAAGCCAAAATGAAAACCAGGTTAATTACATAGCTCTCTTGATCAGAAAGGGAAAAATCTACCAGCTCCTGAGGGGAGGCAAAATTCTTCCTGGCACATTTTCCCAAAATCATTTTTTCATGTAGGAGTTTATACAAAAGATTCAGGGATATAGTGGACATTGATCCATCAGCCACAAAAACCTTTAAGAATTGGGAGGATTGAATGCCAAGTTGTGACATGGTAAAGGTAATCAGGCCAGTGGCTAAGCTGGCAAGATCCAGGTATGTGATTTTTGGGGCTCTGACTTGATGCAAAAGGAACTTAGAATCATTTGCTGGAAGAGTAGACAGAAGAGAAATCCTGATGGAGCCTCTCCAGTGGAAATTCAGAGGGGAAGCCTCTTTGGTCTTGGTGAGATTATACCCAGGGAAAGAATGTGGATCCTGTCTCCCCAGGTTCCCACTGTCCAGCATATAATTACCCTGTCTGGGGATCAGATTTGGTGCTGAGTGTCCTGGCAGCCAGAGGCACAAAAGGAGACACACGTCTGATTCCAGAGTCTGGAGCTGGTCTTGTCTCTGTCACCAGCGACCCTTTAGTACACTATCCCTTGGTCTATGTTAATGGAGGCCTTAAAGTACCTATTCTTTACTCTGACACTTTTTCAAGCAGTTTGAAGTCTAGAAAGGGTAGTTTTACTTTGAAAAATGAATCCAAGATAGGTACAAGTTCAGAAGAGATTGCACACTAGTAGATTAGCTTTATAACTTTTCCTAATATCAAGAGCTGCCGTTTGTTAAGTGTTGACTGTCCCTAGCATTTTACCTACATTCTGTTTATGTCATCCTCAAAACAGTTTCCAGAAGTGTGTGCTGTTATTGTGTCCATCTTATTGGAGAGACTGGGGCTTGTGAAGATTTAGATGCTTGAGGAAGGTTGAGGAAGATTTCAGCTGGCCTTATTTTGGGATCTGGTGGATTGAGTCTTGGCTGCCTGTCCAATCCGTGGCCACAGATCTCTCCCTCTCCCATATCGTGCCTGTTGGGATTTTCAGTTTCAAGTTTGTCCTGGGCCTCCTGCTAGTCCCTGGCCATTTGTATGAGATAGGTACTTTCCTGCCTGATCCCGAAGATTTTTCTTCTGGGCCTCATGCTGCTATGTCTGTCCCTGGAGTCACACCCTTTTCCCCCTTTTCTACCTGAACCAGTTCTATCTCTGTCCCATCAGTCCCATAAAAGCTGCTGCTGCTTAGTCGATTCAGTTGTGTCCCACTCTGTGCGACCCCATAGACGGCAGCCCACCAGGCTCCCCCGTCCCTGGGATTCTCCAGGCAAGAACACTGGAGTGGGTTGCCATTTCCTTCTCCAATGCAGGAAAGTGAAAAGTGAAAGTGAAGTCGCTCAGTTGTGTCCGACTCTTAGCGACCCCATGGACTGCAGCCTACCAGGCTCCTCCATCCATGGGATTTTCCAGGCAAGAGTACTGGAGTGGGGTGCCATTGCCTTCTCCAATAAAAGCAGTATCCAGATCTTGTTTTTACAGCCTGTATTCCTTTCAGGACCTTCCAGTGAGTTCTTACTACCCATCAGGAATACTGCAGATAAGGGACTGAGGGGAGGGTCAAGCCAGCTCTTGTTTCCATTCCACCCTTCACTTGAGCTCCCCTGCTTGACTTTCTGCTCAGCCTCTCTCCAGGGGCATAGCTGCCGTGTACCATTGCCATTTTATCATATCAAAATACTTGAAAACTACACAAAGATTTTCATTCTCATGAATGGAGGAGGAACCAATTTTAATAAACTCTTTTACTTCTGAAAGATTTTGGATTCTTGCTGCCTTTGGACCTCTGGATCAGTATGTGTTTATTTCTATGCAAAGTGATTGTGTATTTGGGGATGATGCCAAGTTGCTCCCCCTGTACAGGGAAAGCTGGTGACCGGCTAAGTTGGGTTTCGGCTTAAATTCCTGCCCCTGCTCCGTCTCTCTTCGGCTCCTGTTGACCTCTGTCACTGGGAACAGGGTGAGATGAACTGAGTGGCCTCTTGGAACACCAGGATTGATTTTTATTGTTTGAAGCTTTTGAAGGACAGTATTATCAATGGGATCCACTTGTCCTCTTGTGTTTGGCTATCTCTGGAAGGGCTGGCCTAGGAAGACAAAGAAGGTGGATGTCAAAAAGATATATTGTATGGCAAAGTTACTTCATTAAATTCCACTTCCATGAAAATAAATACATAAATAGAAGATATAATCAGCTCTCACCTGGGACTTTATATCTGAAAGTACACTGATGACTTAATTTCTCCATCATTACAATAGCTGAAATTTAAGATAAGGTCTAAGTGCTTTAAGTGTATTACTTCTGTAATTTGCACAGCAACCAAACAGATACCTATCAGCCCATTTTACAGGTGAGATGAGAACCCCTGTGTTATAGGAGGCTTTCAGGCTGTTAGGCCCAGAGTAGTTTTAGAGCCCTTTAAGGCACTTTCTTGGAGAAGGCAATGGCACCCCACTCTAGTACTCTTGCCTGGAAAATCCCATGGATGGAGGAGCCTGGTAGGCTGCAGTCCGTGGGGTCGCAAAAGAATCGGACACGACTGAGCGACTTCAACTTTCACTTTTCACCTTCATGCATTGGAGAAGGAAGTGGCAACCCACTCCATTGTTCTTGCCTGGAGAATCCCAGGGATGGCGGAGCCTGGTGGGCCGCCGTCTATGGGGTCACACAGAGTCAGACACGACTGAAGTGACTTAGCAGCAGCAGCAGCAGCAGCAGCAAGGCGCTTCTTCTCTTTGGCCCCTGGAGATCTTGGATGTGCTTTGGCTTGGGTGTGTGGATGGGAGAGGTGTTTTCTCCTCAGATGAGACTCCCTAGCAGTACAAAACAGCAGAGATTTGTCTGGTAGAAGCTTATGCCAAAGGGTAGGGGCTGAAATGATTTCATATTATCCTTCACCCCCATCATTCGAACCCAGACTCAGTGGTATACAGCCAAGTAAGGGAAATGTCAAGTCTTTGGCCATGTCCCATCTCTCTCCCCTGATGTCCTCTAGAGATGACCATAGCTCTCACTGACTCCCCTTAGTCTCTCAAAGTCTGCTCATTTGGATTCTGTAATATCCAACCTAGGGCTTGATTCTCCAGCCTCACTTGGCAGCACTCCCTAATGTTGCTTCAGTCATTGGGGTCCCCCCAGACTCTTTTGCCACCCTCTGGTCCAGACTCGGTGAACCCCAGAGTCAGGAAAGACATAAGAGCCATGTAGTTTAGTCTGCTCAGTTCATCAGTGAGCAGAAAGGCCAGCTCTAGTGTGTCTTTTATGGCAGAGGGAAGAATTATACCCTTATTGAAAGAATCCCAAGCCAAAGTGAAAAGATTGGGAGCTTTGTGTATTGTTTCCTTTGATGGATGCTTTCCTGCATGCCTGGTATTTCTCCACTTAGATCTGAAATCTTTTACTGAATTGACTGTGTTCTTCCCCTACCCCTCCATACTGCTTATGTTCTAGATTGGTTTTGATTTTTAGTATCAAATCACAGACCCTCAGAGCTGGGAGGACTCTTTGAGGTCATGAAGTGTGATCCCTTCAGAGCAAATGCTATAGATGATTCTTTACAGAGTGCTCATTCTCAAGAAAGGCTTATGGGCACCCACCACTGGACTGAGGCCAGTGCTTCAATTATAATACCCCAGGAGTTCTTGTTATTGGTGACTTTTTGGAGGAACCTCCTCTTTGGAGGAAACAAGAGGCCTTCCACACCAAGAATAGTCATCTTTTTATCTTTTTTTTAAAAAAATGCTGACTTTCTTATTTTGAGTTTCTTAAAGTAGAGCCCACCAGTGTGCATGTCAATAGGTGAAACTGTGGACTCATGTAAATTACACTTGTGCAGTATTAGATGGGTTAAATTTTAATCTACTTGAGGAAATTTAAGCACATGTTTTACTAAGAGCCTGTAAATGCAGGTAGAAGATTTTAGTTCAAAGAAATAAATGATTATAGTTGACAATGATAGCCAAAATAGGACCTTATTTAAGGAATAATTAAGTGATAAACTAATTAATCTACCATCAACAGGGTTCATTCTTTAGGCCTGACCTGTATGTGTATGCATGTATGAAAGTTAATATTTGCAGCTCAGATGAGTGTAGTGTGACAGTCAAGACCCTTAAACACAGGGAAATTCAGATCTAAAGCTGAGTGAAAGAGGTGGGTGTCAGCAAGTTTAAATTCTCCAATTTTTTTTTATCCATTTTCTGAAAACCTATAAAAATTGAGAACAATTCAGCTGTTCATTTAGAAGCTCACCTAGAAGTAAATTCAAATTATGTCCATGCCAGAGGCTAAAGGAAGGAGTTCTGTTATTTTTGGAGTGGAAAGAAATTGCCATCTGTTCTGTTGGAGATGAATTAGACTACATTAAAAAAAAGTTGAAATTGTGTATCAAAAATATCCATAATTCCTTCCTTTATTCTGTGTGATCTTGCCCTTGTATCGTGAAGAATGGGTTGACTTGAATACTTTAGAGAAAAAGGAACCTCTGGCATCTCTTGGTTCTCTTGCTGTCAGAAGCAGACATGCTGAAGAACCTGGGCCCCACTTGAGCCCCAGCCTTCTTCCCTGTGACCTTGGCCTGGGGTAGTTCTGGATGCCAGATCCTTAAAACCCACCCACCAACATGGACCTTGTTCTCAGCAAATCCTCAAGCCTGGATGGAGGAAATGTTTCACTCTTAATATGTTCTTAAGCCATGTATAACTTTCTGAGAAATTTAGCCATGTGCTTCTAATTAATTTGTACTTTATTCTTCAGTGTTTTTTTCTCTTCATTTTTTTTTTAAAGAGAAAAAGTCACATGATGAGTAAAGCATGGAGATTAAACTCTATGAAGAGGTTTATTGAAAACATAAACAATACGTTTATGGAAAGAAGTCTATGGGATAGGCAGGTTGGGTTCTCAGGTGTGACCTGTGGATGGAGTTCTGAGAAGATGCTTCATTTGCATCAAATTCACAGGGTACCAAGCTCCAACCTGGCTTCATTCTCAAACTCTACCCCTTCCTTATAGACCACTATGCTGTGTAGCAGTGCCTTTTACAGTTTGTGGCTAAAGTCTTCATTCAATACCTGGTATTTCTCTCCACCATATTGTGGTCGTCCTCTTCTATTTCTTTTTCTCTCCTTTTCTCTCTCCCTTTCATTTGGGGGAAAGGGCTTATGAAAAGAGATCAAATATCTTGGCTGAAATTTTGATGGTGGAAATAGAACTCTGGACCATTGACCCCCACATCCCAGGCCCAAAGATGAGACCACCCAGCAGGATCCTGGGCTGCCCACGGAGCTGCTTCCAAGAACTGGACTCTTGGCAGACTTTGCCTTTCAGAACACAGAGCATTACTGCACGGAAGGGGATTTCCCCTTTTTCCTGCCACCCTCCCCGCTTCCACTTACAGCCAGAAGAGCCAGTCTTGACTGATTTAGGAAAAGAGAATTACGTTGGGTAAATGTAGGTAGCTGAAATAACCAAGAACCTTAATGTAGTGAACTTGCAAGTCCGGAGGTTGGTTCCAACCTGACATCACCACCCAACCACTGCCCTGCCCCCCACCCACCTATTTCCAAGTGGCAACTAGGAAACTTAGATGCTGGAGATGGGAGAAATTCTTTCAGGACTCTGGCAAGCATGGTAGTTCCCTTGTGTTGCTGGAAGGTACCCAAGTTTATCCATGTTTATGGGGATTTTCAGTGTTGAGCTGCGGTGGATAGAAGTGTGTAGTTCTGCAGGCTCCATAGTCAATTAAATTTCCTGCTCATCCCTAGACTTTCAGCCAAGACAATCAACTGGGAGAAGGAAAGAGGAGGTTGTTTATTAATCTGAAGGATTTACACCAGTGTTCTATTACCTTTTGGTTCAGGATGCTGTGTAGATCTCTGTTGATTCTGAGAGAAGAATTGAAAGGCCATTCTAGCACTTTCTCAGTTGAGTAAGAGAGAAAGCCCTGTGGCTTCCTTCAGGTTTGTCCCACTCTCTTTTTTTCCTGCAGTCTGCACACCTTCTAGTCTACTTTGAATAAAATCAGAGAAATTCCCAGAGAATTAATGGAGATACAGAGAGAGGCAGAGAAAAAGTGTTGAGAGAAGTTTGATAAACAAATCACAGTTAGCCAATAAAAAGCTTGGGGTGTAACTGTCTAACTCCTGATAATGAATCTTAACGGAGTTTTAGATGCCAGGATGGGCTGATGGATGGAGGGAGTTTTTTGAATGGCATATCCTGAGCCTCTTACATCATACTTCATAGAGGCACCTCTTCCATTTACATTCAGGTTCCTAGTGGTGGGACAATACGGAAGGTCTGACTTCTTGTGAGTAAATTTGCAAAAATAACATGGCCCTGTGGAGGAGGGCATAGCAACTCACTTCAGTATTCTTGCCTGGAGAAGCCTGTGGACAGAGTATCTTGGCTGGCTACAGTCCATAGGGTCACAAAGAATCAGACATAACTGAAGTGACTAAGCATGAACACTACTTTGGTCTTCATGCTTACCTTCCACGGAGATGTACTTTTTACTTGAATAGGATCTGCACAGATAATCACAAGAATAAGATGAAGGCAACAGTTTTCTCAAATACTTCCCTTCTGGAAGGAGTGTGGAATTATCTCTCCTTACTCAATACATTGATTCTCTTTGTTTTTTTTTTTTTAAAGGAAGAGGGAAGTAAAATGTCTGCCCAACATTGTCCCCTTTTCATTAGCCTCTTAATGGGCCATTTTAAGCACTTTCAGAATTTGGAAGAGTGCTGATGTCATGAATATGTATCATCTCAGCATCCTTGTATTTATCCCAAAGTCTTGATCTTCCTGCGTCTTCTCATTCTGAGAAGATTTCCTGCGTCTTCTCATTTACGTAGAAAGAGAGTATGTTATCAACCAAGTACCTATTACAGTGAGTTTATACAGGAAGACTCTAGCATAGCCTTTGTGATACTGAGGGCTATACATGTAGAATAATTTTCTAATTCAGCACACTCAAACTAGTGGACCATACTTTTTCTCTAAGTATTGCTCTCAGGTTCTATTAAGGATCAAAGAAACTGCCTTAAAGAAAATGTGCTTTCATTCTCAGCAGAAGTTCTGTTGACTTGCTAGCCACTTGGCATGGGCATCTGCTGGGAAGGATCCTTGAGTTGCATTCTTAACTGTATGATTTTACTGGAGGAAGACTTATTTTAGGAGTTAAGAAGATCTCTTATCCTACCCTTCCAGTTGTCACAGGTGTTTGCCTCTCAGAGCTAGAAACACTGAGGGTAGGAAACTTCTTTTGGGGAATAGTGGATTCATGCAGAAATAACGCAAAGAGCAAAATTTAGCATGGTACCAAGCAGAGGAGTTAAAATTCTGGGAGCCAAGCCTCCAAAAGCTTTCTGGAGAGAGGCTATTCCTTGAGCAGCTGTGCCAATGCCCTGGTGAGATGCAAAAATACTGGCCAGGCCCTGTGGATTGTTACCCAAACCCAGATGTCTACGGTCATGGATAAGGAAATCTGAGGAAGCTAAGCTTTTCACAGTCTTTTCACTCAGATGCTTTCTTATGGGTCGAGACCACCTCTGAAGATGTTTGACAATTGTGTTGGTAGCAGAAAGTCAAAACAAGGACAGAACCTCTAAAAGCCATTACATTGCTAAATGGACATTGTGGGAGCGCTTTTTTCCTTGGTCCGGCCTGGCCTGATTCTAATTATCTGTAGAGACATCCGATTAACCCCAAATGACATGGTCTGTGTGTGAATCCCTTGGGGGATGAGTTTTGGAAGGAACCATATCGCATTTCATTAGCTGGATCCCTTCTTGCAGGTGCTATCCAATTTGGTTGAGAAATGAAAGATGTTTCAGCATTTCCTCCCCTCTTTTTCTTCCACAAAAGCTTAAGCAACTGATAGTTGGATTAAGGATGGGAGAATATGGCAGAGTTTGAAGGGGACAGTTCAGAGTTGGGAGATAATAGTAGATAATTCTTTTCCTTCTTACATGGACCCCCACCTGAATAATGCTCCAAACAGCTAAACAAGGGAATGGATATTGAACAAGAGAGTGGATACTGTTATCTCTGGATAACAATCTGGGTAACTTCCCTGTGTTATCCAATTCCTCTGTGTGTTTCCCATGCCAGGTGAAGGAAAGCCCACTCTTGCCTCTAGTTATCTGTCCCTTCTCTGAATATCAGCAGCAATTATAGTCATTACCACACAGCCTGGCACAAATCTTACACCCACGGACACTGTTTCTTATATCCAAATGGTGTGTGTGTGCCTTGTAGTAGAGTCAGGCACGACTGAGCGACTTCACCTTGACTTTTCACTTTCACGCATTGGAGAAGGAAATGGCAACCCGCTCCAGTGTTCTTGTCTGGAGAATCCCAGGGACGGGGGAGCCTGGTGGGCTGCCGTCTATGGGGTCACACAGAGTCGGACACGACTGAAGTGACTTAGCAGCAGCAGCAGGTTATTGGTGGCTTGGAACTCATTGGACATCTTTATACAACCACATTGCCAGGTTAGGACTTAGCTACCAATATTTATCTATCATCTGATTGTTCTCCTGAGGACACATTCATCTTGTCAAACCCTGGTTTCTGTGTCTAGCAGATTGTGGGCAATTTTGGCAGCAGAGCCGTGGGGCAAGATTTAAGTTATTTGTTCCTATTTATCAGTGAACTGGGCAATCCATCCACATTTACAATTCCCTAATCAGATTAGCTCATTTTTAATCATCTGGAGTCTGGCTGGGTTTGTGCTGTGTGGGAGCCAGCAAGCCCCAACTGTTGCACTGACTTCCTTTGTCGCTCCTGACGAAGGTCTTTTTATCCTCGCCCACCTTGTGCCTTCAAAACTATGAGTCAAGCTGCATTTCGAGGAGCTTTTTTTCTCCTTCCTCCTCACGGGTATTTTCTAGCTGCCATTTTCTTTTCCACCTCATTTGTTAGGTTTTATGGCTGCATATCATGATGCTTCTCCTTTAGCCCAGCTGGAAGGAGCGTGCACATGCATGTGTGTGTGTGTGTCCATCTGTATTTATGTGTATGTCTGTGTGGGTTTGTGTGGGTACTCAGGCACATGTATGTATATGTATATGCACGTGTATCTGTACATGCCTATTGGTACACACACATGTGTGGATTTTAGTGTGTGCATGTAAGTGTCATGTGTGCACATAGTCACACATATTTGCTGGTGAATAGCCCCTGCCTGACGAACATGGAATGAGTAGGATCTAGGGCCCCAACAAAATGAAGAAAAAAAATAGCTTTTTTTTTTCTTCCAAAGACTAGTTTATCTCTCACTGACATTAAGTTTGTTTAACAGTGCAGAATTGTGGAGGGATTCTGTTTCCTGAGTTTGTAAGTTATTCTCTTTTCTCTGGGCTTAAGCCAGCCTGCCGGATTTCTTTGGAAGGAATGATGCGAAAGCTGAAACTCCAGTACTTTGGCCACCTCATGCGAAGAGTTGACTCATTGGAAAAGACTCTGATGCTGGGAGGGATTGGGGGCAGGAGGAGAAGGGGACGATAGAGGATGAGATGGCTGGATGGCATCACGGACTCGATGGACGTGAGTCTCACTGAACTCCGGGAATTGGTGATGGACAGGGAGGCCTGGCGTGCTGCGATTCATGGGGTCGCAAAGAGTCGGACACGACTGAGCGACTGATCTGATCTGATCTGATCTGATGGTGTGCTTTGGTGTGCTTTGCTAGTTGGGGCCAACCACAGATCTAGGATCAATCATATATAGATTACCATGTGAATGGTTAGCCTTTGCTAAGTGCATACTTGGCTCCAAACCCTCAAATTCCAGCACCCTGGATAAAACTATAGGAGGAAAAGCAAGGGACAGATGGACAGAAGCATGTACACAGTCCCAGTCTCCATGGTTCCTTGCTCTTATCAGAGTGCAGCAGGCTTGTACCTACCTCCTACTCAGTCACATCCTCACTCCTGGATGTCCAAGTAAATACTCACACATGATCGCCATCAAGGATATACAATTTTGCAAGAAGGAAGGCTAGGAAACACTGTCCCCTTACGCTCACAGGACTCCTGTCACTTCTCCTAGCTGGTTCTTGTATAGGGGACATGAAACGCTAGCTTCAGAGTGAGTTCCAATTCATTTTCAGGACGGCCCTCTTGGGCAGGCGATATTCTGATTCCCACCCACTTCTCTTCCCTGGGGTCAAGTGCAGAGCAGTCAGGCACAAGCTGGAATTACTATCCAGATGCATCCAGAAGGTGGAAATTCTGCTTCCTCTGTCTGGAAAACACAACCCTGGCTGTGGCTTTTTTATTTTAGGGACATGATGTCGCTCTTCTGTTTCCAAAGTAAGAGTATTGCCCCCAAATTCGTGAAGATTGTAGTGTTTGAGTTCTGTTCAGTCACAGAGATGGTAACACTGAAGGTAGAGTCTGAGATGTCAGGTGTATGCTGTCCCTTCTGCAGTGCAGCAAGAGTATGAATTTCTGTTTTCTCAGCAGCCTGAATTTCTTTTTAGCTTTATACCTTCCCAGGAGGACCAGACTGGCACAGCCATGGTCCCACCCCCAAACCCACAAAAACACCCTGTGATTTAGGCAGGCGGCGGCTATGGTTATCTTTACTTCATAGGTGGATGATGAAATTGAGACAGTGAGAAGCCCGGGGACCATGATGCCAGCCCTATAACCGCACTCTCCCTCTTGACCTGTGGGTTGCTAGCACTGGCCCCATCCGCAGCCAATTATTTCTTCCTTCCTAAAAATCCAGGCTGCTTCTTGCCATTTGAAGACAATGAAATCCTTAACCATGGGTGAAAAAGACCAATGAAATCAAAACAAACAAGGGCTTTTTTTTTTTTACACTTTTCTTAGGAAGTCATTAAGGAATTATTGAGCTGATTAATGTGGGTGGAAAATATTTAAGTTTGGTCATTGTTTGGGCTGGCCAGTTTGGCTGCATTAGGAATTGACGTCGAACCCACTATACTGCTCTCTCTGGGCAGTCCTCTTAGTTCTGGAGTACTACAGGACTGGATCAGGCCACCCCTAAATTCAGGGATGAGGAGGGGTCGCTGAAATATTTAGGGGGCCCTTGGTGAATAGGGAGCATGGGAATGGGAGAGGATGGTCATTTTAGACTTTCCCAGGCTGACATCCTGTCTTGTCCTGTATTGGCCAAGATGGAGATGACCTAGAAGATCTGAAGTGAAAGGGAAAACAAAGGGAAGGACTCAGGAAGAAGGCAAAGCAAAAGGAACAAGTGGAATCTGTTTATATAGGGCTTGCATTAAGCAGATCCTTTTCCTGGCAGATGCTGCTGTTCACAGTGGGCTGGGGAAGAGCCTCGCAGACAGCAAATGAGAGGTTGTTCTTCCCGATGCTGCCGCCTCCCTGCCCAGCGAGCAGGCAGAGATAGGGAACCTGCCGGCCCCCAGGTTGACCTCTCCCTGCAGCTGCCAGCTCCTCAGAGACACAGGCACAATGCTGCTGTGTGTGCTCTGCCGCCCAGGTTTCTCCTCCTCGTGCGAGCCGCCCTTTGTGACGTGGACTGAATCCTGGCCATCTTCCTCTTCCTCCTCCTTTGTCTTTTCTCAGAACTTTTGTTCCGGTTTTGCACTTGCCTGAGACACAGAGGAAGTGGGGTGGTCCTATTGGGGTGATTCTGGAAATGGGTGTGTGGGGGGAGCTGCCCATCACCAGGGATAGGCAGGCTGTGTCCCTTCCTCTCTGGATGCCCCCAGCCTACTTCTGCCCCTGCTGAAAACCTTCCCAAAAGTCTCAGATCTTACACAGGCTGCTGGGGGTGGAGAGGAAGAGAGTGGAGCTAGAACCACATGTATAAACTCCAGCCGCCTGACTGGGATGCTCGGTCATTGCCTTGAGGGGCCAACCACTGCCCACTCCTCTCTGAAAGCATGATGTAGATGGCCAGAGAGGGCAGGAAGGGAGGGCAATCCCTCCTTGTCTCATTTCATTCTCTCAACTGTTCTTGGAAATGTGTTTCCGTTTGACAGAGGAGGAAACTGAGGCCCAGAGAGACTGAGTGACTTCTTCAACCAGGTAAAGCAGTAGAGTCAGAATTAGCTCCCAGACATGCTGGTGCCTAAGTTAGAGCTGGAGTGCAAAAGAAAAGCCAGGGCAGTAAAAGTAACTGAAGGAGAAAGGGAAACAAAGAGACTTATGGGAAAGAGAAAAGGGAGCTGGTGGAACCAGGAGCCTGTTAGGACTCTTAGTGAGTGATGTTCCCCTGTCTGCCTCCAAGAGTCACAGCAAGAAGGAAATGCAGTAGACTCATATCCCAGTAAATGCAGATTTTGTTCACTTGCCCAATTGTTTCTTGACCATTTCCACTTATCAGTTTAAAAAAAAGCTTATTGACTATCTTCTGGTCACCTTGCCTAGCCCTGGGCTGTCTGGGACACTTGAAATAGAGGAGAGAGAGGCTCTTCCTTCAGGGAGTTTGCAGCCTGTGCCAGACCAACATGCCCCAAAGCGCTAAGTGATGGAGCCAAAGGTTGTTGATGAGGAAACGTGATTTGAGCATCTGCTGTGTGGTCAGCTCCATTCAGGCCCAAGCTGCGGGTTCTGAGGAACAGACTCTGAATGGGAAAGGCCATCATGGAGGGTGTCTCAGGGGCAGGAGCTTGAGCTGGAGAATGGGCTTTCTCCTGTCCTCACGGGGAAAGGCACTGGAGAAATGTAAAGTGGGCAGTGCTGGGGCCATACCCGAGATGGCCCTCTGCACCTGTGACAGCCTACTGGGTACCCTATTTGTTGGGTGTTGAGAATCAAGCTTGTTTCAATTTGGGTGGTGATGGCAGGTGGCTGGTGTGATGTCTGGGCTGAATACCAAGGCTTTCTAGAAACAGGGAGCTTTGTCATTCCTGGGAAGGCAAAAGCCCTGCCCAAAGGTCTCCCCTGGCTCTTCTGTCCCTTCCCCTTCAGGCTTCCTTGGGTATTGGCTGTCTGGCCCCTGGAAGGGGTTTCCTTTCCAGGCTATCAAAGTCCAAGAAACTACCTTAGCTCCTGTGACCCACAGCCAGGCAGAGAGGCTATGTCACTGTCCCTAGGATGCTCCCAGGAAAAGGGTTGCAGGAGCATGGGGTGAGGTGGGAGTGGTAGGTGGGCAGGGGAGACCCAGATCTAGGTTTGCTCCTAGGCAGCTGTGTGGCTTGGCTGAAGACGACAGTGATGAAAGTAGCGATAGTCACTACTCCTGTGCCCAGACTGTGTAGTACATCACAGACACGACCCAGCTGATCTTCCTAGTGGCTGTGTGAAGGGGGTGCCGTCATCACCCTCCTCCTGCAAATGAGGAAATGGAAGCTCATGGAACTCTTAGGCACTGAGAGGCAGAGTTGGGACTCATGCTCTCTCTTCATGACTCCAGATGTGCGGCCCTAGTGGTTAGGACGCACCACCTCCTTACCTATTAGCCCAGGCCTCTCTTTTTTCTCAAGGTAAGGATTTGAATGAACTGATTGCTTAGGCCTCTCTGGGCATCGTCATTCTAGAATTTTTAGGGAAGGATGCCCTCAAGTAGGCAAAGGCAAATGGCCTTGGGAATGATGGTGCTTCTGAAATGATGAGAAGACCCAAGTTGCTGAGCCCCTTTTTGCTCCATAGCAGCCTAAGGCCAGTTTCCCAGTTCTTTCTCCCCTGGTTGCCCTGAGCACTCCTGCCCTGCTGGGAGCACTCACGGACCCAGAGCCACCCGTCTCTGGAGAAAGTGCATTGGGGCGGAAGTGCACTGAGGCACTCCCCCCGCACCTAACAGGCTGGTCCTTAGCACCATCCCCACTGGGAGTGCTCCTCACCAGTCAGAGCTGTCTGCTGCTGTCAGCTGCAGCTGCTGCTGACTGCCACATCAGGTTAGAAATAGAAACCCCCTGCTGGGCCCCCAGCCCTCCCCTCCTGCTGCTGCTGCTCATCTGGGGGCCCCCTGTGCTGTCTCAGTTGGTGAGACCTCTCTCAGAGGAGCAGGGAACTGGAAGAAGTCAGGGATGTGTCCGCCTTGGAGCTCCAGGGCCAGCCCTGCTGGTCCGGGCCTGTGACTAACTCACAGCCTCCAGGCCTCCCCTCTCTCAGCAGCTGCTTCTCAAGCTTTTGGAAGGTGATTTGATGCTGGCCTGGCAGGGTGGCTCACCGTGCCACTGGCGGCTTCCAGCCTTGTGCTTGTGAAGGGCCTGTCTGAATACGTGTTGAACTTGAGTTATGAACACAGAACCGGGCAGGATCCCAGCAGGGCTACCAAGGCACCCTCAGCTTTAGAGGCTGAGTGCTGCGTTTTCTTTCTTTTTACTGAATCCCTTTCCTTCCCATCTGTGTTTTTTTCTCCATGATATCAAAGCACGTGGTATTCTGCCTTGGCAGCAGTCGATGTTAGGAGTCAGGTGTGTGTTTTTGTGTGACCCTCCAGAGCAGGGCAAAGGGAAGAGTGGTCTATCCCAGAGTTGTTCTGGAGCCACAGGTCTTGGGAGACAGACAGGCCTTGGCGTCTGGGACTATCTTCTCTACATCTTTGCCTGCTGACAGATGATCCAAGCTGAAAGGTCTGGTTACCCTGACTTTGACCCATTCCTGGAGGGCCAAGCCAGTACACCCTTCCCCACGTGCCTCTGAGCAGCAGCCTTGCTCCTCCCATTCTGAAGGCTGTCCCTGAGTTCAGGGCATCATGCTGACCCGAGGAAGCACAGCGACATGGTCCCAGCAGGGTGTGGTGAAGGAAGTTGTTTTTATTCATGGTAAACAGGATAGTAAAATAACAATAGCAGTGTAGATGCTTCTCAGTTATTTACCAGTGGATTCGTCTGCATTCTGGATAATCCACAGCTTTCTCTTCCCAAGGTGGGATTGGTCCCTAAGGGGGATTAGCAGTAAAGAAGGAACTAAGCTTTATTAAGACTGTACTATGTGCCAGGCATTGTGACAGGCACCGAAACCACATCTGTTCTTGTCATTGTCCCTTAAGCCTCATTTGTCCCTGTTTTATCCCGTTTGCTCGGGAGGAACTAAGTCTTGTGGACTTTAAATAAGTTGCTTATGGTCACGTGGTTAAAAAGCATCCTAGCTGGTTTCCTGACTTGCTTCAGGGATTGTATCTTCCTACCCTATGAGTGTGTGGGTGTGTGTGTGTGTGTGTTTGTGTGTGTGTGTGAGGGCAGACACATGGAAAGATGGACTCCTTGAGGAACCCCCTCCCCACCCATCCTCAGCCTCATGCTTCATGCAGTACATTTGAAGCTCCTGAAATCCTTCCACCAGCAAGAATTTGCTCTTCCCACCATGAGTTTCCAGAGGCATTTAAATTGAAGTAGCCCTACACATTTCCAGATAGTTATTGTTTTCTACTGATTTTTATACTTCCCTGGAATATGGAAAGGGGATGCTGAGACTATTACAGAATGGAAAATTCAAGGTCAAAGAAGGAAAAAAACCCAGGATCTGACCCCTGTTTTGCATTTCCACCCCCTGTTCTGAGCCCCCGCCATCTCCTGCCAGGGTCATCGACCCTAGTGGCCTCTTCATTGTTATCTCTGCATCTACCTTTGCTGTTCCAGCCCACATGGTCTTCACATTATGTTATTCCTCTGCTTGGAATTCCATGATGGGTCTTCATCATGGGTGAAAACCCCAATCCTTCTAACAGCCTACGAGTCTCTGCATGTTCTGTATATACCCTACCCCTACCTCTCTGGTTTCACTTTATGTTTTTGTCTCCCAGCTCATTCTCCTGGCCTTTGTGCTGGTCCTAGAACAGACCTTTCCTGTTTGCACTGGCCATCACTCTGCCTGGATCACTTCTGATATCAGAACCTCTCCCTTCAATTCTTGGCTCCAATGACCGGGCAAAACGGGGGGCAATCCTGAGTACTCAACTTAAAACTGCTACCTCCTTCTCCACCCTCATCCCGCTTATCCTACTTTTTTTTTTGTCCAGAGCACTTATCACATTCTAAAATGTCCTACAGTTTACTTTCTTTACTGTTAATATGTAGACTTCCCAGGAGCAATGACCTCTTTCCCTCTTCTATTCACTGATAGATCTTAATCATCTAGAACAGTACCTGGCACATAGTAGGCACTTCAATAAATATTTGATGAATGTATGAAATCACATATCAGGTTAGTCTGGAACTCATGACTAGAGTAAACCCCACCAGTAAAACTCGTGTTTTACTCCCAAGATAAGGATTTCCCCCAAGTGTTTTGTATTAGAACGATTCTATTTTTTTGAGATAAATAAAAACTCAACCTAGGCATAGAAGGCAGAAGAGCACCAACATGTACCATGCATGAGACATGTGCCAGGTACTGCGTATGTTATTATCTGCCAGGTGCTATGTATATATTATCTCACACATCTGTACATCTCTTCCAGGAGGACAGTGACACTCACAGAAGATAAAAAACGTGCCCATGGCCACAGCTACTCACTGTTTAACCTCAGCTCTGTCTGCCTCAGAGCCTCTTTCCTCTTCTTTCCTGGAGAAAGCAGCACTGATAATCTAGCTCTCTGGGCCTCATGTTCCTGCCAGCTGTTCAGAGAATCAGACTTGATGCTGAGCCCACCTCTCTGGGTCCTGCCCCTCTCCCCCAGTATCCTGTGGACTGGTCCCTGTCATGCTCTTCCTTTCTTGAGGGGTCTTGGGTAGCCAGGACTGTATCCATATGTAGTCCTGGTCATCATGCAGACCTCAGTCATCAGGTCCTAGTGCTTGGCCATGAGTCAGCTAAAGCAAGCCAGGAGGTGGCAAAAAAGCAATGGCGGAGTTTGGCTACTCACTGAAGAGCACATTGCTGGCTGATTTCTGGGGCCTGGGCGCCACTGCAGCCCTCCTCTCTCCAGCTGAGGTTGATTGTAGGTTCCCTGAAGGAGGCCTGCAGGGAAGTGTGATCTAGACCCACTTGCGACTTGCGACTTGCATTCTTGTCCCCCTGCAGTCTCCTCGCCAGTCCTCCAGGCTGGGGTTCTGAGCTTTTGAAAACCAACTTGGAAAAGGTTTGAAAGCCATCCAGGATAGGCATGCTGTGTCATGCACCTGTCTATTTCAGGAGGACTCACCATCTAGATCATGTTGGGGGCTGCGAGAGACACAGTGAAAAGTGAAGTCATTCTTCTCACTCAAGAAGTTTCTGGTCTACTCATGGAGGTTAGATATGCATACTATATAAAGTAACTAATGTGATAAATCCACAAATGAGAAATGTAAATATAATCTATAAATTGTATGCTGTGAGTGCTTCTTCAGTTGGTAGTCTGGAAGTGAAAAACACTATATAACCTATAACCATAATGTGTTCCTAACGTGGAGAATGAAGTGTGGAAATACAGCAGAGAGTTAGTCCCGGCACAGTGAGGGGCACACGTCGCTGTAGGTTTTTGTGACAGAGGTAGCATCATCTTTGAACATGGAAGGGCCAGACACCCCAGGCTAGGCCTTGGGTTATAGTAGCTCATATTCATTGGAAAAAGATATCCATTTTGTCCAAAATGGCCATAAAAAACCTTGCTGTTGGCTACTGAGAGGACGATAATTAGGAACACTGAACGCACCTTTCAGAACATTGAGTTCCAATGAAGTGAAGGCTTTGGCAGTTTCCATGGAAACAGGGAGGCTTCACTTGGGTTTCATGTGGTAACTTAAGGGCATTTCCTCTCTGCCTACTCTACGGCACCAGGGGACCCAAGCTGCTTCTCTTTCCCCAACCTCAGAATCTCATGGACTGTGGAGAAAGTTTGAAGGGTTATAATAGAGCCTAGTAGGATTGAACTAGTTCTTGGAGCTTTTGGATTTCATTTACCACTGGCGTGTTATAGAATTACAATTGTGCTTTCTCATATTTTAGTTAGACAGTGGATTCGGCACTTACTATGGTAGTAAAGAGTGAAACTCTGAGAAGAGACAATCTGATGATGACCCCACCCCTGCTTAAGGCCTGGTTCCAACCTCCTCCACTCAACCCTTTTTCTAGAGACACTGTTTCCTGGCCACCAGCTCCGCCATACTTAGACTCTTCTTACTTTCTGAGCCATTCCTTTGGCGTTTTCCTTGAGGTCAGGGATCAGACATTATACAAGGCATTCATCCTCACACACCCTCAATAAACGCCGGCCGATTTGAGAGGAACAAAAACTGCCTTTGCCCCCTGAGGAGAATGAATAACCAGGAGCTTGCAGATTGGAGGACAAAGAGCAGCTTTCTCAGGGCATCCCACCAAACTGACCAAGCCTAGATTTTCATCCTCATAATCTGGCTGGATTTTCCTCAGGGGACTTCAGTCTTAACTCCACCACCAGGCTTGATATTTTCCAGTAGGTGGTCTGCTTGCAAACGTATTTACTTTGACTTGAGCCATGCCTGTGTGAGAACACTTAATTCAGATGATCTCATCAAAACCACACATGAGGCTTTAATGATGCTGCTCTGTCTGCCGCTCCTCATCCTCCACCCCACCCCCCGTGGCACTCTGATCTTATTTAAAGAAGTCCAAGGATGGTTCCAGTGCCTTGGAGAAAACTGCTGGAGGAGGCCAGCCTCTTGTGGCCTTTTTTCATAGATGACTGTTTCTGGTTCTTTTCTGGACCATAATTCTCCTCCCAAGAGCTCAGAATGCTAACCCTTTCCAACCGATCGAGTGTCTTGCTTATGAGAAAAATCCCAGCCTTAATATGAAATTGTTCATCGGGTTAGAAATGTATTAGAAATTAAACTGTAGAAATTAAAAATTGCAATTTCATTTTATCATCTTATTTTGTAAGGAGCCTTTAGGAGCAGCATGGCCTAGGGAGAAGTGTGCAGGTCTTGGGACCATGGGGCCTCAGGGGCCTCTGGGTGCTACAGACTCATTCTGTTTCTTGAGCTGGTCACTGGTCACACAGTGCCATCACCTTGTGCACTTTTCTGTAAATATATTCCACTTCTTAATCCAACGGTAAGAAGAGAAAATAAGCAAGAGGACAACAAGCACAAATTTAGCACCGTGCCCCCTTTGGGTAGGGGATGGCAGGAGGAGGGCAGTGGGGGCCGTGCATGGGCAGCTTTGAGCCTCCTTTCCAGTGTTTGCTTTGGATATTAGGTTCCTTAGAATTCTTCGCCATAACTCACACATATAAAGACCCTTTTATAGATATCAAGAATTAAATATTAAACTACATGGGGTTTAGAGAAAAGATCTTACAGGTTTTATGGTGAAACAGACCAGGTTTGACTCTTGTCTTGCCACTTACTGGTTTGGGGGTCTTGAATGAATAGCAAAAGCTTCCAGACTCTCGGTTTGCCCATCTACAAAATAAGGATTGCAATCCACAACCAAGAATCCAGTTACATTTAGGCTGTGTAGGGAGCCTAAAACATAAGGAAGTATAGGGAGCATAAAACAATAGAAGCTAACCTAGTTAAAACGGAATGGGTTGGGAGTGGGGTTTTCATGGAAGATCCTTGAGAAGGTTATGTTGGAGGTAGTTGTTGATACTGGGCTAGTTTTAAGTACACAAAATCAGTACCTGAATTTCTCTCCCCTCATATTCATACGCTAGATATGTCCTGTGGCAAGTGAGGAATGAGGATTCCAGAGAAGCGTGGAACTTCAAACCCACAGTGGATTTCAGAGGACATTACATAACCCTCTGTCTCCTGCCCTCACTCTTCCTTGATTTCGCCAGTGAAGAAAATGAAGTTCAAGAACTAATGTGACTTGCCCAGGCCCCTCAGCTGATGCACAGCAGGACCTGGACTGGAACACACTCCTCTCTTGGCTCTGTTACTTGCCGGACACAGTTCCAGTGCTTTACATGCCTGATATTTAATCTTTATTAACATCTCCATGTACTAGAGCTGCTTCCCTGGTGGCTTAGATGGTAAAGAGTCTGCCTGCAATGTGGGAGACAGGGATTCAATCCCTGGGTCAGGAAGATCCCCTGGAGAAGAAAATGGCAACCCACTCCAGTATGCTTGCCTGGGAAATCCCATGGACGGAGGAGCCTGGCAGGACAGTGTCTATGGGGTCACAAAGGGTCAGACACGACTGAGCGACTAACACACTATATACTGTCTGTGATATTATTTCTTGTTTACAGATGAGGAAACTGATCTCCAGAGAGTTTAACCGCCCTCCGCCCCACCCCAAGGTCACACAGCTAGCTCAGGAGAGAGGATTTGAACCTAGCCTGACTGCAGAGACTACCCCATCTCCACATTCCTAATTACTACCCTATACTCCCTCCTACCAGAATCTCAATTTGCAGTATTTCTGCTACCTTGACATTTTTCCTACCCTCACAGAGCTGCTGTCTTTTCTGAGAGAAAAGATGGCTTCAGTACAACACAGATGAGAAAGCCCAGCTGAGGGAAGGGTTGGCTGAGGAAGTAGCCGGTCAGTTCACCTCTTGGGATTCATTTTCTTCATTAGTGAAGTAATGTTCTCTGAAGTGCACTGGCTGGTAGGTCACTGGCTGGACTTCAGACCAATAGCTGATGACTGGCACCAGGCAGAGGAGTTCAGACTTGGTTTTGATCGGTTCTGGGTGGTGGTGGGGGTCAGTATAAGGTTCTAGGCAGTGGGACATGAAGAATGAAAACCTGAGAGGCTTTTTTCTTCCAACCATGTTTCTCTGGAGACTGATCTCCCAAGAGGACACACCTGGTCACTGAGGTCCACAGGGGAACTTATTGCCTTTGGTTGCATTCAAGTTCCTCTTCAGATGAGGAAGGTTGAGTCAGGATTTGGACTTCTAGGAAGCTCTCACTCTCAACTAGAGTTCTGTCTTTGCAATGGTACCTCCACTTCTGCTCATCATCCCCTCTACTGCCCCTCCCCCCAGTATTCCTAACATTCCTACCCACCCCTACCAAGGGATCCTGGATGGGGTTTCATCATTGGTCCTGACGGATATTCTTCTAAGTCGGTGCATTTTCTTCTGCTAACCTCTGTTTCAGTACTATGGGGACATTCATAGGGAAATGTTCTCCTTAGAGGAATGTTTTCCCCTTCGGATGGCCCTCCTTCTATTTGCATAACAGCAAGAAAACACTACTGCCACCTAGTGGGACTTCAGAGTGTGACCTTCAGCGCTCCTCCTCCTGACCCCAGCACATTATTTCTGTTATTAAAATTTTAGCTAAGGAGCAGTTCTGAGTAGTGTTCTTTCCCGTGTATGGATCCAAGTGTATTTACAGGTCCCCTTTCCATTCTCCTAAAGCTTGCAGCTGTGTCTCAGAGGCTTTGTTTTGTTACACAAAACAGAGCCTTTGAAACAGGTGCAGGGGGCTCAATCTACTTTCCCGTGGCTGATCTTTACAGCAGTCCAGTGAGGTAGGTACCTGAATGCCCATGGACAAATGAGGAAATCAAGGTTCAGAAAGGTTAAGTCGCTTAACTGTGTAGTAGGCCTCCTAGGTCGTATGTGCCTCATGGCTTGTTTTCCTCTGTAAGTGTACTGACTATACACAAGTGGCAAAGTGCTGTCAGGTCCTGGCCATCTGGCAGAGAGGGCGGCCCTTGAGCCCTGAGGTAGTCCAGCTCAGGGCTCGGATTTGAAAGTCTGAATGTGAGGAGAACGTTTGGTGAATGAGGGCACAGGAGGGGCACTGCGAGGGGGCTGTCCCTAGGCAAGGAATGGCAGCCAGTCTAGAGCCGAGCCTTGTGTCCTGGATGGAGGTCCAGAGTACAGAGCCCTTGAGAGCTAGGCTGGGGGCTCCAGGGAGGCACTGTGTCCACTCCCACACTGCACCTGTACATTGAGAAGTAGGACATATTTGATGGAAGAAACTGAAACAGTGCAGAAGCATGTAAAGTAAAAAAAAGAGTATCTCCCTCTAGTTCCATCCTCCTCACAAAACAGAATTGATAAAAGCTTGGTGTATATGATTTCATGAGATTTCCTATGTTTATAAACTTATATAGACAAATATGCCCATTCATATACACATAAATTAATACATGTGTATGTAGTATGAGTTATTTTAAATTGGATTATTTTAACTACAGTTTTAAAATCTTATTAAAAACTCTATATTATCCCATGGGAATATTACTCATTACTGTAACTCATTTTTTTAGCATTTTGAAAGACTTTTACAATGGAAGAATTTAAATGTATATAAAAAAGCAGTATAATGAATGCACTCTGCCAGCTTCAATATTTGTCAATGTATGGCCAATCTTGTTTTACTTCTCCCTCTCTCCAAAGTTTCCTTACAACTGGATTATTTTATTTTATATTTTAATTTTGTAAATACTAATAACAGTCTTTGTTACTTACATTCCTATAATAGTAATAGCAACATATTTCGCAAAGAGTCGGACACAACTGAGCGACTGAACTGAACTGTACTTACATATATTTTATTCAAGGACCTCAAAGTCATTGTATCAAACAATGTGGTGTTGGAAGCCCAAGATTCCATAGCATATTAACTCTACTTAATATATAGATTCCCAGCAACAGACCCAAAGTAAATGGCTCAAAGAGACAAGCCTACTTTTCTTGTGGTTTGTAATTTTTTGAATCTCCAAATTTACCACTTGTATCCCACCATACCTACAACACTGAGTCCAGGTAAAAATGATTTTTACATGTTAGGAATAAAATGAGGACCAAATGGACAATTTATCTTTTTTTGTAGTTTAGTCATCCATCTTTGAAAAGCACATGGTGGAATGCCAGAAGTGGCTTTTTAATAATGTAACTTTACACATTATTGATTTATGATCATCATGGCCAGGATACCTTTGGGTAGAAGAGAACATTTTACACTGGAATGACATATATTAAATATGATGGAGTCGTATCTTTGAGCACACATACATTTAACACAAAAGCAGAAGTGCATCAATTCACTGAAGGTCAGACTTTTAGTCTTTAAAGGAACAGAGCTTTCTGTTTCCTTTCTATTTCTAAGGTAGAGGGTTTAACTCTATCTTAGAGTTTAACTGAAAGACGCAATTTAATATAGTTTAAAACGAGTTTCTGTGGAATCCACAGACATGTCAGGGCCACTGGAGTGGCGCTAAGGTCAGTGTGATAAGCCCACTGCATGAGAGGAAGGGATCCCTGAGTTGCTCAGCTCTTGACTCAGGGCACAAAGCACAGCTTTTCTTGGTCAGGGACCCAGGGTGTGTATTCTGAGCATTTTATTTCTTATACACATTTCCAACACTATTTGAAAAGCAATTTATTTTTAGATAATATGGTCAAGGTTTCTATCTTTCAATCCAATATGGAGCTAAGTTAGCTCTTCTTGTGTCCTTCTTTACTTTGGAGGAGATATAATATACATTTATGTTTGCCAGAAGTTCATTAGCCTGAAAAACATTGATGATATGAGGGTTTTAGTATAATCTTCTGGGTGCAAATGTATAGCTTACTCATAGCCTATTAATGACATTTTATGCCCTTACTGTGCCCACATATGAAGATAGAGACTGAAGCCAGAGAGATGCTGTCTTAGCTTTGGTCAACCTGAATTATTTTGAAGAATTTTCCAGACATCATACATTTCATCTGTAAATATGTCTGTATCTACCTCAAAAGACAAGAGCACTTAAAAAAAGTAATCAAGATGCCATTACCACATTAAAGAAAATATGAACTCCTTTATATCATCAAATATCTAGTCAATGTTCAAATTTTTCCAATTGTCTTATAAACTTTTTAGGAGCTAATGTGTTTGCATCATGATTCAAACAAGGTCCATATATTGCATTTGGTTGATTTTTTTAAAGTCTCTTTCCATTCATAGATTTTTATTGTCTTCTTTTCCTTTTTTGGTTTTTGCTATGTATTTATTGAAGAAATGGGGCTTCCTTGGTGGCTCAGTGATAAAGAATCTACCTGCCAATCCAGGAGACACAGGTTGGATCCCTGGGTTTGGGAAGATCCCCTGGAGAATGAAATGGATTTGCCCTGTAAAGTTTCCTGCATTCTGAATTCTGCTGATTATATCCCCAAGGTGTCTTTTAACCTGTTCCTCTGTTTCTATATTTCTTTTTAAAAAATTTTTTTAATTTTAATTGGAGGCTAATTACTTTACAATATTGTGGTGGTTTTTGCCATACATTCACATGAATCTACATTTCTTAATGTGGCAAAAGGGCTGGAGCTCCTTAGGTAGGGAAATGACCAGGAGCAAGAGTGGTGGCTTTAGGAAAGAAGGGCCTCCCGAGCTCAACCCCTTGTTTTGCTCTCCCTAGATGCAGGTGGGAGACAAAGGGCAAGGGTGCCCCCGAACTTCTGTAGGGTTGGCTTCCAGGATGCTCAGTTGCTGGCAGGGGTGTGGTTTGCATTTCATCAGCACCTTCCATGGGGGGCATCTGGGGCCATCAGATTGTATCACCTGACTGGCAGCTGGCTCTCAGATGATAGAGTAAACCACCCATCATCTATGGAAGTTTATGGCTTCCTCCACCCATGGTTTTACCCTGGCTTTCTTCCCTTCTTCCTATATGTAGTAGGTCACCACTTAAATGCACACACACATATACATAAACACATACACACACACCACCATAAACACAAATTTCTTTCCTCTTCTCAACCGGATCATCCAGTTGACACTGCTGAGCCACTGAGGACAGCTTAACTGTCTCAGCTTAGAGCTGGGAAAAATCTGGAAGTGTTTGCAGACATTGCTTGTGCTCTTGAAATGCTTTACACATCACATCACAAACTCCTACAGAAGAATCACTTAATTTAGAAATTAAATGACAATCCCTGAATCCTGCTTCCCACCTCATCCCCAGAAGCCCATCTTTAGCCACATTTTTCTTTGTTTTTTGGGGGCAACACCACACAGCATGTGGGATCTTAGTTCTTCGACCAGGAGTTGAACCCCTGCCCCCTGCAGTGGAAGCATGGCCTATTAACCACTGGACTGCCAAGGAAGTCCCTAGCCACATTTTTCTTAAATGATCATTCCCAGCTTTTTAATACCTTTGATCAGCTTCCTCTCCCTCTACCATTGAAATCAACTCCTTTTCTTAAAGATAGTTTGTTTGTTATTTTCTATTCATCAAAGGCATGGGACCAGAGCAGCTCACCACCAGCAGTTAATATGGGGCTTTCACAATGACATAGTATTAAAGCAACTAAACTTGACTGGAGAACCCTGGACCGGGTTATCTGGTCCAGGGTTCTGCCTGATCCATCCCCTTCCAAGTCCCTTCACTTAAAAGGAAAATATCATCTGAGTCTTAGATGGGTTATATCATCCCTCAGAATCAATAGGTAATAAGTAAGATGAGGTTTGGGGCTAGGCTTTGATTACATCTGAGCGTTACCAAAAGCCTTATATTTTGTTAGGTTTACCCACAAGGTAAGGGCTTCACAGGTGGTGCTAGTGGTAAAGAATCTGCCTGCAGTGCAGGAGACCCAGGTTCGATCCCTGAGTTGAAAAGATCCTCTGGAGGAGGAAATGGCAACCCACTCCAGTATTCTTGCCTGGAGAATCCTGTGGACATAGGAGCCTGGCGGGCTACAGTCCACAGGATTGCAAAGAGTGGAACATGACTGAAGTGACTTAGCACAGCATGGGACCCGTAAGGTAAAGTCCATAGTAAAGGACATCTTTCATATATGCAGCTTATGAACTGGGGATTATTTAAATATGCCATAGAAACTTTTTTTTCCCTGACCTCATCACATGGCATGTGGAACCTTAGCCACAACTGGAGAAAGCCCACACAGCAACAAAAACCCAGCACGCAGAAAAATAAATAAGGAAATAAATAAATAATTAAAAAAAAAAGAAAGAAAACACATGCCAACCTGCGGGTGAAGGTTTGCTGTTTTCCCTCTCTGTATATGTGTGTCTGTGTTTGTGTGTGTGAGCATGTGTACACATATTCAATCCCTGTGGCCAGGGATTGAACCCACGTCTCCTGCATTAGAAGCATGGAGTCTTAACCACTGGACTGCCAGGGAAGTCCCACTGTAGAAACTCTTTGAGCTGAGTTAAGGGAGGGATACTTCCTTGAATAGGTTACCAGTGCTTCACCATGCCTCTTCTTATTGTCTTTTTGTTCTTATCCTTCTTCTGAGTCTAGCGTGACAAGCACTCACAGGCTCAGCTGCCCACTCCCTGGGAATCTGTGCTGATTTGGGGGACTGTCTTCACATCCTTGCATGGTGGCAGTGTGTTTTAATGAAACAAGACCAAGACAGACTTAGGTTCAAGTTCTGAGTCCCTCCTTGGTAGCAGTGTGGTATCTGAGCAAGTCATTTAGGTCATGAACCTCAGTTTCTTTATCTCTAAAATGGGCTGACAGTCCCAATCCCAGGACTGGTGTGGCCATTCCAGGCTGTACACCTCCAGTCCTTGTCATATACCACATGCTTAATAAATGGTTGCCATTGTAACCGTGGAGAGGCAGAGATGAATCCAGCCTTCGGGGAAGTGGGGATGAGAGAGATCAAAGATAGAAGGCCAGTGTTTTCAGGATAATGTATGCTTTTGTTTGACCCTGAGATTTGGGAAAGATGGTTGTTTTTTATGAACTACCCACTTTTTCCTTCACAAGCTAAAGACTGAATTGAGATAATCAGCTCTTTGTCATATAACCTCTTGAGTTATTTTGTTTGATTACATGTGTACTCATATGTACACATGCTCACACACACACACACACACACACACACACAGAGGGAAAACTCAGCAAACCTTCACCTGCAGGTTGGCATGTGATTTCTTTTTTTTTTTCAATTTCTTTCTGTCTCTCCTTTTTGGTGGGCTGGGTCTTTGTTACCGTGCGGGCTTCCTCCAGCTGTGGCAAGCGGGGGCTGCCCTCCAGTGGCGGTGCACGGGCTGCTCATTGCCGTGGCTTCTCTTGTTGCCAAGTGCGGGCTCAGTGGTTGTGGCACATGGGCTTAGTTGCCCTGTGGGATGTGGAATCCTCCTGGACCAAAGATTGGAACTATGTCCCCTGTATTGGCAGGTGGACTCTTAACCACTGGACCTCCAGGCGAACCCCTGGCATGTGATTTCTGGCAACTTGTTAGCCATGGTTTTCTCAGGTCTGAATCCAGAAAGCAAACTAGATAGGAAACAGTTCATAAGAAGTATGCCCTCGGTTGACCTACTTGGGTACTTCCTCTTTATTATTTCATTACTTTTTGTCCCGGCAAATTTTGCTCTTACAGTTTCAAGATAATCAATTTATTTTCATGCGCCTTCCCCATCCAAATTGGATTACAAATATAAATAGCCGTATGCTGGCCCTGGCGGCCAGCTTGTGCTCCCAGGCTGGTGGTTGGCAGCCTGGGTCCTCAGGCAGCCTGGGCTGTTTGTTTATTTTCAATTGAAACTGTAAGTGCTGGAATGTCTTCCCCCTCCTTCACACACAGCCATGTCAACACCCCCTTTGTTCCTTGGTCGCAGAGGACAAATACTTGGGGTTTTCAGTAGTTGTGGTAAGAATGCCAGTTTCCTCAGCATCATCCTGCTGGTTGCTGTCCTGTGGTTAGCCTTTTTATTTAAAACATTTTCTAATCATTACATGCATTTTTGCACACATTTGCTGCACCCTGAAATCTGCACCCTGAAGTTTACCTTACTGTGGGTTTTCCTTCCAGGCATAGGAAAACACCACGGTGTAATATTATAAGGGAAACAGGACAAGGACCCAGGTCAGGAATTGTGGTTTCCTTTCCTGAGGTTCAGCTTGGCCCTCATTGGGAATCTACCTCTATCTGCATTTATTTCACTTTGTGTCATCTTTGATTGTTTGGAAATAGTTTTCTTGCTGTTTATTCCCACCTCCAGAGACAGGTAGAATTAACAGAACTCAAGTTAGGCTCTGGAGCTGGAACACCATTTTCCTTGGTCTTCTAGATGTAAGGATGTTCAGTAACCCATCCTGTTCTGTATTCATAGATGGGATGTCTCTTGGAGTGGTCCAGAACCACTGGCATTATCTTCCAGGAGCTTGGGAAGGTACAGACTCTTGAGCTCTACTCAGACTTGTAAAGTCTGAGCTTCTAAGAATGGGACCCAGGATCTGTGATAAAAATTGACAGAAACAATGTTGGTCTGCATATAAAATGCCATCATTGAAGATATGGGGCTGCCACCATTTCTTTCTTTCTTTACCTTTAAGGCCAAAACTTTGAATCTGTGGGCTTCCCTTATAGCTCAGTTGGTAAAGAATCAGCCTGCAATGCAGGAGACCCTGGTTTGATTCCTGGGTTGGGAAGATCTGCTGGAGAAGGGATAGGCTACTCACTCCAGTATTCTTGGGCTTCCCTGGTGGCTCAGCTGGTAAAGAATCTGCCCGCAGTGGGGGAGACCTGGGTTCAATCCCTGGGTTGGCAAGATCCCCTGGAGAGGGGAAGGGCTACCCACTCCAGTATTCTGTCCTGGAGAATTCCATGGACTGTATAGTCCATGAGGTTGCAAAGAGTCGGACAAGACTGAGTGACTTTCATTTTCACTTTGAATCTGTAGGCAGTCACTTATACCTTCATTCACATGATTACCTCTATCTCTACTATCTTTTCTTTGATGCCAAGATAATTCTGCCCTTGCCCTTAAGGAGCTTAGGGTCTAGTTGGAGAGATAAGGTGTGTTCATATTAAAAGATAGGTAACAACAGAAGGCAAGGAAGGCTAAGTGCAAATGTGCAGCATAAACTTGATTTTACAGGAGAGGAGAATTACTGGCCTTGTGTGGGGTCCTGAGGAAGGGTGGTACGGGGCAAGAGGTAGGCGGGAGGTCCCTCAGAAGGAGCCATGTGAACAGCAGACCCACACTGGGGATGAGGGGCACATGTGGATGGGAAGGAGCACTGAGCCTGACCAAAGGAGGAGGAAGAATTGGCTGATTGTGAAGGAATGCTGGTCTAGGAGAAGACTTTTTATGGGGAGCTTAAAAAATAATCAGATTAGTTGAGATTTAGGGGAGAAAATTTGGCAGATCAATGCTATAATCAGCATCATGTTGGGATTTGCAAAGTCAGAGCCCAATTTCCTAATTTGGCATCTTCCCCTTTTGTTAGTTCAGGGTGCCCCGAATTGTAGGTCTCATTCCATTGGAAGCTCTGGAGAAGACTGTAGATAAAGGCAGGGTGTTCCATGACTGAAAAAATTCTTTTTATTATGAAAAGTTTCAAACACATACAAAAGAATAACATTATCTAATAAACTTATTGAACAATGAAAAAGCCATCAACATGAAGTTCAAGAATAGAAAAAACTAATTTATGAGGATGGAAATGAAAATGGTAGTTGCCTCTGGTCATCAGGAGAGATTGAGTGAAAGGGCATGAGAGAACTTTCTGGAATAATGATAATGTTTTTTGCCTTAACTGGGCCATTGGTGACATGGTGTATCCATTTGTAAAACAGCCAACTGTACACTTAACACCTGGGCATTGCACTGCATATAATTCTAACTCCAAAAAATAATTATTCTTCTTTTCTCCTAATGTTTTTTCAGTCCTTCTGATCGTATCAAGGAAACCTGATCATATCTGATCAGGTTGGGGCCAGTGTGTCAGTGATGCATGTGTGCTGAGTCTCTTCAGTCATGTCTGTTTCTGGGCAACCCTATCCATGGAATTCTCCAGGCAAGAATACTGGAGTGGGCTGCCATGCCCTCCTCCAGGGGATCTTCCAGACCCAGGGGTCAAAGCTACATCTCTTGTGTCTCCTGCCTTGGCAGGCAGTTTTTTTTTTACCACTGGCACCACCTGAGAAGCCCCTGGAGTGTCAGTTTAGTTCAGTTCGGTCACTCAGTCGTGTCTGACTCTTTGAGACCCATGGACTGCAGTACACCAGGCTTCCCTGTCCATCACCAACTCCCAGAGTTTACTCAAACTCAAGTCCATCATGTCGGTGATGCCATTCGACCATCTCATCCTCTGTCATTCCCTTCTCCGCTCGCCTTTAATCTTTCCCAGAATCAAGGTCTTTTCAAATGAGTCAGTTCTTCACCTCAGGTGACCCAAGTATTGGAGTTTCAGCTTCAGCATCAGTTCTTCCAATGAACACCCAGGACTGATCTCCTTTAGGATGGACTGGTTGGATCTCCTTGCTGTCCAAGGGACTCTCAAGGGTCTTCTCCAACACCACAGTTCAAAAGCATCAATTTTTCGGCGCTCAGCTTTCTTTGTAGTCTAACTCTCATATCCATACATGACTACTGGAAAAACCAAAGCTTTGACTGGATGGACCTTTGTTGGCAAAGTAATGTGTCTGCTTTTTTAATATGCTGTCTAGGCTGGTCATAGCTTTTCTTCCAAAAAGCAAACGTCTTTTAATTTCATGGCTGCATTCACCATCTGCAATGATTTTGGAACCCAAGAAAATAAAGTCTGTCACTATTTCCATTGTTATCCCCATCTATGTGCCATGAAGTGGTGGGACCTGATGCCAGGATCTTAGTTTTCTGAATGTTGCGATTTAAGCAAAAATTTTCACTTTCCTCTTTCACTTTCATCAAGAGGCTCTTTCGTTCTTCGCTTTCTGCCATAAGGTTGGTGCCATCTGCATATCTGAGGTTATTGATATTTCTTCCGGCAATCTGGATTCCAGCTTGTGCTTCATCTAGCCTGGTATTTCATGTGATGTACTCTGCATATAAGTTAAATAAGCTGGGTGACAATATACAGCCTTGACATACTCCTTTCCTGATTTGGAACAACTCTGTTGTTTCATGTCCAGTTCTAACTGTTGCTTCTTGATCTGCATAAAGATTTCTCAGGAGGCAGGTAAGGTGGTCTGGTATTCCCATCTCTTTAAGAATTTTCCACAGTTTGTTGTGATCCACATAGTCAAAGGTTTGGCATAGTCAATAAAGCTAAAGTAGGTGTTTTTCTGGAAGTCTCTTGCTTTTTCAATGATCCAGTGGATGCTGGCAATTTGATCTCTGGTTCTTCTGCCTTTTCTAAATCCAGCTTGAACATCTGGAAGTTCATGGTTCATGTACTATTGAAGCCTGGCTTGGAGAATTTTGAGCATTACTTTGCTAGCCTGTGAGATAAGTGCAATTATGCAGTAGTTTGAACATTCTTTGGCATTGCCTTTCTTTGGGATTGGAATGAAAACTGACTTTTTCCAGTCCTGTGACCACTGCTGAGTTTTCCAGATTTGCTGGCATGTTGAGTGCAGCACTTTCACAGCATCATCTTTTAGGATCTGAAATAGCTCAACTGGAATTCCATCATCTCCACTGGCTTTGTTTGTAGTGATGCTTCCTAAGGCCCACTTGACTTTGCATTCCAGGATGTCTGGCTCTAGGTGAATGATCACACCATCATGGTTATGTGGGTCATGAAGATCTTTTTTGTATAGTTCTTCTGTGTATTCTTGCCACCTCTTCTTAAAATCTTCAGCTTCTGTTAGGTCCATACCATTTCTGTCCTTCATTGTGCCCATCTTTGTATGAAATGTTCCCTTGGTATCTCTGATTTTCTTGAAGAGATCTCTAGTCTTTCTCATTCTATTATTTTCCTCCACTTCTTTGCATTGATCACTGAGGAAAGCTTTCTTATTTCTCCTTGCTATTCTTTGGAACTCTGCATTCAGATGGGTCTATCTTTCCTTTTCTCCTTTGCTTTTAGTTTCTCTTCTTTTCTCAGCTATTTGTAAGGCTTAGTCAGACAACCATTTTGCCTTTTTGCATCTCTTTTTCTTGGGGATGGTCTTGTTCACTGCCTCCTGTATAATGTCATGAACCTCCATCCATAGTTCTTCAGGCACTCTGTCTGTCAGATCTAATCCCTTGAGTTTATTTGTCACTTCCACTTTGTAATTATAAGGTATTTGATTTAGGTCAAACCTGAATGGTCTGGTGGTTTTCCTACTTTCTTCAACTGAAGTCTGAATTTGGCAATAAGGAGTTCATGATCTGAGCCAGTCAGCTCCCACTCTTGTTTTTGCTGACTGTATAGAACTTCTCTATCTTTGGCTGCTAAGAATATAATCAATCTGATTTCAGTGTTGACCATCTGGTGATGTCCATGTCCATGTCTTCTCTTGTGTTGTTGGAAGAGGGTGTTTGCTATGACCAGTGCGTTCTCTTGGCAAAACTCTGTTATTCTTTGACCTGCTTTGTTTTGTATTCCAAGGCCAAATTTGCCTGTTACTCCAGGTAGCTCTTGACTTCCTACTTTTGCATTCCAGTCCCCTATAATGAAGAGGACATCTATTTTGGATGTTAGTTCTAGAAGGTCTTGTAGGTCTTCATAGAACCATTCAACTTCAGCTTCTTCAGCATTACTGGTTGGGGCGTAGACTTGGATTACTATGATATTGAATGGTTTGCCTTGGAAACAAACAGAGATCATTCTGCTGTTTTTGAGATTGCATCCAAGTACTGCATTTTGGACTCCTTTGTTGACTATGATGACCACTCCATTTCTTCAAGGGATTCTTGCCCATAGTAGTAGATATAATGGTCATCTGAGTTAAATCCACCCATTCCAGTCCAAAAGTTCACTGATGCCTAAAATGTTTACGTTCACTCTTGCCATCTCCTGTTTGACCACTTCCAATTTGCCGTGATTCATGGACCTAACATTCCAGGGTCCTATGCAATCTTGCTCTTTACAGTACTGGACTTTACTTCCATCACCTGTTACATCCACACCTGAGTGTTGTTTTTGCTTTGGATCCGTCTCTTCATTCTTTCTGGTGTTATTTCTCCACTGATCTCCAGTAGCATATTGGGCACCTACCGACCTGGGGATTTCATCTTTCAGTGTCATACCTTTTTGCCTTTTCATACTGTTCATGGGGTTCTCAAGGCAAGAATACTGAAGTGGTTTGCCATTCCCTTCTCCAGTGAAACACATTTTGCCAGAACTCTTTGCCATGACCTGTCTGTCTTGGGTGGCCCTACACAGCATGGCTCATAGTTTCATTGTCAGTAACACCTCTGTAATATTTATCTCCCTTTGAAAACTTAGGAAATCCTTGGAAGAATATTGTTTTGTGTTCATTGCATAAAAAATAATTATTTATAGCCAATGATACTAGTCTTCCTAAGTAGTATGATAATGCTGTTCTTCAGAAGTAAAATATTTAAGAAAAAGAGGTAAGTGGTAAGGATAGAGTGTGAAAACCATGGGCGGAGGTGACTGGCAGACATTTGAGGACCACTGATGGGATGGGAAGTCACAGTGTCAGGGCCCCCTTGCTGGGCAGATGGGAGGGGTCTTACTGAAAAGTGCTCTATTCTTATTCAGTGTCACTCAGACATTACTTGTTGAGTTTGATTTTGTTTTCAGAACTCCAGGTGTTATTTCCTGCAGAGCCAGTGGCATGGAGAGACAGCCATTGACATCAGGGGGTTGGGGAATCTATGGGAACCTGGAGGAACAGCAGATGTCAGTGGTTCAACCAGAAACAAAACTCTGACCTCTGCTTCCCAAGCTGCACCTGGTAGCTGGCAGTAGCTGGGAGTCCTGGCCATGCTGTCTGTTGGAATAATGAATATAGAGACAGTGTCATGAAGTTTCCTTGAACCATCTCCCTGCTTACCTGTGACTGTGCCCAGTACCTTCTAGGGATCGGCTGCAGGGGCAGGAACAGGTTATGGCCTAGCTGCCTTGGTGCTGCCCAGGGACTGAGAGTCTTACAGCCCTGCTGGGTCATTGTAGGGCCAAGTAGATACCATTTCTCTCCAGCAAGCTGAGGCCTCCACTGACACCTGCTGGGATCTTTGTTGAAATAAATAATGTACAGGGAACATGGCTTGTGGTCCTCCAGTGACTTATTTATGCCCTGTGCTGCTCCTGTCCTCTGGATTCCAGGGAGTCCAGGCTCGCTAGGACTGCCCAGTGTCCCTGTGTATCTGGCCATATGGTAGAATTCATCCTACATCCCTGGGGGTGGAGGGGGATCACAGTGAAGAAACAGTTCAAGTGACAGGTGCTGTTTAACCACCTTCCAGGGCTTCCTAGAAAACTGTCGCATCAGTGAAGTGTGTCCCTACCACATCTTCTGTCTGTACACCATCATCACTCCCCACTCTGTCTCTCTCTGCCTACTGCTTGTATCTCCTTTTAGCCATTTTATTTTTAGATTTCATCTGCTCATGACCCACTTCACTGCAGTAAGACTAGGTAGATCCAAGGAGGCTGCTTCCAGGAATGGGACAGGTCTTCAGGGCATGATCTGGGTAATCTTGGGTGCTGGAGGTTCAATGTTGAAGGCAGAGTATTTAGTGTGAGAAGTCAGAGGTGGGGGCTCTGGCAAGTGTCTAACTTCATTATTAGTAGCAGCAAACCTTCTCGGGGGGTTACCATGTGCCAGGTGGGCTTGAAGTGTTTTGTGCACCCTCTAGGCCTCCTAATCTTCCAACAATCCAGCAAGGCAGCCACTGCCATTGCCTCTGCTTTACAGGTGTGGAAACTAAGGGCTCAGGCAGCTTAAGTCACTTGAACAAAATGACGTTGTGATTGTAGAGTAGGATTCAAGCCCAGGCATTCTGGTTTCTGAGCCTCATAAGTAACCATGAAGCAATTTTACCTCAAACTCATCTGTTCATAGTAATCACTTGAGGCTTTGGTTCACGTGATAAAACCCAGGTGATTTCAACAGGAACTAGGACCCCATGGGTTTTGGAACCTGCCCATCCAATAGAGGCAGGCCTTTAGTGAATTACCCACTCATGGGTTTAGAAAATTCTGCCAGGTCATTTGGAAGTGAGGTGTGTCTCCCCCTAGCTGGGAGGAGTCCGGCTATGGTTTGTACACTTTGCTGGGAGCAAGGGTGCTGGCGGGCACTTCTTGATGTCTGTATGCTAATAAACGTAGACTTAGGAGCTGGTCAAAATGAGATTCAAGACACAAGAGCTCGATTAGCAGACACAGATAGGCCTGAGGATGGATGTGGGGAGCAAATAAAAAGCCTAGTAGAATAAAATGTTAAGAGGGGGTTCTCAGCTGTACCAGAATAGCAGCTGGGGGCTCCACACTAGCAATCAACACTGGGCAGTGCTGGCCACAGAGCAGGACTGAGCCCCTGGGTAGGGGTCTGGGGTGGGGGGCCTGGAAGTCCCTGCCAAATGGCTTCCTAACTGAGTGTTTCATGGAATTTTGATGAGAGGGAGTAGTAACAAGACTTTAGCTACCAAGAGTCCTTCGGTCATGGGTGCCCCATTTTATCTTTGTAATATATTTGTGTTCCATATTTCATTGTTGGGGGTGGGGAGGATGTGAAAACCAGGGCCTTACTGTATAAACAGAAATGGGCTGATGAATTAGCTAAGTGGTTGGGATTTGGGTATTCTCCATCCCAGGACTTTGCATTTAAAAGAACTGTCTGAATTGTGGTTAGTGTGGACATTCTCAGCAAGGAATGGCAGGCATGGAGACCCTGTGCATTGGGGCTACATTTAATGGGAGGCCCACCTAGAGCAATCAGGTTCTACCAGCCAGGAAGGATGCCCCAGGGCTCAACTGTGCCTGTTTTCAGTGAAAGCTCGGAGGACTGTGTCTGTGCCCTGGTACCTAGAAAGCCCAAGCATCAGGAGCATCCATGACCATTTCCCTGTCTCAGATATCACTGTCTCCTGACTCCCATAGGGAGGCAGATCTCTTCTTGGTCAAGCTGAAGCTCTTTCTGCTAAAAGGTCTCCTACAGAAGTCTGTGGCTATCTGGGAGCTTCAGGAAATGAGTCATTCCGGGTGGCAGCAATTAACAAATAGCTCAAGTTACCCCTTCTATCATACTTGCTGTTTATTATTACTATTTTTGAGAGAAGTCATCACCTATATTTCAGCTTCTATAGCCAGGTTATCATGAGCATAATTTAACTTGTTCTGAGTGACTCTGGACTATTCTTAGGATTATCAGTGATGTAGCCCCTTGATGTCCACAGTGTCCTTTCATTAATGAACCCTGACTTTCATGCTTTTTTTTGTGCTGTGTCTACTGATTTCAGTTTTTCTGTCTCTTCCCTATTAGCACTCACTTCTCACTGCAGTCAGGGGACCCGCTGCTAATAGTCTCGCTCCTCTTTACTACCTGCCCCCTCTATCACTTCTAATTTGTGTGATTCTAATCTGCTGTTGGTTTAGAAACCAGATAAATGATTTTGTTTCAACAGTGTGTGAAATGAAATGAACAAACTGCCCATGAGGACCCAAGGGATACTCAGCCTGAAAGGGATATATGTGGGCATCATGACATCAAATTCGGTTGTTCACTCAGATGCCTTTATTACTTATTTCCTATTTAAGGTAGGCAAACCATTGCTGTTCTTTGGATTTTTAGACCTGGAGAAATGTCTGAAGATAGATTTCCTATCTATCTTTGTGTGTTTAAGGATAACTGAATCAGAGAGGTGCAGTGACTTAGACTAGTGGTCCTCAACCATGACTGAATTCTCAAATAATTTTCAAATATCGAGGCTCAGCCCCATCCTGTACTAATTCAGGATCATTGGGGAGGTGAGTCCCAGCCATTGATGTTTTAAAATTTTTTCTTCGGATTCTAATATGCAACCAAGATGAAGAACCACTGACTTAAATTTCTGCAAAAGCATCACACCAAAGACCCGTGTTCCCCTAAGACCGGTCTGCCCATGAGAACCACCTGGAGGAGGCAGGAACAATTGAGGGTACCCCTACTGCCAGATATTTCTAATGAGCAGTCAGGGTTGAGAATCACTGCTTTAAGATATTTTGCCAGCAATACTGCTGTTTATAAATCTGTGTTTTCTAAAAGGCTTGGATATCTTTTTTTTTTAATGTATCAGTGTCTTTCTGAAGGCAGAGACAACTTTGTCTTTAGATTAGCTTTACAAATCGAACACCCAAATGGTGCATTTGCTCATATTAGAGGGACAGGAAGGAAAGGAGAACTTTGATCAACCACCCGGGGTGCCACAGATTTGTCTCTGATGTTGCAAGTGGAAATCCCAAGAGCAGCCGTGAATTACAGATCTGGCAGGGCTCCCAAGTCATTGGGGGATCAGCCTTTGTGATGGCCGCTTTGTAACTAGGTCTTCAGAGTTTTCTCCTGTGTATGTGTATATTTGCAAAAGTACACATATCCATAAATGACAGCATCATCCTTCAGGCTTCAGTTCAGATGTGCAGCTGAATGAGGAATGCTAAAGAGATAAATCAGTGCAACAAAATTCTCCAGTGTTGCTGGAGAGCAGTGGTTTAAACCAGGCTTCAGTGGGAAGGATCCTGTGAATCTGTGTGAGGGGGCCAGAATGTGAGAAAACTTGCAGGATGTGCTGAGAAAAAACACACACGTGTGTGTTCCAATCTCGCAGTTTTTGATTCTCAGATTCACTATTGAGCTTGTGATATATTTAGCCCTGTTATCAGTGCCTAGAACAGGTTTTCAAGGCTTGTAGGATGTATCTATTAAAATAACCTATGTGACTGAGCCGCTTCTCACTATATCATTGTTGTTCCACTGAAACACAATGAGAGGAAATGGGACTCCAGGAAATGGCCATTATATCAGGGGATCCAAAGCAGCACAGGGCCACTCCAGTATTTACACACATTCTGGCCATTGTGCTTGCAACCTTGGGTAACCTTCTACTTTTTTCTGTTCCTTTTGAATCTTCTGCAGACTTTGAAGGCTGTCATGCTTGAGGAGGGATGTACTAAGCTTTGGGCATTGGCAAATTGATTTGTGAACACACTTTGTATCTCTTCTGTGCCTTCCTTGGACGTTTTCAAGGTTGCTGATTTTTTAGCCAAACAGCTGACTTTTGTGGCCCAGATGGTAGTGATCATGGTTGGGGGGTGGGGGTGGGAAAGGGATTAGGGGACAATCCCAGAAAACATGAGACTTGTACTAGACTCAAGACCTCTATAAAAGCATCTATTAAAAAACAAATATGTATTTGACTATATCCATATAGTGAAAGCTGTGGTTTTTCCAGTAGTCATGTATAGATGTGAGGGTTGGACCATAAAGAAGGCTGAGTGCCCAAAGATTTGATGCTTTCAAATTGTGGTGCTGAAGAAGACTCTTGAGAGTCCCTTGGACAGCAAGATCAAACTAGTTAATCCTAAAGGAAATCAACCTTGAATATTCATTGGAAGGACTGATGCCAAAGCTGAAGCTCCAATACTCTGGCCACCCCATGTGAAGAACCAACTCATTGGAAAAGACGTGGATGCTGGGAAAGACTGAAGGCGAAAGGAGAAGAGGGGTGCAGAGGCTGAAGTGGTTAGATAGCATTGCCTGCTTAATGGACATGAGTCTGAGCAAACTCCAGGAGACAGTGAAGGACAGGAAAGCCTGGTGTGTTGTAGTCCATGAGGTCAGAAAGAGTTGGGCATGACTTAATGACTGAACAACAGCAACAATAAAAGCATCTTGGCCTTCTGAGGAGGCCAAGTCAACCTCTCTCCCCTTTTGTCATCTACAGTCAGCTCAATTTGTTGACAAGGGGATGTTTATAAATTGGCCTGTAGAAGTGCCCATGACCTATTATGGGAATGGCTGGGGTAGGTCACGGTGGCCTACACTCCGCTGGTCCCCATCCCTCACTCCCTCCAGATCTGTTCTCTCTTTCCATTTTAGTAGATATTGGACTTTCCGATAAAGAGGATCCTGCTACTGAAAGACTGAAATCTACCACTTGGAATAACTCGCCCTAGACGTAGAAAAGACCGTAGGAGCTATAAGTCTGGCTCTCAGGCTTCCAATGGGGGAAATGCCACAACGGAGCAGCTGGAGGAACCAGTTCAGAGCCCTTTGCCCAGTGGAGCCCATATAGCAGCCTGTCAGCCCAGTCTTGAGCCCAAGAGGTCTTGCTTCCTTCTTTCAGGCACCCCTTTGGGTCATTAGGATCCACATGCACAGTATTTGTATAATGCCCTAATTTCTCTAAGTCCTTTATTTCTTTAATTTCTTTCTTGAAGAATGGAGTCAATTAAGTAACCAAATAGAAACTCCCCAAGTACCTGCTGAATTAAATCCTGAGAGCTAATTTAACTCCCCATCTTTATGGGTAGCTTTGCAGAGCAGTTGTTCTGTCCTTGAAGGCAGCCTGGTCTAGGCGTGAGGTACCTGTGCTCAGGTCCGTCCTTGCTGATATCAGAGCAGTGCTAAAAGTCAGGTGCTTATGGCCAGTGCCAATTCCAGCAGAGCATCCTGGTTGAGAGCATAGACTCCCACCCCAGCTGTTTCGATGGGAATCCTGGCTCTCATACAAACCCACTGGAGGACCTTTCTGGGTCTTAGTTTTCTCATCCATAAAATGAAGACAAGGGTGCCTACCCCATAGGGGTTATAAATGACCACAGACTGGAAGGGGCTCAGTTGACTCACTATAAGGACTCAGTAATATGTGTTATTGTCAGTAGCACTTCCCTTCACTATCCTAAACACAAAGCTAGAGAAACACCCCCTCACATCTCTTCACCTCTATTTAGCTTATTCCACCAGAGAGTGGACTAGACTACCCACGTGCGTGTCCCACTTCCACCACTTGCTCGCTGTGTTACCTTGGGAAATTTCCTTAACCTCTCTGTGCCTAGGCTTTCCACTTGTAAAACGGGGTTATCTTCCAATAATCCCATAATTCTTTTTAGGATTGCATGAGATAACACTTATTAAAATAGTAGGTGGTATAATTTACCTTTCCTTGTTCCAGAATAGATTTAGAACGGGTCACCGAAGAGGTATTCAATACCTAAAATGTACTTGAAAGCTCTTTGCTGACTGTGAGAGAGCTATGAGAGATCCTTCCTCTTTGTTGTTTGGATGAGCAGTGAAGAAGTGCAACTCTGAATCCCATTGGCTCTTGGTCTATTTCCTGGGCTTCTGCTCTTCTTTCTCGTTTGATCTCTTTGGTCCATTGCGAGCCTGTGTTCTGTGTTTGGTTAGACAGCCCTGGGGAAGGGAAGCAAGCTGAGAGAGGAAGAAGGAAGAAGAAATTTTATCTCAACTTCCCCCAAGCCTTGCTCCTTGGGCACCCTGAGAGCGCACAGGTGTTCTTTCTCTGGTTTCTGTGCCACAGAATTCCTGATCAATAGCTTCAGGCTGTTTTCCTCCAGCAGTGTGGGGTTTGTGTCAAAAAGCAACTCTTACAAGGCTGCCTCCACTTACTGATTTTCTGCCTGGTGCCCTTCCTTTTACTTCTGAATAAGTATATGTGGGGCAGCTAGCCAATGCCAGGTGTGTGGTTCTGTTTCCACAGCTCTGATCAATGCCAACGACTGTGCGTTTTGGTTGAGGCCATCAGGAACCATCAATAATAGCAACAATTGTTTAAATTTCCCCACAGATACAGTTGGCCCCCAGTATCCATAGGATCGGTACCTGTGGGTTCTGCATCTACCGATTTACCCAACTGCAGACTGGAAGCACAGTGCACGGCCTACAGTTGATTGAATCTGCAGATGTGGGACCCATGGATGTGCAGCCTGAGGGTACACAGGGCTGATGATGGGATTCGAGCAGGTGTGAGTTGTGCTGTCCCCTGGGTGAGGCAGGGATGGGTCCTGGGACCAACTCCCTTGATGGATACTGAGGGAACACTGGGTTTGCATCCAGGATTTGGGCTCAGCCAAAACCTGTGCAGGTGCCTGTGAAGGATGAGGACTTGTGAACAGTCTTGCTTAACAGCCAGGCAAAAAGGGTGCTGAGTCATGGCTGTAAATCATTGGGTTTTTGCCTGCTTCAGATTGGTTATTGGTGCATTAACAGAAACTGATAGATTTAGATAAAACCCACAGTAATCCCACACCTCAGTTCCTGAATCCCAAAGAACATGATTCTAACTGTTGCTGAAATTTTGCCTCATTATTGAGGGGCAGCAGCCCTGGGACCCTGGCTGGAGACCCAGGGAGCCGCAGATGTTTCAACTTGCTGCAAATGGAATTGTTGACCAGTCGATACAGAACGCTTCCTCAAGTGTGGCATCATTGATTTATGAATTATGGCCCTTTTAAACTCTGCTTGCCTTCTCGGATATTGATGTTTTAAAAAGTGATTTCTCGTGTGGATCCTTTTCAGAAACATACACAGGGATCAAGATTAGTGCTTATGCCAGAATAAATGGAGTGAAGCACTCTGGGCTGATGTTTCCTTTGAATAATGAATTATTCAGGGAATGGTTTTTGTTTTTTAAAATGGCAGATGCATTGCCAGCATAGACAGGAAGGGATTCCACTTGGGGTTGGGTTTCTTCTTATCTTTTAGTGAAGGGTTAATCAGCCCAAAAGAAGTTAGAAGCTCATCTTTCCAGCTCCTGCCTTATTCTAGCATAGTCCCTGGTACAAAGCTTTTCTGTGGTTCAAAGTGCCTGGGGAAGAACCTGGGTCTTGCTGTTACTAGAAATCTTAGGAAGAGTGTGACAATTGCCCAACAACACCGTCCCTGAGGGGAGAAGTGTGACTGATCTCTGATAGTTCACAGCTTTGTTCATTCCCTTCTGCTGGTCTCTGACTTCCTGTCTTCCTCATGTGGTGCCAGTTTTGGGTGGCTGGAGTGCCACCATCGTTCTTCATTTCTAATCTAGTGACCATAACTAGAGCTGTTGTGTTCTGCTCACATGCTATGTGCTTGGTCACTGTGCTGGGTGGTGCAGCATCAGTTAATTCTCATGGAACCACATAGGGGGAGAGGCTGTTATTGCCCTATTTCTTTTTCAAGAAATTGAACCTCAAAGAAGAAGTTTCAAGGTTACAGAGGTAATGAGAGCAGAGAAATTCAGATCCAGCTTTTACAGTTGGTTTGCTGTCATTGCTTTCCAAACTGTTCTCTTTATTCTGTTCTACCTACCCTTCCAAGACTGCTGCCAGCTGAGGAGCCTGCTTCCACCTTCTTGGGGAGGTGAGGTCAGTCCCTCTCTCTCCCCTCCAGGTCCTACCCCACTGAGGTTTCCAGAGACCTCAGCCTTGTGCTTGTGAGCCAGCCAGGCCCCTGGCCTCAGCATTCCCAGTCCTGCTTGGGCAGGTGTGTCTGCCTCAGGGACTAGAGCTTGCACCTGTGCTTCTACTCTTGAGGCATCTTGGCACTGGCCTTTTCTGACCTCAGGCTTCTTAACCCCAGTCTTCCACCTCTTCCTGCACACCTGTGGCTCTCCCTTGAACCTTGAATGCTTGAACATTTTCAATTTACCCAGACTGTTATCTGCTACTTGGCTGCACCGGGCTCCCTGCCTGGCTTGAACTTCAGAACCACACACCCTGGCTCTTTGGGCTCTGATTTCCTCCCCAGGGGCTTCCGGGCAACCAGCCCCTGTGCTCTGAGCCCTTTTTCACTTGATTGTCTGCCAGCACCACCCAGGGGGCCAGGAGCAGAGCAGAGCTGGGCAGCGCCCTTGGACTCCATGCATCTATCCACTGCAGATTTATGCTTTTCTTTGTTTATGATCTCCACTGATGCATGACAGTACTTTAAAATTTTTTCTTATTACAAACAATTTCAGGCATTCAGGAAAGTTGAAAAAAATAAGGAAACACAGTTCGTTTTCTCTAAGGAGTTCTCCCATCCTCATCTCCCTTCACTCCAGTCTTATTTGCATTTTTTTGAACGCCATTATTCTTCATACCTCCGTGCCTTTGCCCCTGATGTTCCTTCAGTGTGGAATGCCTTTCCTGCTCAACTTGCATGACTCCAGCTAATTCTTAGACCTCTCCTCCAGGGTCTCCATCCCAACCCCTGCCTCAGGTTAGTCACCCCTCTCTATGTTCATAAAATGCCCAGGTGCAGTTAGTGTAATTGCTTGATAACACAGGCTCTGGAACCAGGCTGTATGGATTCAAATCCTAGCTTCCTTACTAGATGGGATCTTGGGAAGTTAATTCTCTATGCTCATGTCCTGGTGTATAAACAAGATGATAAAGAGTTAATATATATTATGCACTGAAAGCAATGTCTGGTATACATACATAAGTGTTGGCTATTACTGATTTCTTATGATAGCATTTAATATTTACCAAACTGAAATTATCACTGACCTTGAACTTGAGAGGAGGCATTGCTTTAACTTGGGCAGTCTAATTCCTGGCGAGTCAACTTAACATTTCTGGCCTCAGCTTTTCCATTTGCTAAATGGGGTCACTACCATATCTACTTCACTGGTGGCTGGGGAGATAAAATGAGTAAATAGTGGTAGAGTGCTGACAATAGTGCCTGGCGTGCCTAGATCAATAGGCCAAGCCATTGTTATTAGCTGTTGTGTGTTTTGCCCAGGCTCTGGTCAAGAATTGTAGAGCTGGAAAGGTCATGAGGGTTTTTTTTTTTTTTTTTTAACTTTACAAATAAAAATAATAAAGTAGCTAAGAAAAAATTATTCAGGGTCACATAGCTCTATTCGCTGTTTATTTGAGATATAACAATGCAGGAGAGAGTGTGCCTAGGAGGGTCCAAGGTGTTTCAGACGACAAAGACTTGCAGAGAGGGGAGAGGGGAGAGAGTGGAGTGTGTGATATTTTCACTGTTAGCTCCTTTGTGAAACAGGCTGGGGTGGGTATTCTTAGCCTCATTGTCCATGTGGAGAAAGCTCCTCTACACCCTTGCTAGCCGACATCACACAGCTGGCCACTAGTGAAGGTCAAGACCTGGTCATCTTACTCCTTCTGCCACATTACTCAGTCTTCTTTGAGCGAAACCCAGACAGCTGGCCAGGTGGGTGGGGGAGGGAGAGCCATGGATCCCTACATTCTTATTGGAGTGACTCAGCTCTCCATGACTGGGATTGACAGCTTGCCTCAACAGTCCCGTTTACACCTGTGGACCCAGTTAAGTGATGCATAGCACACTTGTTGATTCTCACAAGTGTCTTTTCCAGAGCTTGGGGGCCATATCTTATGCCTTATTTGTAACTTCCCAGTAGGCTTCTTCTAGGCCCAGGGCTGAAATCACCGTCCTTCTCAATTTATTCCCTGTGCAAACCAGTTGAGCCTGTTGATGGCTTTAGAAGGTGGTGGGGCCCCTCAGAGAGACTGAGCATTTGAACAGGCCCTGCACCTGGGCCCTTCAGAGGGTCTCATATCTGGAGCAGAGCCCTGTTGGAACAGACAGCTGGGACTCTGTACACTCAGGAGGGGCTGCCTTGCAATTCACTGTCCTGTGGAACTGGAACTGCCATGGTGCCTTTGGTGTTCTGCTTTTAGCGTAAGTGCTGCCATGCTGTACCTTGGCGGAGGGGGTCTAGGCCTCTGTATGTGGCTTTGGTATCTGGCTGGATTTTAGCTGGAAGGAAAATGCAAATTGTCAAGACAGCAAAACCACGTGCTGGGCTTATTGAGCCCCTGGATTTGTGGGGGGTGGGGGGAAAAAGACAGGGATATAGCCTCGTTCCCACTTCCTGATCTTCATTTCCATGAAGAAGTCTCGGAGGTGTATAATGTGATAAACCTGGGAGCCAGCTCCTTGGTATCCTTGGTGAGGCCAAGTTTAATGAAGTTTCCAGGGCCATTTCTCTATGTACTCTGTCCCAGCTGGAGATCAAGGAGCAGAGCAGCAGAGTCATTTGTGCAAATGAAGTGCATGGCTGAAACTACTGTTGCTCTGAGTTAGGTTAAATGAGATTGTAAAAGGCAGATGGGAAATAGGAATAAAAGAATTAAAGACTATGAAAGGGGAATTTAGATTATGAAACAAGTAATACAAGCTAGATTTTACCATGTCCATTTTTCAGAGGTGGAAACTGAGGTTGCCAGAAATTAAGTCATCTAGCTAGTAAGTATTGAGCTGCGATTTGAACTTGAAGGTCCGTGCTCTTACTGCTGAGACACGCTGCTTCCTGCTTAGACTCATACACACACTGCCCCCAGTCTTACATGGGACCAGCTGCATACCATGTATCTAAATATTTAAACAAATTACTGTTAAATATAGTCTAGCTTCCTAGCTTGATAAATATACCTGCAGAATAACAAAATTTAAAAATGTGTAAAGCCAGAGTTTTATATGATTGAAAGTTATTAGTAAAATGTCAAGTTCGGCTTGCATGTTTCATGGGAATATTTTTCTGCCTAATTTTCATCGTTTTGATCAGTAATTAAGTCTTGACTCTTTACTAAATCAAGAATTTGTAATATTCTGTTTCAAGTTGTATGTAGGCCATGCTCAACAGTATCTTTTTTCTTTCAGTGTTTTCAGTTTTTAAAAATGTAACATTTTCCTTCATTACTGGTTTTCTATTCTTTTTTTCTTTTCTCCAAGCTCCACTTTCTTTTCTGTTTCTACTGTGATCTCATACTCTGTGATCTAAAGAATTATAGAGTAAATTATAATGATATTCAACTTGATTATATTTTTAATATAAAAATAAAACTTGATTATATACTTGATTATAGTATAAAACTTGATTATTTTTAATCATCTATATAAATTGGAATAAATTAAAATTTTTAAAATTATTTTCAAAAAATTATTTTTCTTCCAAAATATTCAAAATTATCCATGAAATGAAAAGGCAAAAATGTCAGTATAATTAGTGACTATTAAATGTTAAAGTACTTAAGGTTAAAATTTTAATTTGTCTTTAAAAAGAAATTAAATCACATTAAATGTTTTTATAAAAATAATAGTATTCACAATGTTAGGATTCTAATCCATTTAGTTGTCAGTATACAGTCAGTATCACTTTTCTCTTGCTATGTCTAGACCTGATTCTACACACATTTAAGAGTAATGTGAATTGATATTCCAAAATGTTCCTCAGCTGCCATTGTAACCACCAATTCCACACAAATTCATGAGTATCTTTTGAACTAGGAGTTGGGATGCAAAGAGAAGTGAGAAAGTGATTGCTTAACACTGATGAAAAATATACTTGGTTATGCAAGACTCTATTGCATTCAATTATATGAAAGAAAGACTTGTTCAAATTAATTAGTTTGCTGCTTCTCTTAGGAATTTAGATTTCCTGAACTCCCCCCTCTCCAAAGCCAGATTGGTCTCCATGTCTGAAGCAGCACAAGCCACACATCCTCCTGGCATTTGGTTTTGAGCACCTGGGCCAGGAGATGTGGGGGAAACATATCCTTTGGGCCTGAATTACGCTGAGAGTGAAGTTTAGGGTTATGTGTCACGCTGCTCTGTACTGTGCATTGACTCCTTAGCAATAGGAGCACCCTTAGCAACAGGTGCTTTTAAAATAAACTTTTGTATGTTGTGATACGCATGGCTGTCTAAGCAGGGCTGGGCCAGGGCTGCCCAGCACAGGCAGGATCGGGAGCTGGTGTTGCATCTCCAGGCTACAGCTGAGGGAGGGAAGCCCTTAGCATCTGGATATCTGGACTTCTCATTCATAAGGTGAGGAAAGCCAGGGTGGAGTAGTACGTCCCCGCTGGTGGCCCTGGGGAGGGGGAGTACAGGTATGTGGGTAGTTCCCTCCAGGCTTGCCAAGCCAGCAGGGATTTCCTACCTAGTTCACTTGGCTATTATATAATGTTGAGGAGATACAGTTGCGGGAGGTGGGGTCGGGGTGAGGAGAGGCAAATTGCACCAGTCTGGGTGATAAATTATGTATGAAGCTGTGTTGTAAACTCTGCTCAGTTCAGGCACAGGCCATTAGGTAAGGTGGGGCTTGGGTATTTTCAGGAGATAGGAAGGAACAGAAGAGGCAAGTGTGAGCACTGTGGGATATCAGCTCTGAGAACATGGGAAGCCTGGCCTGAATCCCATTGTCCAGGTAGGAGCACTTCCCCAGAGCCCCACCCTAGGTGCCCACTCCAGAGAGCAGTCAGGTTGCCTGTGTCTTTGGCCCTGGCCCCAGGCCAGGCCCGGGGTGGCCAGAGTCCCACAGACCCACAGCCCCTGGTTGGTACTTAAGGAGTTTTTAATGGGGAGTTGGCTGCTGGCTCTGGCAACAGGCACTGAGAACCTAGTCTTGGACTCAGGTTCAAGAGTAGCCTCCATTGCCCAGGACTAAAGACTGGAGAGAAGGACAAGGGAGAACCACGATTTGGCAGAACTGGCTGCCGGGCAGGGGTCAAGGCCATGCTTTTTAGCCCCATGGGAAGTTTCATCCTATGGAGTTCGAGGCAGAACAAAACACCCATCATTAAAACTGGGGATGGAGCTTGAAGCTGAGCTAGTAAATCTGGCTTCCCCCCTGCCTTCTGAATACTTACTGTTTGTCTCCTGTGCACCATGCACTGTGCTATCCATTCACACACAGGTATGAATGAGCCAGGGTCCCAGCTCCTTCCCACCAAGTGATTCAGATCCACCCTAACAGGTAGACGGAAGAGATCATTACAGTACACAGACACCAATGCTGACTTATGTCAGAGAAGATTCCGCAGCAAGTCTCAGTAGATGGATAAAAATTAGCCGGTAAAGGGATTTCACGAAGGGAGAACAGCACAAGCAAGGTGGGTGATGTTGGACTGCTCTAGGATCTCCATGGCATGAAAGGGGGTTGGGTGGAACATTCTAAAGTGTTTCAGCTTCCCTGGAGGATTTACTCCATTTGGTTAGAATTGTGCCTTAATGCATTTTAATTTGTTTGTCATTGTGAAAATTAAGCCAGAAGACAGCCTCATCCTCAGTGGGAGGTAGGTTGTCAAGGGCCTTGTAACAGTCTTACTCTGTTGCGATTTTCAAAACACACTCACATTAATGGCAGTCGTTCATCTAACCTCATACATCATCGTTTTTAAGATGAACCATTATTTTATCTATCATTAAGAAAAAAATAATGTCAATTAAAGTATAACAGACATTTGTACAATGTATCTGGAATTCATAGATGCTAAGGCACAAAACTGCATCTCAGATGCAATAAAACATCATATTGCTTTTAAACCTAAGCCTAGATGGTAGATATTATCATCCACATTTTGCAGAAAAGGCAAGAAGGAGAGGCGCTAGACTGACCCCAGTCCCAGGTCTGGTACTGGCAGCAAAGCTGGGACCCTGACTCAGTTTCCAGACCAGTTCCAAGCACCATCCTAGGACTCACAGTAGCCTCCCTCTCTCAACTTGCCTGGTGACTGCCAAGAGATACGAGGGAAGGGCGTCCTCTCTGGGACCTCACTTCCTTTCCTCTAGAATCTCCACTCTCACTGTGCCCCCCAGGCCTTCCACAGGCCCTTCTCCAGGAGCTCACAAACGGCACCCTTTATCTCCCCACCATCAGCCCTGACACCTCTCCATCCCAGTGAACATGCCCTGCTTCCCGTTCTTACCACCTTTGTCTGGATTCTAGAAGAGCCCTTGAATTGGTTCCCTCCTCCAGTCTTTCCCTCTCCAAATGCATCCCTGACAAATTCATTTCAAAATCCAAGCTCTAATGAGGCACTAAAAACGGCCACTCTTCAGCTTCAAATCCTTCCATCGTGGTCTCTGAGATCAATGAGCAGACACCTGAACCTAGCAAGCTGGGCCCCCAGGTGTGGCTGACCTACTCCAGCCTCCATGATGGTAGGATGAAAATACACACCATCTAGGCTCAGGTTTAAAAGCAATATGATGTTTTATTGCATCTGAGATGCAGTTTTGTGCCTTAGCATCTATAAATTCCAGATACATTGTACAAATGTCTGTTATACTTTAATTGGCAACATTATTTTTCTTTCTTAATGATAAAATAATAGTTCGTCTTAAAAATGATGATGTATGAGGTTAGATGAACAACTGCCATTAATGTGAGTGTGTTTTGAAAATCTCAACAGAGTAAGAGTGTTACAAGGCCTTTGACAACCTACCTCCCACTGAGGATGAGGCTGTCTTCTGACTTAATCTTCACACGATAAACAAATTAAAATGTATTAAGGCACAATTCTAAACAAATGGAGTAAACCTCCAGGGAATCTGAAACACTTCATAATACTTCACCCAGCCCCCTTTCATGGCAGCAGATTTGATAAATCTCTAAAAGCAGAAAGCTTTGTGAATACACAGGGGCTTGCCTTGTGTTCCTTCCATAAAGATCCAGCTCAGTGGTTCTCAAACTTCAAGGTGAATTAAGTTCATTGGACACAAACATAAGCAATACACAGTATACACACTTTATGGTGTGGGTGATTTAAGATTTTCTAGGACAATTTTGATTTAGGTCATACCTGAATGGTCTAGTGGTTTTTCCTACTTCCTTCAATTTACGTCTGAATTTGGCAACAAGGAGTTCATGATCTGAGCCACAGTCAGCTCCCGGTCTTGTTTTTGCTGACTGTATAGAACTTCTCCATCTTTGGCTGCTAAGAATATAATCAATCTGATTTCAGTGTTGACCATCTGGTGATGTCCATGTGTAGAATCTTCTCTTGTGTTGTTGGAAGAGGGTGTTTGCTATGACCAGTGCGTTCTCTTGGCAAAACTGTTAGTCTTTGACTTGCTTTGTTTTGTACTCCAAGGCCAAATTTGCCTGTTACTCCAGGTAGCTCTTGACTTCCTACTTTTGCATTCCAGTCCCCTATAATGAAAAGGACATCTTTTTTGGGGTGTTAGTTCTAGAAGGTCTTGTAGGTCTTCATAGAACCATTCAACTTCAGCTTCTTCAGCATTACTGGTTGGGGCATAGACTTGGATTACTGTGTATTGAATGGTTTGCCTTGGAAACAAACAGAAATCATTCTGTCATTTTTGAGGTTGCATCCAAGTACTGCATTTCGGACTCTTGTTGACTATGATGACTACTCCATTTCTTCTAAGGGATTCTTGCCCATAGTAGTAGATATAATGGTCATCTGAGTTAAATCCACCCATTCCAGTCCATTTTAGTTCACTGATTCCTAAAATGTTTACATTCACTCTTGCCATCTCTTGTTTGACCACTTCCAATTTGCCTTGATTCATGGACCTAACATTCCAGGTTCCTATGCAATATTGCTCTTTACAGCATCGGACTTTGCTTCTGTCACCAGTCACATCCACAACTGGGTGGTGTTTTTGCTTTGGCTCCGTCTCTTCATTCTTTCTGGAGTTATTTCTCCACTCTTCTCCAGTAGCATATTGGGCACCTACCGACCTGGGGATTTCATCTTTCAGTGTCCTATCTTTGTGCCTTTTCATACTGTTCATGGGGTTCTCAAGGCAAGAATACTGAAGTGGTTTGCAATTCCCTTCTCCAGTGGACCACATTTTGTCAGAACTCTCCATCATGACCCATCCATCGTGGATGGTCCTACATGGCATGGCTCATAGTTTCATTGAGTTAGACAAGGCTGTAGTCCCTGTGATCAGATTGATTAGTTTTCTGTGACTTTGCTTTTCAGTCTGTCTGCCCTCTGATAGATAGATAGATAGAGAAAGATAAGAGGCTTATGGAAGCTTCCTGATGGGAGAGACAGACTGAGGGGGAAACTGAATCTTGTTCTGATAGGTGGGGTCATGCACAGTAAATCTTTAATCCAATTTTCTGTTGATGGGTGGAGCTGTGTTCCCTCCCTGCTATTTATCTGGTGCCAAACTATGGTGGGCTTCCCTGATAGCTCAGCTGGTAAAGAATCCACCTGCAATGCGGGAGACCTGGGTTCGATCCCTGGGTTGGGAAGATCCCCTGGAGAAGGGAAAGCCTACCCACTCCAGTATTTTGGCCTGGAGAATTCCATGGAATGTGTAGTCTACAGGGTCACAAAGAGTCGGACACAACTGAGTGACTTTCACTCACAAACTATGGTGGAGGAAATGAAGATAATGGTGACCTCCTTCAAAAGGAGGTGACCTCCTCCATGTGTATATTGCTACACTCAGTGCCCCCAACCCTGCAGCAGGCCACCAACGACCCACGCCTCCACTGGAGACTTCTGGACATTCTTGGGCAAGTCTGGGTCAGTCTCCTGTGGGGTCACTGCTCCTTTCTCATGGGTCCTGGTGCACATAAGGTTGTGTTTGTGCCCTTCAAGAGTCTTTTTCCCAGTCCTGTGTAAGTTCTGGGAGCTCTGTGGTGGGGCTAATGGTGCCCTCCTCCAAGAGGGCTCATGCCATACCCAAGTCTGCCACATCCAGAGCCCCTGCCCCTGCGGCAGTCCACTGCTGACCCCGTACCTCCACAGGAGAGGCTCAAACAAGGTTTTGTCCCAGTCTCTGTGGGGTCTCTGGGTCCTGGTGTGCACAAGGTTTGTTTGAGCCCTCTGAGTGTCTCTGGCAGGAATGGGGTTTGATTCGAAACATGAATTTGCCCCTCCTACTGTCTTGCTGGAAGTGAAGTGAAGTTGCTTAGTTGTGTCCAACTCTTTGCAACCCCATGGACCATAGCCTACCAGGCTTCTCCATCCATGAGATTTTCCAAGCAAGAGTACTGCAGTGGGTTGCCATTTCCTTCTCCAGAGGATCTTCCCAACCCAGGGATTGAACCCAGGTCTCCCACATTGTAGGCAGACGCTTTACCATCTGAGCCACTAAGGAAGTCCTTACTGTCTTTCTGGGGCTTCTCTCAATCCCTTATGATTATACTGTAGAAGAGATAAATGAAAGGGGTTAGATCTGATAGACAGAGTGCCTGAAGAACTATGGATGGAGGTTCATGACATTGTACAGGAGACAAGGATCAAGACCATCCCCAAGAAAAAGAAATGCAAAAAAGCAAAATGGCTTTCCAAGGAGGGCTTACAAATAGCTGTGAAGAGAAGAGAAGCAAAAAGGAAAGATATACCAATTTGAATGCAGAGTTCCAAAGAAAAGCAAGGAGAAATAAGAAAGCCTTCCTCAGTGATCAGTGCAAAGAAATAGAGGAAAACAGAAAGCGAAAGACTAGAGATCTCATCAAGAAAATTAGAGATACCAAGGGAACATTTCATGCAAAGATGGGCACAATGAAGGACAGAAATGGTATGGACCTAACAGAAGCAGAAGATATTAAGAAGAGGTGGCAAGAATACACAGAAGAACTGTACAAAAAAGATCTTCATGACCCAGATAATCACAATGGTGTGATCACTCACCTAGAGCCAGACATCCTGGAATGTGAAGCCAAGCGGGCCTTAGGAAGCATCACTATGAACAAAGCTAGTGGAGGTGATGGAATTCTAGTTGAGCTCTTTCAAATCCTGAAAGATGATGCTGTGGAAATGTTGCACTCGATATGCCAGCAAATCTGGAAAACTCAGCAGTGGCCACAGGACTGGAAAAGGTCAATTTTCATTCTAATCCCAAAGAAAGGCAATGCGAAAAAATGCTCAAACTACCGCACAATTGCACTCATTTAGTAAAGTAATGCTCAAAATTCTCCAACCCAGTCTTCAACAATACATGAATTGTGAACTTCCAGATGTTCAAGCTGGTTTTAGAAAAGGCAGAGGAACCAGACATCAAATTGTCCACATCTGTTTGATCATAGAAAAAGCAAGAGAGTTCCAGAAAAACATCTATTTCTGCTTTATTGACTATGCCAAAGCCTTTGACTGTGTGAATAACAACAAACTGGAAAATTCTTAAAGAGATAGGAATACCAGACCACCTGACCTACCTCTTGAGAAATCTGAATGCAGGTCAGGAAGCAGCAGTTAGAACTGGACATGGAACAACAGACTGGTTCCAAAGTGGGAAAGGAGTATGTCAAGGCTGTATATTGTCACCCTGCTTATTTAACTTATATCCAGAGTACATCATGAGAAATGCTGGGCTGGATGAAGCAGAAGCTAGAATCAAGATTGCTGGGAGAAATATCAATAACCTCAGATATGCAGATGACACCACCCTTATGGCAGAAAGTGAAGAAGAACTGAAGAGCCTCTTGATGAAAGTGAAAGAGGAGAGTGAAAAAATTGGCTTAAAACTCAACATTCAGAAAACTAAGATCATGGCATCTGGTCCCATCACTTCATGGCAAATAGATGGGGAACCAGTGGAAACAGTGTCAGACTTTATTTTGGGGGCTCCAAACTCACTGCAGATGGTGACTGCAGCCATGAAATTAAAAAATGCCTACTCCTTGGAAGGAAAGTTATGACCAACCTAGATAGCATATTAAAAAGCAGAGATATCACTTTGTCAACAAAGGTCCATCTTGTCAAGGCTATGGTTTTTCCAGTGGTCATGTATGAATGAGAGAGTTGGACTATAAAGAAAGCTGAGCACAAATGAATTGATGCTTTTGAACTGTGGTGTTAGAGAAGACTCTTGAGAGTCCCTTGGACTGCAAGGAGGTCCAACCAGTCCATCTTAAAGGAGATCAGTCCTGGGTGTTCATTGGAAGGACTGATGCTGAAGCTGAAACTCCAATACTTTGGCCACCTCATGCAAAGAGTTGACTCATTGGAAAAGACCCTGATGCTGGGAGGGATTGGGGGCAGGAGGGGAAGGGGACAACAGAGGATGAGATGGCTGGATGCCATCACTGACTCGATGGACATGAGTTTGAGTAGACTCTGGAAGTTGGTGATGGACAGGGATGCCTGGCTTGCTGCAATTCATGGGGTCGCAAAGAGTCGGACACGACTGAGTGGCTGAACTGAACTGAACTGAGTACAAGTCCTGGAGAAAAGGGAGAGTGTTTAGAAGCAAAAGAACAAGATTTGGTGTAGGCCCAGGTGTCAGAATTGTAAAGATGATGTGGCCCTTTAGCTTGGACCACTTTGCAATACAAAATAAGTCATCTGAAATGAAATCCCAGGTCAGAAATGTTGGATGGCACTTCGGCATCTGTGCAGGACTGTAGGACCTGGCACTAACCCCGAATCGTCAAGTTTCAGTATGTCTTCCCCACTGGGATTTTGTCCCATGGGCAGTGTGCCTTTGGCCATGAGTTATCGTCACAAGGTGGCCTGTGGCTATGTTTTTCCCACTGGTGTGGTCAGAGAGAAGGGTTTGCTAGAATCCCTTTGGCCCTGCTTATAACATTTGACTTAAGAGAGTAGTCATTGGGAGACTTGTAACTTTAATCACTCTCTGCTTCCAGCTATAAACTGGCCTTTAGTATTTGTTGACGGCTTAGATTTGGACAGTCCTGGACTTGCCACCATCCTTAGCAGTTATGAGTGCTGGCTCAGCCACTGTGGGCTACACTGAATTAAGGCCAATAGAATAAATGTTTAGTAAATTGTTTCTGAAGTGTTTTAGTAACGAAGTGCTTCCCCCCAAAATATTGTATACACTATAAATTTAGTTACTTTTAAACAATGTATTTTGCTTTTTGAAGGGCAGTCCCATAAAATTATGTCTAAACTTGCAGAGATTCTGCAGGGAGTATGTTGTTTAAATGAACAAAGTTTGAAGTCAGTTTTCTCGGTCCTTGTCTTCACCCCATCCTGGGAGAGGGGCTTTGATCACAAGTTTCAGCCCAGCCTCAGATTCACTCACTTCTCCATTACTGGATGGAGGAGGTGGGAGAGAGTGGGCACGGGGAGGTCCCAGTGTGCTGTCTGTGGCTGATTCATCTTTGTTTCTGCTGACATACCATTCAGTTCAATGTCTTGCTTGCCATCAGTGCTCAGTGTATGACCCACATGAGAGCTTTATGAAAGAGCTGTATCCAGTACAGCAAGCTTAGTGCAGTATAGCTAAAGCGAAGAGCTGTTAGGGAAAACAGCAGAGTGGGTCTCAACCCTGGCTAAGCATCAGCATGATCTGGAGCAGCACTAAAGCCTACAGATGCTCAGGCCCCAACCCAGACCTGGTGACCCGAAGCTGGAGGAAAGGACCTGGGCGTATTGCATCCAGGTCAGTTCAGTTCAGTCACTCAGTCATATCTGACCCTTTGTGACACCATGGACTGCAGCATGCCAGGCCGCCCTGTCCATCACCAACAACTGGACTTTGCTCAAACTCACGTCCATCAAGTCAGTGATGCCATCCAACCATCTCATCTTCTGTCATCCCCTTCTCCTCCTGCCTTCAATCTTTCCCAGCATCAGGGTTTTTCCAAATGAGTCAGTTCTTCGCACCAGGTGGCCAAAGCATTGGAGTTTCAGCTTCAGCATCAGTCCTTCCAATGAACATTCAGGACTGATCTCCTTTAGGATGGACTGGTTGGATCTCCTTGCAGTCCAAGGGCTCTCAAGAGTCTTATCAACATGACAGTTCAAAAACATCAATTCTTTGGCACTCAGCTTTCTTGATATTGTCCAACTCTCACATCCATACATGACTACTGGAAAACCATAGCTTTGACTAGATGGACCTTTGTTGGCAAAGTAATGTCTCTGCTTTTTTAATATGCTGTCTAGGTCAGTCATACCTTTTCTTCCAAGGAGTAAGTGTCTTAATTTCATGGCTGCATTCACCATTTGCAATAATTTTGGAGCCCAAGAAAATAAAGTCTATCACTGTTTCCATTGTTTCCCCATCTATTTGCCATGAAGTGATGGGACCAGATGCCACAATCTTAGTTTTTTGAATGTTGAGTTTTAAGCCAACTTTTTCACTCTCCTCTTTCACTTTCATCAAGAAGCTCTTTACTTTCTGCCCTAAGAGTGGTATCATCTGCATCGGTGAGGTTATTCATAATTCTTTCAACAGTCTTGATTCCAGCTTGTGCTTCATCTAGCCCAGCATTTCACATGATGTACTCTTATATAAGTTAAATAAGCAGGGTGGCTATAAATATACAGCTTTGATGTACTCCTTTCCCAATTTGGAACCAGTCTGTTGTTCCATGTCCTGTTCTAACTGTTGCTTCTTGACCTGCATACAGATTTCTCAGGAGACAGGTAAGGTGGTCTGGTATTCCCATCTCTTTCAGAATTTTCCACAGTTTGTTGTGATCCACACAGTCAAAGGTTTTAGCCTAGTCAATGAAGCAGAAGTAGACGTTTTTCTGGAATTCTCTTGCTTTTTCTATGATCCTGGATATTGGCAATTTGATCTCTGGTTCCTCTGCCTTTTCTAAATCCAGCTTGAACATCTGGAAGTTCATGGTTCATGTACTGTTGAAGCCTGGCTTGGAGAATTTTGAGCATTACGTTGCTAGTGTGTGAGATGAGTGAAATTGTGGTGTAGTTTGAATATTCTTTGACATTGCCTTTCTTTGGGATTAGAATGAAAATTGACCTTTTCCAGTCCTGTGACCACTGCTGAGTTTTCCAGATTTGCTGGCATGTTTAGTGCAGCACTTTCACAGCATCATCTTTCAGGATTTGAAATAGCTCAACTGGAATTCCATCACCTCCACTGGCTTTGTTTGTACTTATGCTTCCTAAGGCCCACTTGACTTTGCATTCCAGGATGTCTGGCTCTAGGAGAGTGATCATACCATTGTGGTTATGTGGGTCATGAAGATCTTTTTTGTATAGTTCTTCTGTGTATTCTTGCCACCTCTTCTTAAAATCTTCAGCTTCTGTTAGATCCATACTATTTCTGTCCTTTATTGTGCCCATCTTTGTATGAAATGTTACCTTGGTATCTCTAATTTTCTTGAAGAGATCTCTAGTCTTTCCCTTTCTATTGTTTTCTTCTATTTCTTTGCATTGATCACTGATGAAGGCTTTCTTATCTCTCCTTGCTATTCTTTCCAAAGAATTGCATCCAGGTAGCTTCAGGATATTCTAATGGTCTTTCAGTACTTTATCCTGATTAGTAATAACTTCTCCTACACCAAGTTGCTGAAGGCTGTGGATAGGGGAAGGACCAAGCGCTGGGGAAGCCTAAAGCTCTATGGACTTTGGAGCTGGTCAATGCAGTGGTGGAGGGGGACAATGGTTCCATTTGGAAAGCAATTAAGCTCTCACATTGAGAGAAAAGATGGCTCTTCTGCCTCCCTATCCACCCAATGAATATGGAGACCCAGGGTCTTAAATCTCTGGCAGGAGGCTCCATTGTGTGGGTGTCTGGATGTCAGAAATCAGAGATTAGGGCAAATTAGCTCAGGAAGTCTGACTAGAAATCAGATTTGATTGTTTCAAAAGGTGTTGATATTTGTTTGCTTCATTGGGAGATTTTTTATTAAGCCTTTAAATTCTGTGTTCAGTTAACGTCATCAATTGTGTTTTTTTTTCCTTTAATTTTATATTTTTTTGAGTACTTACTGTATGTTCCCAGATCTGCTGCCTAAATCCTTCTAGAATTAGGTTAAATATTTGGAAACAAAGGAGAAGAGAAAACAAAAGCAAAGTCAAGGACCTAATAATTAGACCAGCTAAGCCATAAATTGGAGAAGGCAATGGCTGCCCACTCCAGTACTTTTGCCTGGGAAATCCCATGGACGGAGGAGCCTGGTGGGTTTCCGTCTATGGGGCCGCTAAGAGTTGGACACGACTGAGAGACTTCACTTTCACTTTTCACTTTCATGCATTGGAGAAGGAACTGGCAACCCACTCCAGTGTTCTTGCCTGGAGAATCCCAGGGACAGAGGAGCCTCGTGGGCTTCCGTCTATGGGGTCTCACAGAGTCGGACACGAATGACATGACTTAGCAGCAGCAGCAGCAAGCCATAAATATCTCTATTTCCTTTTTAGATACTCTTTTGAGCATTTTGACCATTGATATTTATCCAAATCTTTATAGGAATCCTGTGAGTTAGACCTTGTTTTTATGATCACTATTTTATAGATAAGAAAAAGGAGGCACAGAGAGGGTAAGTAATTTGCTCAAGATCACACATAGACTCAAATCCAGGCTAGCTGCATGGTTGTAAGCTCTTCACCTCTAAGCATACGGCCTCTTAATAAGAAATTAGAGCCTGATGGGGAAAAGTGACCCAATTTGAGATGAGTCCTTCTTTCTCGGCTGGGTTCAGCTTCCATGCCGACTCAGCCCACCATTCTGCTGTTTACTTGCCTCTTCCCTTTCCTCATCTGTCTTCCTGGGCCATGACTTCTGGAGGATAGGACCTGGTCTCAAAAGAACAGACCTTGTAATTAAAGCTCCTCGAAGAACTTTCACTTATCTAAAACCTGTGCTAAGTTTTTGCATGCACTATCTTCTTGCTCCTATCACACCATTCCTGTGTCACATGGAAAGAAATGACCCTTAGCAAAGCCAAGGAACTTGCCCAAGGTCACACCACCATCCAGTGTGTCCACGCCAATGTCCTTGGGCTCCCATGTCCCACTCCATCAGTATTTCCTAAACTGAGTTCAAGGGCTTTTAGCAGACGAAGTGAGGCTGGGGCTCTCATTCCAAGATTCATGGGGAAAATTCTTTTACCACGTGTACATCATTGGGAAAGTATATTCTAGGTGTTTTGCTCTGGGGACCCTGGCCAGGTCATCAGGTCATCAACCAGACGAGTCCACATGTGTGAGAAAGCCTGGGGACTGAAGAGCACCCAACACATATACAGTTATTACTCTGTGATTGGCACATCAGTGGGACTGCCCCATCAACCATGCTCAAGCATGTCCATCTCTCCCTCAGCTCATGTCCACTTCCCCCTCCTGCTGCATCTCTGTGAACAGTAGTTTTAGGAAATGTAGGCTAGCTGGCCAAAGAATGCTCAAACTACTGCACAATTGCACTCATCTCACAGACTAGCAAAGTAATGCTCAAAATTCTCCAAGCCAGGCTTCAACAGTATGTGAACCATGAACTTCCAGATGTTCAAGCTGGATTTAAAAAAGACAGAGGAACCAGAGATCAAATTGCCAACAGCCGTTGGATCATCTAAAAAGCAAGAGAATACCAGAAAAGCATCTACTTCTGCTTTATTGACTATGCCAAAGCCTTTGACTGTGTGAATAACAACAAACTGTGAAAAATTCTTAAAGTGATGGGAATACTAGACCACCTGACCTGCCTCTTGAGAAATCTGTATGCATGTCAGGAAACAGCAGTTAGAACTGGACATAGAACAATGGACTAGTTCCAAATTGGGAAAGGAGTACATCAAGGCTGTATATTGTCACCCTGCTTATTTAACTTATATGCAGAGTACATCATGTGAAATGCTGGGCTGGATGAAGCAGAAGCTGGAATCAAGATTGCTGGGAGAAATATCAATAACCTCAGATATGCAGATGACACAACCTTTATGGCAGAAAGTGAAGAATAACTAAAGAGCCTCTTGATGAAAGTGAAAGAGGAGAGTGAAAAAGTTGGCTTAAAGCTCAACAATCCAGAAAACTAAGATCATGGCATCCAGTCCCATCACTTCATGGGAAATAGATGGGGAAACAGTGGAAACAGGGACAGACTTTACATTTTTGGGCTCCAAAATCAGTGCAGTTGGTGACTGCAGCCATGAAATTAAAAGGTGCTTGTTCCTTGGAAGGAAAGTTATGACCAACCTAGACAGCATATTAAAAAGCAGAGACATTACTTTGCTGACAAAGGTCAATCTAGTCAAAGCTATGGTTTTTCCAGTAATCATGTATGGATGTGAGAGTTGGACTATAAAGAAAGCTAAGCCCCGAAGAATTGATGCTTTTGACCTGTGGTGTTGGAGAAGACTCTTGAGAGTCCCTTGGACTGCAAGGAGATCCAGCCAGGCCATCCTAAAGGAAATCAGTCCTGAATATTCATTGGAAGGACTGATGCTGAAGCTGAAATTCCAATACTTCAACCACCTGATGGGAAGAACTGACTCATTTGAAAAGACCTTGATGCTGGGAAAGATTGAAAACAGGAGGGAAAGGGGACAACAGAGGATGAGATGGTTGGATGGCATTACTGGCTCGATGGACATGAGTTTGAGTAAGCTCTGGGAGTTGGTGATGAACAGGGAAGCTTGGCATGCTGCAGTCCATGGGGTTGCAAAGAGTTGGACACAACTGAGCAACTGATCTGAACTGAACTGGGGGTAGCTGGACCAGAACTCAGGAGATCTAGTTGTCTTCTATCACTGGATTCGCCATTCACTCATTTATTAAGTTATGGTAAAATACACATAAAATTTACTGTCTTAACCATTTTTAAGCATACAGTTCAGTGGCATTAAGTATGTTCCTATCATTGTACAGTTATCACCACCATTACCTCCAGAACTCTTCATTGTCCCCAAAGGAAACTCTGTACTCATTAAATACTGACTCTCATTTCCCCTCCCTCCAGCACCTAGAAACCACCATGACTCTATGAATTTGAGTACCCAAGTACCTTGTATAATTGGAATCACTGTATTTTTCCTTTTGTGATTGGCTTGTTTGACTCAGATGACTTGATTGTTCTCAGGTTGAGTGCAGATGAGGGTGGACCTGAGGGAGGCGAAGAGAGTGTGCCAGGAGAGACCATGTGTGTATATCAGGGGACTAAGGAGAGAGGTTGGTGAAGCCCTGAAATCCCAGGAGCTTTTGCAGAGGGATGGGGGCTTTACACTCAGAACTTCTGAGAGGCTGGTTTAGAAGTTGAGTCCTTATGCACATTTTGCCTAGAGATACCCTGTAGACAGTCCTCACTGAGGCTGATGAGATAGGGCTGAAGCAGCATCTAACAGCTCTCTGCAGGTCTGGGTGGATGGAGCAGGACAGGCCACAGGGTGCAGGCTTGGCATGGGCTGGAGAGGAGGTAGACCTTTGTTCTGCATACTGACTCCATCTTTTATCAGATGTGATCTTGAGCCAGCCACTTACCTGGTCACAGCCTCAGGATTTTCATCTGTAAAATGAGAACGATAATCCCTACCTTGCAATAATGTACATAAAGTATGAAGCATTGTGTCTGGCATGTAGGTGTTCGCAAATAGTAACACTGGAATGATCCCAGCTGGGCTTCTTACACTCACTTGGCATTTTTAAAGAAAGTGAAATCTTCAACCAAACCATGTTTTCTGGTTTCTGCTTATGGCACAGAATCATGACTGCTAATTTCTGTTTAAAGCAACGTGTTTCACACAGAAATGAGAAGTGGGAGTGTGGTAGAGGTGATAGGTAGTGGTTGATGTCTACTGATCCCATTTCTATAAAAACAGACAATAGAAAAGGGCAGAAAGCTATTCATAGAAATGGAAAAGAGCAGGGTGCAAATTTAACAAAGCACCACTCCCATTCCATCTTTCCCCCGGGGAAAGACCTTCTGGAGCTCCCAGCTGTTCAGGATTCATGGCCCTCTACAGTCTGGTCAAGTGGTTCTCAAAAGTATGGTCCTTGAACCACACCTGATACCTTGTTAGAAGTGCAAATCCTGAGGTTCCACCCCAGAAGTCCTAAATCAGAAACCCTGGGGGTGGAGCCCAGCAAGCTACACTTCAACAAACCCTTTAGTATACACACAAGTTTGAGGACCAATGCTCCAGCCCCCACCTCTGTTTCTTCTTTTTCTTCCCTGTATTTAATACAAACTCTGCTCCAGCCGGACTAGTCACCCTTCTGAAAATACAGGGGACATTTCTACTCTTGCTCCCTCACTGTAACACCCCCTGCACCTGAAATGCTCTTTCTTTTACTGAATTGGGGTCTTATCCATCCTACAAGGCTGCCCTCATAACTCAGCTTACCCAGAGTACTCTGGGTCACCCCAGCGCATGGTCACTCCCTCTCTGATCATTTATAACTTTTAGGATCCCACCTACTTACCACAGCTTTTATCACCAGTTAACTTCTCTGGAAGTTGGTCCAGTCCGAAACTTGAGTTGTAGGTGCTTGGCTGGCAAGGAGTGAGCCTTCCAGGTCTTTCTTTCCTTTTCAACTTTCAATGTGTGCTTTACCCTGATGAGTACCTACTTGATCAAAGGACATTTGTAGGCTTGGAAGTTTGATAAAAGGAACTGTAGAAAATTGTCAGGGGAATACTGTTCCTGTCATCTTTGATGGTACATCGATATCAACACTAACCATGATAAGAGTTATTCCCTGTACGCCTGGCTTTTCATATTAGAGGAACTCAGCACAACAGGTGTTGCTGGAGAGCTGATTAAACAATTATCACCTCTCCCGGTTTCCTGTTTGTGTACAGTCTCTAGACTGTAGAGGACATCAAAGTCACGAGTTCTGCCAGCCCTTCCTCTGCCACTGAGCTAGCGGCCAAGGAACTACCAGGATTGGAAGCCCCCACAGCCTGGGAGTGGGGGTGGATGTGAAGATTGTCTCTGTACCTGGCCCTGCTGGGCTAAAGATGCTCTCAAGGCTGCTGAGACTGTGTCTTGTTTTAGGCAGAATATTGTATATACTTTTAGGCCTGGGAATCATCTAGTGCCATCTCTGCTGAGTTATCTGAGACCCAGTGAAGGAAGGCTCACTAAGAGCAGAGCTGGAAGGGGTGCTTCTTCCCTGATCCTAGCTTAGTGCTTTATCTCCAGCTGTACTTGGGATGGGCACGTGTAGAAATGTTGTTTGGGATCTCTTTGTATATCCTGCGCCCTACCCACTGGCAGGCCAGTATTTCTAAATCACGACTGTACCTTGGCTCAGAATCTAGCACCAAATGGTACTCATCCATCCAGGTGACTTGTTCCCTCTGTGACTTTTGTGGGTATGAGATTTTGAGTGAACTTGTTGTGAGGCTGGGACCTTGGACTGGGGGTGTATCCTGGGCTGCTGGGAATGGCTGAGACATTCCCTACCCTCTGTCCTGAAATTCTACAGGCCTTCACATAGGTGCCTATAGTTTTCTGATCTAAATCTTCTCAGGAGTAAGATGGGGTCTAAATCAGTAAGTTTATGTTAGAATCTGGACAATTGAGAAAATTGTGCTGATTTGTTATCCTGTAGCAAGACTGGTAATTAAATGTCATTCAAAGTTCTTTTTGATACTAATGACCACTTAGACTGTGACCTTAAGAAGCATTTTGAGTAAGGGCTCTGGGGGGATTGATTAATAATGTCTGTCAAGACAGTCTAAAGTAAAATTTGCAGCTGCACAAAGATGAAATCATGACATATTCTATTAGTAAAAATTTCTCTTAGAAGTCATTTCATTGTTAGGTTCACTCTAACAGAAAACTCTGAATAATAGTCACTGAAGATAGACATGTGTTATTCTTGCACATAAAAGTCTAGATGAAGTCTAAAATAGGTGGAGTACTTCCAGGTCTTGGACGTGGGCTCTTTTTGTTGTTCTTAATCTCATTGTCCAAGATGGAACCATCTGTATTCCAAGCAGCAGGATGAAGTAAAGGATTATTAAAAGATAATTTTTAAAGATAAAATCATAGCTGTCATGCAAATGTAAAAATAAAAGCATTGTAAATATTTTGTTTAACTCAATGAGGGGGCTAGTAAGATGTCATAGTTGGTTTAAAGGAGAACTGAACATACACATATATAGGCCACCAAGAGTGCTGAAATGAGCTTATAATTAGATGCAAATTTGGGCCAATATTTACTGCAATATCAACTTCATTTCTACTGACATAATTTGTATTTTTATGATTGGAAATCATTTATATTATTGACAGTATTCTACCACTCACAGAGTTGCAAAGTGGCTCAAAGACAACCTAAGTCTGATATAATACAGAAGTGGGCCCTGGACAGGACACCAGTAACTATTTTTGTTCATTTCACAAATTTTCCTGGTGAGATAAAGATGAAGCAAGTAAAGGGAGTACATCTGCTTTCTCACAAGAGAAGTTCCTAAAAACTGCCAAATAATGTATTTGCTTACATTCATGGCCAGAATTTGCTCACATGGCCATACTTATTTGTAAGAGAGGTTGGGAACTGTGGCCTTTATAAAATTCTCTTGTATGGAAGAAAGGGACCACAGATATTGGGGGAGACCTGGCAGCCTCGACGCAGCCATGATCTATGGTTATTGCAGCATTGTTCTTAATAGCAGACAGTTGGAGGCAACTAAAGATCCATCAGATAATTTGTAGTATGTCCATACAATGAAATATTATGTAACCATTAAAAGGAAGGAGCTGTGTAACTACAGATGTAAAGATCTCTAAGATAGATTGTTCAGTGAAAAAAACGCATGCAGAAAAGTGTGCATAACAGTCTACAATCTGAGTTGGAAAAATGTATGGATACGCTTTTAAATACATAAATTCTCACTGAAAAGAATAAAGGAAAACCAATACAATATTGTAAAGTAATTAGCATCCAATTAAAAAAAAAAAAAAAGTAACAGTTTCTGGGTAACTGAGGGCCAGAGGGAAAAAGGATGCTGATTTTTCATTATGATTGTTTTTTCTGGTACTTTCTAAACCTGAACAGTGTTCATGTATTATCTATTGTCAATGAAATAAAAATATAATCTATTGTCATATATGGCTTGAGGAAAAAATGGCCATCATGTGTGGCTTGTAGGTAAGCTTTCCGAATTGTTACAGTAGGATCATATGGAAAAAAGAGAAGGGCTTGGAGAAGATGGGCCCTGGAATCAAAACCCATGATACAGAGATTTTTAACTGCATAGCCTTTTGTGATTCTTGAATTCTGAATCACTGGGATTTAATATTATTTTTAAATGTTGATACTATTTTTTAAAATAAAAAAATTAAGTCTTTTGACTGCCATCAGTTCAGTTCAGTTCAGTCGCTCAGTCGTGTCCAACTCTGCGACCCCATGAATCGCAGCACGCCAGGCCTCCCTGTCCATCACCAACTCCCGGAGTTCACTCAGACTCACGTCCATTGAGTTGGTGATACCATCCAGCCATCTCATCCTCTGTCGTCCCCTTCTCCTGCCCCCAATCCCTCCCAGCATCAGAGTCTTTTCCAATGAGTCAACTCTTTGCATGAGGTGGACAAAGTACTGGAGTTTCAGCTTTAGCATCATTCCTTCCAAAGAAATCCCAGGGCTGATCTCCTTCAGAATGGACTGGTTGGCTCTCCTTGCAGTCCAAGGGACTCTCAAGAGTCTTCTCCAACACCACAGTTCAAAAGCATCAATTCTTCAGCACTCAGCCTTCTTCACAGTCCAACTCTCACATCCATACATGACCACAGGAAAAACCATAGCCTTGACTAGATGAACCTTTGTTGGCAAAGTAATGTCTCTGCTTGACTGCCATCAGTGCTATTTAAAATGTTTTAAATAACATTTTAAAGTTGTAATAGCTGGGACTTCCCTCATGGTTCAGGGTTATGAATCTATGCTCCCACTGCAATTGGCATGGGTTTGACCCCTGGTTGGGGAATTAAGATCCCAATGCTGCTTGGTGTGGCCAAAAAAAAATTAAAAAATAAAATTATGATAGCTGTTACAGATATGTCCACACTTATGCACATCTTCTCGTATTTCTCTTTCTTGATCTCTAGCCCCATCCCCCAGCCCCAGTCATATCCATAGCCACATTTTCCTGTCTGAGGGATTCCATTACAGGGCAAATCTCCTGACAGTGTTTGTAGTCATTTCTTCCCAAGGTGGGAAGAAGAGTGAACCAAGAGGTAGGAAGCCTGGGTTTTAGCCTTAACCTCAGCTTCAACCCTGAAAAGCTATGTGACTTTGGGTGAGTCATGCCACCTCTCTGAGTAAAAATTCCGCCTCTGAAAAAGAGGCTTGCATGCACTTATTCTACTTACCTTCTAAGAATATCCTCAGATTTGTGTTTGGGGGAGAGGTGATCTGTTGACACTTGAAAAAAATGTAAAGCATTGTTCAAATGCAAAGGATTATTATTACCCACTGAGAGAAGAAGCCATGGATCTCAGACCACATACAGGAAATTTTATCATAGGCAGCAGAGAGGCTAGCTGAAACATGAAACTGAAGAGTGAACTGAGGAACTGTCTGCCAGTAAAGCCAGTATTTATGGAGCACTGGTGTGTGTCAGCCCTGTGCCAAGGACCGCAGGGCATGAGGCGATGCACTGCGATGGTGAAGGGCTCCGACTCCAGGACTGCTGGCTCTCCTCCCATCTGCTGGATAATCCCAGGCTGCTGACTTAGCCTCTCTGTTTCTCAGTGTCCTCTGCTGTACAGTGAGGGTAATATTAGTGCCCATCACATAGGCTTGTTTTGAGGAGCAAATGAATTAGTAGATGCAAAACACATAACAAGCATGCCTGGAACGTGGGCAGTGCAATGAAATGATAGCAGTAGTACCTCAGCAAGTGATCGTCATGAAGTGTGCTGTGTCTTTTGAAGTCCCCAGCACAGGGCCTGGAGCCCACAGGTGGCCTCACAGGAGGTGAGGTGGTGGGGATGAAGACACAGAAGTGTTAGTAGCATTGTCCTCTGCTCTCGTGTGACTTATGATCTAGGGGTGGAAAGATACATGTGAAACAACACACACTAGCAAAATAACAATATACCAGGTGAGTGTTTCAGTGTCCAGTGGGCATATTAAGGTCGAGGTGCTCTGGCAGGGTGACAAGTACCTTAAGGAGAGTTCTTAGTTTGGTTGCAAAAAACACGGACAATTGGAAGAAAATGGCTATTGGAAATTCCATTTCTGGGTTTCCTGGCTCCACTTGCAGCCCAGGAATGAACCTTGTTGGGGATGGAGTTAATAAGCTCTGGCATCTAGTTCCAGGCTGCAAAACTTCAGGGAATTTGTTATTGTCTCATTCAGCACCATGATCCCCAGCCAGGAGGCCACTGCACCTTCCCTGAGGCATCTCTCTGAGGTCCTGGGCTGGGCTCCCAGGCTTCTCTCTGCCAGGACCTTAGGGCTGGCCAGTCATGGGTCATTTTTTAAAAGGACCTAAAAGTGACCCCCTGGCTGCGTGAGCAGGAGGAGGTTCACAGGGTTAATGGCTTTGGAGCGTGCAGATGGCTCTCACTGGTGACTCTTGGGCACAAAGCAAGTGCAGGTGCTAATGAGGACAGGGTTTGTCCCTGAGCAGAGGGCGGGTGGGGAAGGGAGGGGCAGTTTTATTCTTTTTTCCCCTGTGTCCAACTCCCTGCTAAATGGATGTGGGGACATGAAGGGACCTCAGGAGCCTTTCTTTCCGTGTCATAGAAGGGAAAATTTGGCCTCAGGGAGGTGCAAGGTGGTCATCCGGAAACTCAGGCCCAGCACTCAAGGCCAGAGCACAGCAAAGGGTGGGGGTAGGAGCAGGCAGAGCAGGGTCCAGATTATGGTCTGTCAGGAGCTTTCCTCTGTAAGTAGAAATAACTCTGTAGAGTGTATGTCAGGAATCTTTGCGATGGTGTAAAGTACCTGATATGGCACATAGCCCATGCACCCCAGAATGTTTGCATTGGTTCTCTACTGTTAGGGCATAAATATAGGTGAGTTTAAGTGCATATCTGTGAAATCTTAGCCTCCAAGAGCATGTACAATAACTCAAAAATGAGTATAGTTTCAGTGAATTCAACACAAACCATTTAAATTGACACTTAACAGGAAACAGAGCACCTAGGGTCAGCAGAATAATCAGAAAAGGCCCTTCCCAGCCCCTGTCCCCAGATTAATTTGAGAAAAAGATGAGATATAAGTGAGTCGATTGCAGATTAGCATGGGGTAACAACCCCTCCCAGCAATCGATGACCCGGTTTGTGGTAGGTGGCTGGGAACCCAAGTGTGACTTTGCTGACAGATTAAGAAGAATCTTGAAGCCAGAGCTAGAGATTGGAAATGGAAAACTGATTGGTTTTGATCAAATTCAACCAGCCAGGAAGGACAGAGCCGGCAGACCAGAGTAACCGGTGGCCCCTGGCCCCCAGCCCTGCACCCAAGGGCTGCCAGGTAACTCTGCAGAAGTGCTCTCATGAGAAGGCAAGCTTTCCAGGGGATAGCTGGGGAGGTCAGAGCCCTGCCTCTGTTCAGATCTCCAGTTTCATTCCTGGCACTGCTGCAGGGGTCTGAGTTTACTCCTCCTCCAGTGGGAATTTAGGTATCTTTCATGCTGAAAACCAGGAAGACAGAACTCATAGACAAAATATGTAGTTGTATGTGCAAAAGGAGAGATGGATAATCCTGCATCCCCACTAGTTTGAAAGGAAATGTCCAGTCCCAATTCTCCTGGGGTCTGGGCTGCTTGAGGGTGCGAGCCAGGCATCTTGATTCTTTCAGGCCTCAGGCACATTCAGGAGGGACTTTGGCGCCAAGAATATTTGGTGCAACAGAGTTGCTGAAATATCCTAGCCCTGGACAGTGTCTTGCGGGCGCTTTATACTCTCTGGAAGGAGGAGTGGAGAGGGAGGAGGGGGTGGAGGGAGGAGAGTTTCGAAGCACCTCAGCCACAAGCCATGCTTGTTTGGATGGCTCCTGAAGAGAAGAGACCCAAGAAGGGTTGTGGGGAACACCATCCCATGTCCCAGGCTTGGAGGCTGTGGCAGTATGACTTCACCACAAGTGAACCTACAAGGGCATTGGGTTAGGTTCTAATTTCCTTTCAGGTTTAAAGCTCCATGCTCCTGATTTGAAATGGTTCGATTTGCACCCACTTAGAACAAGGGATCACAAGTCTGTGCTTCCCTCCTGCTTCATGTACTCAAGCATGCCCCTCTCCCCCAGAGGAGAATTACCCAGTGGTATAATTTAGTTCCCAAGCCAGAACCTCATTACCATTTAAGAAGGCTCTAATCTCATAAGAGGATTATGCAGGAAATTTGATACAGCAGTTTCCCTCCCCCACTCCCACCCCTTTCTCTTCATTCTTTGGTGGTTCAGGGTCAAAAATATAATTTGTACACACACGCGCACGCGCACACACACACACACACAGTGTTTAACAAGAAATGCCTTTGGTAAAGTGCTGATTCTAGAGCCAAAAAGAAGCTGTGTGTTCTTTGAATTGTGACCATAGCAGGCGGACTGTGATCCTAGGTGTTTTGAATCCTCTGCCCCAGATCCATCCCCTCCCTGGACACAAGTCTTAAGGAATCCTCTTTTTTTTTTTTTTGGAATCCTCTTCTTACTTTGTATTTCATTGCCTCCTTTCAGCTTTCCAACCCTGGATCTCTGTCGTTTTCTTCCTGGGTTCCCTCCATGGGCCAAAAAGCATGTCCTAATCGATTAGTCACTTCAGAGGGGAGGTGGCCTAAGTGAATTAAAATCATCAGGTAAATAACCTGAAGTTTACAGTCAGCGTCTCCAACCCCCATGCAGGGAGATTGTTTTATTGATAGAGTACTCCTGCAAATATACCACTTTCTGTGTTTCATTTATAAGAAAGAACTAGGAGGTATGGTTAAGGAATGCCATAGAATTAGAGTAGAAAATCAGCACTCCTGGTTGTTATTACTATTAGAACTTGTGCCTCTGTCACCTTCTGGTTAGATGATCTTGGGTAAATCATCCTCAAGTTTCAATTTCTCTTCTGAAAACATGGGAGTGATGGTATCCACAGCACCTGGATGCTCACAGTCTCAGTGGTATAAAAGTCTTAACATGGGCACCTCCATGAGTCTGGCAATTAAGGCAGGACACATCCTGGATGGAGATGGGTCTCTCGTTTAACCATTTTCTCTTGGCCCATGAGGAGTACTGAAAAGGCACATCTTTATTTATATTTGTATTTATTCATCTGTATGCCTCTTATCACAACTACCGAAATTCCTACTACTGTCACGGCCTGACACTGCATAATCTGGAGGTTTGCTGTGTGGCCTTCTCTGATGAGTATATGATCTCTGGATTCTACTTTCAAGGCCCCATTTCCCTCTTCCCTGAGTCCCAGACTGACCTGTGAATGGGGAAGGACAATTTGCCCTACATGACCAGGCTGAATGGAATTTGCTGACTATCCTCTGGACTTCAGTGAGGTTTCATGTTTTTGGGCACCCTGGGGACCTAGGAAATCATTCGGTGATTTTTCCTGGGGATGAGACCAGGTGCACTTTCTCCAGCATGTAGCACACAGGTATAAAACTTGGGACCTCATTATTGCTCACACCTAGAGGCGTACTTGACTTTCTGTGTCAACCAGACAGAAGCAGTTCAGTGCTCGTCTGACTCCAACCTTCTTGTGAAACTTCTGGCTTTTGATTGTTTTGTTTTCAATTAATCTTTCTTTTCCTTATTTGTAAGCTCCTGCCATTTGATTATTATAATTATTTTTTAAGTGCCAGGACTTCGTTTTTGGCATGCTCTTGCTTTCCCCTCTGTCATATCATCCTCAACCCTGCTCTGGCCTCTGGCTCCTCCCATGCTGCACTGCCTCCCCCTCCCCTGCATCAGATGTCCCTTCCCTGCCTTCTCATGTTCCCCTTGCCTCCCTGGCCCTCCTCTGAGCCTCCATTTCCTAAGTGGTAGAGGGTGAACTACCTAGGTCAGAAGAAGGGGATAAGGGTAATTCACTTCAGAGTTGTTACACTTGAAAATGTTTCTGAGAATGAAATAAGGATACCACCACTGTTGATGAAGATGTAAGAATTTATTCAGATGCTGCAAACAGGAGTGCAGCTGACGAAATCTTTCGGGAGGGCAATATGGCAAAAAATATCAAGAACTTTAAAACCATGCAGTTCTCTTGACCCAGCAATTCCACTTCTAAGAATGGTAAGAATGATCATAGATATGTATAAAGGGTGTTCTTTTTAGTGTTATTTAAATTACTGAAACACTAGAAAATAAGTATCCCCAGTTGGAGTATATTGTGGGTACACAGATATTAGTCAAGTTCAACAGGTGATTAAAACTTGGCTCATCCATACCGTGGAAGACTATGTAATCATGATATTAGAAAACATAATGAATAAAATGCGAAGATTTTCAAGATATATAAGTGGTAACATTTGCAGGTTATGTTTTATGTTTGGTTTGGTGACTCAGCAGACTCTGCCTGGGTTTGAACCCAGGCTCTGCTACTTAAAAGCTATGTGACCTTGGGCATGTTTCTTAACTTCTCTGAGTTTCAGTTTCCTCATCTGTAAAATGGAGGATGAATGGTACCTACTCAGGGGTTGTTGAGAGGATTATATGACTAAAATCATGTGGTTGATCCCATACCTGGCATATAGTAAGTATTTGTTATGTTTGCTATTATTAAAAAATCACTCATACATACATATACATACAAACATATGTATAAATACACATGCAAACGGCTATGAAAGGCTGGAAGAAATGCATTGCAAATTATTTATGGGTTGTGAGATTATGGTAATTTTTTAAAATTTCTCTTTTTTACAGTTACTACTGTGAACTTTTGTAATAACTATTACTAAAAATCCAGAATGGAGGAAAATGATTATTCTATAAGGAAATTATTCAAGTGACAGAATCTCTGTAGGGTGTGTTTGTGTGTGTGTGTGTGTGTGTGTGTGTGTGTTTTGGGTAGGTATATGCCCCAGGGGAGGGACAGGCCTCCCTCTGGCATTCCTCTCTGCCAACAGCTGCAACCCTACCCTTTTGAATAATAGCAGTATGTAGCTAACTTCTTCGGAGAAGGCAATGGTACCCCACTCCAGTACTCTTGCCTGGAAAATCCCATGGACGGAGGAGCCTGGTAGGCTGCAGTCCATGGGGTCGCTAAGAGTCGGACGCAACTGAGCGACTTCACTTTCACTTTTCACTTTCATACATTGAAGAAGAAAATGGCAACCCACTCCAGTCCTCTTGCCTGGAGAATCCAGGGACAGGGGAGCCTGGTGGGTTGCCGTCTATGGGGTTGCACAGAGTAGGACACGACTGAAGCGACTCAGCAGGAGCAGCAGCAGCTAACTTCTTATTGGGTGTTGCAGGTTATGTAATAGGACTATACGTTTGCGGAGCACCAAATTTCAAATATCTTTATCTTTTAAATTCCTCAGATAACCCTCAAACTGTGCTGCTCTTGAGGCTTAACTTGGTTTAGTCGCTTGTCTGACACCACCCAGTTAACAAAGGAGAAGCCAGGAATGGAGTCCTTGAGTCTTAAGGAAAGGGCAGTGTTTGCTCTACCTGCCCTCCGAGGGCCAGGAGAAGGGGCCCCTGATGCCTGCCTGCTCTCAGGGTTCTGGACAAACAAGAGGCAGGGTTTCATCTCTCTGTGGTAGGAATCAGGAGAGGCTCAGTTTCCTTGGACTTTCTCCTTGTTAACCCTGAAGTCCTACAGAGTTTAAATGAGTTTGGTCTTTCGAGTATGAGAAGAAAAAAGTCAGGCATTGATTTGGTGCCTTTATTCCTTTGGGTGCAGTAGGAATTTCACAATCACTTTGCATAATCAGCTGGTCCATAAAGTGAAAGTGAAAGTGAAGTCTCTCAGTCGTGTCTGACTCTTTGCGACCCTGTGGACTGTAGCCTACCAGACTCCTCTGTCCATGGGATTCTCCAGGCAAGAATACTGGAGTAGGTTGCCATTTCCTTTTCCAGGGGATCCTCACTGGAGTGGATTGCCATTTCCTTCTCCAGGGGATCTTCCCGACTCAGGGATCGAACACCGGGTCTCCCGCATTGAGGCAGATGCTTAAACCTCTGAGCCACCAAGGAAGCCGGTAACCTTTATTGTCTGCTACATAGAAATTAGGTTCTGTTTTTATTTTTTGGCATTCATGGGACATGTTTTTGTTACATCAAAGTGGTCATTCCAAATGTTTGGGATTAAAGGCGTAAACAAAAATCAATCCTGTGACTTGTAGATTTCTATCTCTTTGGCTTCAGAAGATGGATAGATAGTCTGGCTGCTCCACACCCCCTTTTGGGTTTGAACGTTGACTTTCATCTATCTGAGCCTTAAGGATAACATTTATGAGATCAACACCCCAACGGAAGTTTTAGCAAAGAATGAATAAACTACGCTGGGTCTCAGTCACCGTAACAGATGTTTGTCAGAAAGGACAGCACTCTGGTAGGCACGTCTCAGAAACTATGTTATGAAATGAATCTAAAGGGTTCATCTCACACTTTGGGGTTCAACTTTTTACCCTGCTTTCATCCTCAATTTTTCCCATCTGCCTTATCTCCTTCCTGGACCAGCTCCTGGAGCCGACAGTTTGAATTCAGGACAGAAGTCTCAATGGGCCTCTGGCTTTGGTGGAGATCTACCACTGAAATTTTAAGACGAGGAGGCAGAGACTTGTTTTTGATCTTTTTAATGCCTTGCTTTCTCCTCTTCCCTGCTTTAGCACTCACCATGACTGTTTCTGAAACACATGTAATGATAAAAACCTGTATAAACATTCTTGAATTTGCCACCAAGTGGATCCAGTAGCTTGTAAGAAATTTGGGGTGTTGGCTGAGGAAAGGAAGCAAGTGAGAGCAGAGAGCAGTTCACTTTGATGATTTGCATGCTTGAATGGATGTTTAATGTTTGAGATGGTCACGGAGGTGAAAAAAAGAGGTGGGGGGAAAAAGGATTTGGAGTATAGTGTCCAGTGACAGGAAGATCTGTGCTGAGGCATTTGCTTTCCTGCCCAAATAAAGCAAAGGAGAGGAAGTAATAATAATAACCATAATGATGCTATTAATGATAAGAATACATTTTTACTCTGTCAGACATAGTTTCTATGTATTTTATATAAGTTAAGAACAATGCTATGAGGTAAGTACTGCTGCTATCCCTAGTCTGCAGATTGAGAATGAGGAATGATTGACTGCCCAAGGTCACTCTGCTGTTTCGTGGAGGTGGTGCTCAGGAAGCCTGCTCCCGGATCCACTTTCTGCCCTATGTTGTATGGCTTTTCCTCTTAAGAACTCACCTGGCCCAGAGCACTGTTCTTTCCTCTGGGATGGTCAGGGAGAACACCACTCTTATGAGTCTAGGTAGAAGTTAATTCCAGAGGACACGCTGTCAGTTACAGCCCTGGAGATGTGACTGCTCTGTGCTTCCGAGCCTACGGTTTCAGAGATGGTTCTTTTCTTCCTGCTCACTGTCTGCCAATCTGGCTGGTTGTTAGCACGTGGTTTTCCCTGTTCCTGGGCTAGGGATGAGAGTAGGTGATGGAAAGGCAGCATACACATAGAATGGATGGGATGTGGGAGGCGGGAGGATGGAGATTAGTTCTGGGTGACACTGTATAGCAGGCTGGTTTGTGAAATTGTTTACCTCAGAGCCTTGAGAGTCACCAGCAAAAGCTTTGAAAACCATGTTGGTGAGCTGAGAAGTGTGGCATATAAAGCAAGTCCTAATTCATTTTTCCTATAAAACTTCAGACCTAGCTCTCTGGGTAAATGGAGAGCAATAGTAAGACTGCAGGGAAGCGATAGCACAAGGACATAATTGCATCAAGACAGGTGTGGGCCATGTCGTTGCGCAGCCAGGTCTTCATGATGTATGGATCTGGGGTGGCTGCTTCTTTGAAAAGGCAGCCCACCAGGCTCCCCTGTCCCTGGGAGTTTAATGGGGGTTGGAAGTGATCACTGGCTTGGGAAGTGCAGATGGAAGTTGGATGTAGCACTTCTATGAGATGAGCTCACCAGCAAAATAAAGGAGGATGTTTTCAGGGGGTTGGAGCCAAGGCTGAATCCTCAGTGGGATCCTCCAACTGAAAGTAATGGAAGCATCAGGGAGTCTCAATTTTTCTGGATATCACATCATTTAAAATCCAGGTTTACTGAGCACTTTTTTCCCAGTGGGGAGAGGGGACTCAGAATATAGGAGAGGACCTGCCCTTGATGGACCTATGTTGAGAGGGAGAGCAGTTTTGGGTGGAGAAAGGCCTGAAAGTTTAGATTTTACTTGGGCTTTTGGCAGGGGGTGATTTGGAAGGGACAAAGTGTGCTGAAGAAGGGAGGGTAGAACGCAAAAGACTGGGTACAGTAGGAGGACAATATGGCTGAAGCATAAGGGGGTGGGAGAAAGAGCTGGGAATTCCAGTTGGGGCCGAGTTTTAAAGAATATTAAATGCCAGCAAGAGAAGTTGTGACTTGTGGCAATAGGAATTACAGAATTGAAGATTTTAACTTTGTTATTTGAAACTGAGGTGCCTAGGGGTCCTCCTGTCCTTAAGTCTTTTTTCAGAATCTAAAGGCTAAATTTTGGGTTTTCAAAGTGAGAGCTTCATTCAGTCTCTTTATTTGTTGAGTTCTTGATTATTCTAAACATTCTGGTTTACGCATGACTGTGGCAGGTCTCTTCCATGCCCCTATGGGAGTTCACGGTTAAGACAGTTAAGGCTCTGACAGATTGTTCTGGGTCGTGTGGATGTTAGTGGCAGAGGCCAGGGTTAGAAACTTGGCCGAGGCTCTTCTCCCCCATGACAAAGAGCTGAAATCCTCACTATCAGAGAGCTCGTTTAACAGATCACCTTACATAGGACTGCACAAAGCTAGGATCTCTGAGCCTCAGGGGTTGGGGGAGTCCAGCTTAGGCTAGGGAAGTCAGGGAGACTCTGTGTTCAGGACTTTTAAAGCTTTTAGAACAAGTTCAGTCGCTAAGTTGTATCTGACTCTCTGTGACCCCATGGACTGAGGCACGCCAGGCTTTCCTGTCCTTCACTATCTCCTGGGGTTTGCTCAAACTCATGGCCATTGAATCAGTGATGCTATCCAACCATATCATCCTCTGTCATCCCCTCCATAGTATTGGAGCTTCAGCCTCATCATCAGTCTTTCCAATGAGTATTCAGAGTTGATTTCCTTCAGGACTGACTGGTTTGATCTCCTTGCTGTCCAAGGGACTCTCAAGAGTCTTCTACAGCACCACAATTTGAATTCATCCATTCTTTGGGCACTCAGCCTACTTTATGGTCCAACTCTCACATCCATACATGACAACTGGAAAAACCATAGCATGGACCTTTGTCAGCAAAGTCTCTGCTTTTTAATAAACTGTCTAGGTTTGCCATAGATTTTCTTCCAAGGAGTAAACATCTTTTAATTTGGGGGCTGCAGTCACCATCCACAGTGATTTTGGAGCCCAAGAAAAGAAAATCTGTCACTGTTTCCACTTTTTCCCATTCTTTTTGCCATGAAGTGATAGGACCAGATCCCATGATCTTTGTTTTTTGAATGTTGAGTTTTAAGCCAGCTTTTTCCTCTTTCACCTTCATCAAGAGGTTCTTTATTAGTTCCTCTTTGCTTTCTGCCATAAGGTTAGTACCATCTTCATATCTGAGTTTATTAATATTTCTCCCCGCAATCTTGATTCTAGCTTGTGATTCATCCAGTCCAGCATTTTGCATGATGTACTCTGCATATGAGATAAGTAATCTGAGAAACAATGTATAGCCTTGACACACTCCTTTCCCAATTTTGAACCAGTCAGTTGTTCCATGTAAGATTCTAACTGTTGCTTCTTGACCTGGTTACAGGTTTCTCAAGAGACTGGTGAGGTGATCTGGTATTCCCATCTCTTTAACAAGTTTTCCACACTTTGTGATCCACACAAAGACTTTCACATAGTCAACAAAACAGAAGTAGATGTTTGTCTGGAATTCTCTTGCTTTCTCTATGATCCAGTGAATGTTGACAATTTGGCCTCTGATTCCTCTGCCTTTTGTAAACCTAGCTTGTACATTTGGAAGTTCTCGGTTCATGTATTGTTGACGCCTAGCTTGAAGGATTTTGAGTATTACCTTGCTAACATGTGAAATGAGCACAATTTTATGGTAGTTTGAACATTCTTTGGCATTGCCTTTCTTTAGGATTGGAGTGAAAACTGACCTTTTCCAGTCCTGTGGCCACTGCTGTTTTCCAAATTTGCTGGAATATTGAGTGCAGCACTTTAACAGCATCATCTTTTAGGATTTTAAGTAACTCAGCTGAAATTCCTTCATCTCCGCTAACTTTGTGTGTAGTGATGCTTCCTAAGGTCCACTTGACTTCACACTCTAGGATGTCTGGCTCTAGGTGAGTGACAACACCATCATGGTTATCTAGGTGATTAATACCATTCTTGTATAGTTCTTCAGTGTATTCTTGCCACCTCTTCTTAGTATCTTCTGCTTCTGTTAGATCCTTGTCCCTTTTTTCTGTCCATCTTTGCATGAAATGTTCCCTTGGTATATCCAATTTTCTTGAAGAGATCTCTAGTCTGTCCCATTCTATTGTTTTCCTCTATTTATTTGCATTTTTCATTTAAGAAGGCTTTCTGGGCTAATTCCCCCCTTTAGACTCCCCCCTACTAACCCATGCCCTATGGTAACCTCATAGGCTGTAGGCACACAACCTTTTTGTACTATTTAGAGACTGGTTGACAATGCAATACTGTAAAGCAATTATCCTTCAATTACAAATAAATTTTAAAAGAAGCTGGTTAATATATGGAAAGGTGGTATAGCTTTTTAAAAACATATTTATTTATTTATTTATTGGCTGCCCTGGGTCTTAGTTGCCACATGCAGGATCTAATTCCCAAGCCAGGGATTGAACCTGGACCCCCTGCATTGATAGCTTGGAGTCTTAACCACTAGACCACCAGGGAAGTTCCAGGAGGTATATCATTTAAAAATTATTGTCTGTTTGTGTCTAGAGTCATTTTACTCAACATTGAATACCTAGAAATTGAAGTGATTACCTCTTCTAAGTTAGGTTCAGCTCAGTTCAGCTCAGTCCAGTTCAGTCGCTCAGTCATGTCCGACTCTTTGTGGCCCCATGAACCGAAGCACGCCAGGCCTCCCTGTCCATCACCAACTCCCGGAGTCCACCCAAACCCATGTCCATCAAGTCAGTGATGCCATCCAATCATCTCATCCTTTGTCGTCCCCTTCTCCTCCTGCCCTGAATCTTTCCCAGCATCAGGGTCTTCAAATGAGTCAGCTCTTCTCATCAGGTGGCCAAAGTATTGGAGTTTCAGCTTCAACATCAGTCCTTCCAGTGAACACCCAGGACTGATATCCTTTAGGATGGCCTGGTTGGATCTCCTTGTAGTCCAAGGGACTCTCAAGAGTCTTCTCCAACACCACAGTTCAAAAGCATCAATTCTTCAGCACTCAGCTTTCTTTACAGCCCAACTGTCACATCCATACATGACCACTGGAAAAACCATAGCCTTGACTAGACGGACCTTTGTTGGCAAAGTAATGTCTCTGCTTTTGAATATGCTGTCTAGGTTGGTCATAACTTTCCTTCCAAGGAGTAAGCGTCGTTTAATTTCATGGCTGCATTCACCATCCTCAGTGATTTTGGAGCCCAGAAAAATAAAGTCAGCCACTGTTTGCACTGTTTCCTCATCTATTTCCCATGAAGTGATGGGACCAGACGCCATGATCTTCGTTTTCTGAATGTTGAGCTTTAAGCCAACTTTTTCACTCTCCTCTTTCACTTTCCTCAAGAGGCTCTTTAGTTCTTCTTCACTTTCTGCCTTAAGGGTGGTTTCATCTGCATATCTGAGGTTATTGATATTTCTCCCAGCAATCTTGATTCCAGCTTGTGATTCCTCCAGCCCAGTGTTTCTCATGATGTACTCTGCATATAAGTTAAATTAGCAGGGTGACAATATACAGCCTTGACTTACTCCTTTTCCTATTTGAAACCAGTCTGTTGTTCCATGTCCTGTTCTAACTGTTGCTTCCTGACCTGCATATAGGTTTCTCAAGAGGCAGGTCAGGTGGTCTGGTATTCCCATCTCTTTCAGAATTTTCCACAATTTATTGTGATCCACACAGTCAAAGGCTTTGAGATAGTCAATACAGCAGAAATAGATGTTTTCCTGGAACTCTTTTGCTTTTTACATGATCCAGCAGATGTTGGCAATTTGATTTCTGGTTCCTCTGCCTTTTCTAAAACCAGCTTGAACATCTGGAAGTTCACGATTCATGTATTGCTGAAGCCTGGCTTGGAGAATTTTGAGCATTACTTTCCTAGCATGTGAGATGAGTGCAATTGTGCGGTAGTTTGAGCATTCTTTGGCATTGCCTTTCTTTGGGATTGGAATGAAAACTGACCTTTTCCAGTCCTGTGGCCACTGCTGAGTTTTCCAAATTTGCTGGCATATTGAGTGCAGCACTTTCACAGCGTCATCTTTCAGGATTTGAAATAGCTCAACTGGAATTCCATCACCTCCACTAGCTTTGTTCGTAGTGATGCTTCCTAAGGCCCACTTGGCTTCATATTCCAGGATGTCTGGCTCTAGGTGAGTGATCACACCATTATGATTATCTGGGTTATGAAGATCTTTTTTGTACAGTTCTTCTGTGTATTCTTGCCATCTCTTCTTAATATCTTCTGCTTCTATTAGGTCCCTACCATTTCTGTCCTTTATTGAGCCCATCTTTGCATGAAATGTTCCCTTGGTATCTCTAATTTTCTTGAAGAGATCTCTAAGTTACAGACGCTAAAGGAAAAGATGGAGCATCACAGCGTGGAGTGGAAGCAAACAGCAAACACGTGTTTATTGAAGAACTTCTTTGTGGGATGTTTTCTAAATCTAGAAGTCGAGGGATGGGGGTGGGTTTGGGGAAGGAAGAATATAGGATGAAGTACCTTGAAAAAGTACTTTTGAGGACTGGTGATACAAGTGAGAAGACAGTTCCTGGCCATTTAAACAACGCTCCATGCCAAAGGAGTGACTCGGATGGAAGATGCTGGAGGAGGCGGGAGGAGACAGACGAGACCCCGGGAAGGGAAGCATTAGACCCCAGTGTAAGGCACGCCTGGGAAGCTTGCAGGGTGCTTATGTGAGCCTGGCTGCAGCGCTGGGCATTTGCAGTGGGAAATAAGGACTAAGAGGAGCACAGGGACAGTTTAGAAGAAGTGGGCTGCCATCTTGAGGAGTTGAATGTCACCCCGTGGGCAAGGGGCGTTTTGGTGAAAGTGGCATCATGATGACAACTGTATTGTAAACGGGTCGTGACTCCAGTAGGGTAGATTAGTGCTGAGAATGAGGAAGATCTAGGTTATCAGGCATATTTTATGAGGACTGGCACCAAGTGTGGGCATGGAACCAAAGGGTAGGCACAGAAGATTATGAAGAAGGATTCAGGGGCTCAGTGACTGATGAGATTGGAGGGGCAGAGTGTGGGAGGATCTGGGATGGCTCCAGGTGAAGGGCCTGGGAGAACAGGCTGCAGAATAGTCTGGTGGTTGTCCAGGGCCCTCTCTTTCCAAGTTCTTTGTATGTATCTTTTCAGAAGGTATTGTGTTAAGTCAGTATATATAAGCTTTGTGCATATGAAATATGAGTGTATACAAAGGCACAGAGAGACAGGAAAGAAGATGTTCCTGTCATCTCCAGAAGGGAGAAGAGGAATTTTGTAGTTTGGGGAAGGCCGATGGCATTTTAGGGGCTTCCTCGATGGCTCAGCCAGTAAAGAATCCACCTGCAGTGCAGGAGATGTGGGTTCGATTTCTGAGTCAGGAAGATTCCCTGGAGGAGGGTGTTACAACCCATCCCAGGATTCTTGCCTGGAGAATCCCCATGGACAGAGGAGCCAGGTGGGCTATGGTCCATGGGGTCACAGAGTTGGACACAACTGAAACGTGCATACGCATGTGCGCACACACGCACATACACACATGTGTGCACACATGTGTGCACACACACACACACGCACACACATGGCATTTTTAGAGCAGCTGGTTTCCAGAGGATGAAACTTGAGCCAGCTCTGGAGAGAAGTGCTGTGGCTCTTGGGAAAAATGAGAAGGCAGCCAAAATCGCGAACCCACAAGTGGCCCCAGTAGATAGAGTTGTAGGTAAGCATTGCCGGAGCTCCCCACCTCCTGCCTGCATGGTTGGGGTTGTCTGTGGATGAGTTTGTTGTTGGAAGTGGACAGTAACTGCCAAGGATCCCCGACTTGCATGGCTGCTTTCTTCTTTTTTCCTGGGGTTGGACACCCTATAAGGACTCTGGGCAGTAGAGAGCTTTGTGCCAAGGGAGGCTTTGCACCTTCGACTTGGTTAATTCAGGTGGCTTGGCCACTGAGGTGGTGGTAGGGGTGCAGGTGGGGATGCCATGGGTTTAGAGTTACAAATCAATGCCATTCACTGAATGAGTTGCACAACCAGGGCCTAAATCTTTCTCATAAGACTAACTTCTTTTTTTTTGGCTTGGTTAAGAGCATTTGTTTTTTAATGTTCTCTTTGTGAAGCGAGTTACCTCTTTTAATTTTGGCAGTGATTCCCTTATACAGAACATAAGCTCATGTTAATAATTGTACTATCCCCTAGGACAGGGGTCCCCAACCTCTGGGATCTAGTGCCTGATGATCTGAGGTGGAGCTGATACAATAATAATAGGAATAAAGTGCACAATAAATGTAATGTGCTTGAATCATCCCTAAACCATCCCCACTGCCCCCAGCCATGGACGTGGTCCCTGGTGCCAAAAAGGTCGGGACCTCTGTCCTCTGTGAGGTCCTATGACTGATACTGAATGGCCCAAACAAAGCTTAACACCAGGTAAGTGAAGTTTTTCTTCACTCTTCTGATTGAATCCTGGTAGGATTGAATCCTATAACTGACATGCGTTCCTGCCACCCTACCCCAGTTGCTTGGGGAGACAAAGATGAATGGGAAGCTGTTCTGGAAGAGCCCAGTTTCCTGCTGTGGTGGCTCCCAGTCATCAAGCCCTGTAGCCCAGGTAGCATGGCAGAGAGTGAAGTGATCTCCATTAGGTCTCTGAGCATTGGAGTGAATTCCAGGTCTTTAATTCTTAAGGCTTGAGAAGTTGGCCCGACAATCACATCCTTTCCACTGCCTCAGATAACACACCTGGGTTTGTCACCTGCTTTTTGGATGACAAAAAGTGGGAATTTGTTGGAAAATTATTCACTCCAAGTGGCTGAGCTATTGAAATCACTTTCTCAGGGAGGCTTTGGCAAGCTTTGGGTCCCCTTGAGTTAAGAAACCTGTGATTCACCCATAGCTTTGTGAACGAAAGAATCAGAGTAACTTGATTTCAAGAAACAAGTGGTGAATTTTCTCATATTTAGGTAATTGGGTACTAGGGTCTGTGTTACACTCCAGGAGTTTCATTCACAGTGATGAAGTCATAGGGGTGAAGGTAACAAAAAGGCAGCCATGAGTGGGCCCTGGCAGCACCTCCCCACCCACCCTGCCAGCCCCTGCTGCTTGCTCTGATGCTCCTTGCAGGCTTCCAGGGGGGCATCTTCCATCTGTGACAGGGAACTTCAGGTTTTCTATCCCTTCTTCTGGCTGCATTCTGTTTCTTTCCCAGTTTGTTCCCTGAGCCCAGTTCTACCTCTGAGGGCTCACCCAGCTCTGTCGGCAGTTTCAGAGGCATCTGAGATATGTGTGTTCTGGGCAGCTGTTTCTGTTCTTATGCTGGTAGAGTGTTTATACAAGATGCCAGCCAAAGGGTCACAGCCCCGGGGATGAGTGAGGGTAGGGCATCTGGCCTGGCTAACATGGCACAAGCTTTGCACTATCAGGGTAGATGCCCATCAGATCACTGGCTTTTCCTGGCACTGCCAAGGGGTTAGCAGGCTTACTTCATACTCTGGAAGCTGCCACAGCCTCAGTCCCTGCAGAAGGCTGACTTTGCACTCTGGCTCACTACCGGGGCACAGCCTAGTGTGGTCATATGAAAGCTTACTGGGTTTGGTGGTGGTGAGGTAATCTTGAGGCAATCAAAGTAAATGAGGGATAATTTGCAGGCTTCAGCAGGACAGTCACATTGTTAACACAATTAGTTCCATTAATGCTCCCTAATCATCTAAGATAAACAGACGGCCTTTGAAGTCAGGGAAAATATCTCTATGAAGTAAGGAAAGGATGAAGTGATCAGCTTCTTTTTTCTTCAAAGCACTTATCAATGTGAATCCTGACCAAAACATTAAAAACACCCACCGCCTACCGTGTATGCATGAGGGGATCAGGGAAAGGGCTTGGGGAGTCTCTTCAGAGGAGGTGGGGCAAAGACCAGATGGACAGCTATGGCTTGGGTTTAATCATCCTGTGTCTGCAGTAGGGCATTGGGTTAGATTGGTTGAGACAGGAAGTGGGAAAGACTTGGGTTAAATGAGGTACCCTGCTCCCCAGATAAGGTCTTTAAGAAAGGCTAGGATGAGCTGTGGACCACAAGCCCAGGTGGGATATTGAAGTTCTCTACTTCCCCCCTCCCTTCCTCTTTTCCTCTTTTCTTCCCTTCTCCTTTTCCTCTTCTTTATCTCTTTATCTCAAATACATATAGAAGTAGACAGCATAGAATAATGGATTCTCTTCTATGCACCAGCCAGTTTCAACAGTCATCATAACCAATGACCAATTTTCCAATCATATTTAATTATCAGCACCCCCTGCTCTATGGGGGATTTTTCTTACTCATTGAATGTTGCTCATCTATTTATGAATGATGGGGCTCCTGGAATTTCTGGTAGAGATTTCTTGTCTCTTTTTCTTTTTTTTTTCCTTCCTTGGAAGTTGAATGGGCCAACAATTTAGGTCAATATAGAGGTTTTCCTAAGAAGCTGCATCTGGGGCAAGAAAAGTGGGTGAAGGAGGTGGAGTCACGGGGCCTGCAAAGGCAACAGAACCTGGGTCCACTGGTGGGCTAGATGCACTGGTGAGTGGAAACACCTTTTCATTTTTATTTTTAATTGCTGACAGTTTAACTTATCTCCAGCTGAGCTGCCCGCTCTAGACCATTTGTACACAAGAATAAACATGGGAATAACAGCTTCCGTAACAGTAGCTATGTCAGCCTCAACTTTACCTGGCTGTGATTCTAAATCTTCCTAACCTTTTCCTGTGTCTTGCCTCAGAACACATGAGTGTTCCCCTGTGGGGATCTTGCTTGTCTGCAGTCCAAGAGAGCACATTGCTCAGGGGATTCCGGCACCCAGCATCTTGCTCCATTGTTTTCTTGCAACAGGCCTGGGAGTGCGGTGCCCATTGCAACTCCTCTTCCACTATGTCCTGACTGAATTTGGAGTCAGGGTGTTTAATGGTCAGGGGAGGGATATTCAATCTGTTAGAGAAACAGCAGCAGGCAGATAGGCTTCCCAGAAACAGGAAATGCCTTTGTGCTAACTTCAAGCATTATTTCAATTTTTCTACATTTTTTTCCTCACCACATGAACCCCATGCGTGTGTGCTTGCTCAGCCACTCAGTTGTGTCTGACTCTTTTATGGCCCCATGGACTGTGGCCCTCCAGTCTCCTCTGTCCATGGGATTATCCTGGCAAGAATACTGGAGTGGGTCGCCATTTCCCCCTACAGGGGATCTTCCTGACCCAGGGATTGAACTCTTATCTCCTGTGTTTCCTGCATTGGCAGGTAGGTTCTTTACCACTGAGCCACCTGTGAGGCCCCCGACATGAACCCCATCTTGTAACAGATACAGCAAGTTCAGTGATACATGAAGTCAACATCACATCAGGCTTTTAAAAAAATTACTGTGTATGGGGGTGTAGGGGTGGGGCGGGGACGGTGGATAGAAAGAGTTTTGGCCTTCTCTTCTGAAGACACAGAGAAAGCTAAAAATCAAGGCCTAAAAATCTGCCACAAGTCTGGGATGAATGTGCATGTTTGGTGTGGTGGTTTGGAGGAAGGAAGAATGAAATCAAAGCAGAGTCCACCTGGGGCAGGCGAGGCGGGCCTCTGTGTGGAGGTCTCTCAGTCATCTGGGCTGGTCCCTCTCATCTTCCCAATCGCTCTGTTCTTATGGCCCAATCTACAGATCCTCATCCCTTATCCAGCCCTTTCAAGGCCCGGATTTATTTAGAAATTCAGAATTTTGTGTTTTCTAGAATTTATTCTGTATATTCCATAATAACCCCAGCAGATTCTGGGGCAGTCCTTTATGATTGAACAAATTAATATTTCTATAACACAATTGTATAGATTTTCACACTAAGTGGAATAAGCAGAGACAATAAATAGCCATGTGTCAGCTTGGGTCAAGGTTTGTGGCAAAGGATTTTGACTCAAATTTCAAAAAAGTCTAATTTTTAGAGCATTTTGGATATCAGATTGTGGGTCAGGGGTTTTAGCTCTGTACTGCCTCTCTGCTAGGGACTTCTGAATTCAGATCTTAAGCTTGGACTTTCCCTCACCCTTGGCTGTCTCAGAGGTGTCTCCAGCCATACCTGTCCAACCTCTGCTCCGGATGTCCACTCCTGCCCTGCCTCCTTCCTGGTCCTCTCCTGCTTGTCCAAGGACAGCTTCATGTTTTGCTCAGGCCCCACAACTCCATGCTAGCCTCGAGCCCTCTCTTTATCTCAGGCACTGCATCTAATCCATTAGGAATCCTTTTGGCTCCACCTTCAAAATATATTCAGAAACTGACCACTTCCCCTCACCTCCACTATCCCATCCCTTCCTAGTCATGCTGTCATCTTCCCTGGACTATTATGATAGCCTCCAACTCTCAACTGGATTATCATGACAGCCTCTGAGTTGGCCTTCCTGCTTCCTGTCTCGCCCCCAAGGTTTATTCTCCCCAATAGCCAGAGTGATCCTGTCAAAGTGCAAGTCACAGCACATCACTGCTCTGCTCAGACTTGCCTCTGGCTTCCCATCTCACTCAGCGACAAAGCCCAGCCCTCACCACACCCCCGCCTCTGGGACCTTGTCTCTGGTGACCTTCCTCACCCTGCTCCTGTCTCCCCATCTCCCACCCTGGCGAAGGCCAGGTCCTCTCCCACCTCCCAGCCTTTGCACTTGCTCTTCCCTCTGCTCGTTACACTCCTGCTTTCCTCCTAGAAATCTGCAGGCCTGACTCCTTGAATGTCAAGAAGGCCTTTCTTTTTTTTTAAGAAGGTCTTTCTTGATGACCTTAGATAAATGGACACTCAGTCACCAAACCCAAATTTTTTACTCGCCTTTTGACAAATAAAACACGAAATACTCTGAAGGGAAACCAACAAAAGGTTTAACAGGTTAGAAAAGATCTATTAACTGAAACTTGTTTTCTGTTACATATACTCTGGGCAGTGAACAAAGCACTGACTATTCTAAGGATAGACTTAAAATTTTTGAACTTTATTTTCCTTTGATGCCTTTGAAAATCTAAGGACTTTTTTGTGCTTGGACTTTTTGTGTGCTCTCTTCTACTTATTTCAATCCCTGCCTCTGTTAATTAGTGATTGAAGATAGCCCTACAGTATCCTCACAAAGTGGATGGAGTTGAGAGCGCCTCTCGTATGGTCTGTAATACAATATACATGTGATATAGGTCTTTTCTATACTTGTCCAAAATATATGGAGATCTGATGTCCACAAGAGAAAGTCACAGGTTCAGAACTATTCCAGCATTCAAAGTTTGGACAACTTTCTGATCCCCTTTGCTATGAACTTCAGGAAATATCTTTCCTTCTAGTTCAGATGTTGGTGGGACTTCAGCACATGCATGTCTGATTTGTGAGTCCAACTGTATTTGCCTGTTCATTTTACAAGGCCTGCAACTTCATAAATGTGTAGAAAACAAGTAGAATTTTAAGGAGAGTTGCTCATTTTTAGAGAAGAAATAGTTCCTGCTTTCATGTATTCTTTGTATCTGAAAACCAACATAATCATTTCTTTATAGCAAAAGCCCAGTTGAACATTCACACATGCTTGTTAGGTTACATGTTAAGGTAGGCTTTATCCCCCAAAACTAGAAATTGTATCAAACTTATTTTATCTTCTTTACTATTTTGGCACAAAATCTAAAAATTTTTTAAATTTAATGTTTTCCTTCAAAATTAAACAGAGCCAACTGATTAATATCTAATTGAGGATAAGATTTTACTGATGTTGACCTGCCTATTAAATTCCATTTTCCTCTGTATTACGTGTTTGAGGTCTATGCTTGGTTTTTTTAGAACCAGCATTTTACATTTTTTATAAATTTTCTTTAAAAAATTATAGGACAGTGAGGACAAATGAGAGAATATATTCCTAAGAATGCCTGTAAAAACAAAGATAGTGATACCACGTGGCTAGATGTTAGCCCAGTATGGTTATATCATAGCAGAAGTGTTTTCATCATTACCTGGTTGACAAAGTCTATGCTGGTAGGAAAGTTTGTTACATGGAAGGTAGTTTAAAAGTTAACTGTATATAAGGTATAAAAATGTGGGCCACATCATCCCACAAAAATGGAGGAAGGGTATCATCATAGTATAAAGAAGGAGATTTAATCAAAGCAAACGATTTTGAAACTAGTACATTCTATTTGGCTGAGCTACTGAAGCTTCTCTTAAGATGTTCTAACTGTCCCCAAATGAGGAATATGCCTAGCTACTAACCCCTTGTAACTAGTGATTAGGATTGAGTAGTGCTGTGAAACATTTGACCAGAAAATTATGCTTTTTTAGAAGCATGTCGAGTGAACATAATTTGTCCCATTTTTACCTTGCACCTTAAGGAATTCTTAAGGAAGCCTGGTGGCTCAGAGGTTAAAGTGTCTGCCTGGAATGTGGGAGACCCGGGTTTGATCCCTGGGTCAGGAAGATCCCCTGGAGAAGGAAATGGCAACCCACTCCAGTACTCTTGCCTGGAGAATCCCAAGGAGGTGGGAGCCTGGTAGGCTACAGTCCTTAGGGTCGCAAAGAGTCGGACACGACTGAATGACTTCACTTAAGGAATTCTGCAATGAAAATTGGGATAACTGAGTGTCTTTATTTTCAGCTATAGATAATTTATTGAGATGTCTGAGTGGATTGCTTGACCTTACTCTGCCTCAGTTTCCTTACCTGTAAATGAGGGGACTGAGCCACACAGTGTCATTCAAGCAACAAGTTTATTGTTTGACTTTTTAAATCACAAAAGTTATAGTAGAAAGTAGAAGAAAAGACGAAGTTTAGAAAGCTATGAATATACACAAAGAAAAATCACACATTATTTCACTCTCTGTGGATAACATTTTATTTTTTAAAAATTGGGTCATAATATACCTATTCCTTTGTCATTTCATTTTCTTTCCATTTTTAATACCATATTTTGCATATCTTTCCATGCCATTAAGTATAATTCTACAAGTTTTTTTTTTTTTTTTACAATGACATGGTATCTAATGATTTGAATATGCTACAATTTATTTAAATAGTTTGCTATTATTGGACAATTAGTTTCTAATTTTATACTCTTCAAAATGTTGTAATAATGATCCTTGTATTTAAATCTTCTTGCACATGTGTGATTTGGGATAAATTCCCAGAAATGGAATTGCTACGTCAAAGGATATAATGGCAAACTGCCCTACAAATTTTGTGCCAATTTGCACTTCATTAGCAGTGTATAAGGGGGTCTATTTCTCCTCTGCTCTTGGATAATATCATTTAAGATGATATGTCTTTGGAATTTTCATTCAAGGTGGCCTTGGAGCAAATACGTTGATTGCTTTGCCTTCTCAAGGTCCCAATTAAATAATAGAAAAGTAAAATGATGGGAGATACAATTTTATAACAATAAGTGAGAGAAAGATGCCATCAACAAACTATTTCAGTGAATTTCTGGGAAAAGAAAGGAGAAGGCAGGTGGCAACCATGGGACGGAATAGAGATATAAAGGAGCCACAGCTCAGAACATGTGTGGAAGGGTACCAGAGCCCCGCCTAGAGCTAGCTGTTCTGCAGAACCCTCAGGGAGCTCAGGCATGGAGACTCAGTCACCCCAGAGGCAGAAGTGAGATGTGCAGCTGAAAGCAAGTGACTGTTTGAAGGTCTATATGTGGAATATGCCAAATAATAGGAATTTCATGGAGAAAATGAAGAAGTCAATAGCAAAGGACACATAGAAGAACCTATCCCACAAATTCAATAAATCCAAAGAACAAGCACAATGAATCAAAAAAAAAAAAAAAAAAAGATACCTTGCACATATCATGGAATTTCAGAACTCTGAGGATAGAAAAGAGATCCTAAAACTTCCACAATGCAGACTACTAACCACACGTTACTAATCATGGCGTGAGATCCTGAAACTTCCAGAGAGTGAAGACAAAACAATGTCACCTACTAAACAAAAGCAACCAGGCTGATATTAGAGTTCACTGGCAATATCAATGTTAGAAAAAAAGTTCTGATAATGATTTTTTTTTTTTTACCTAGAACTCTATATCTAACCTCTAATAATGATTTTTTTTTTTAACCTAGAACTCTATATCTAACCTCTAAACTATCAATCATGTGTGAACACAGGCATGCAAGGTCTTAGAAAGATGGCTTTCTATGCATTCTTAATCAATATATCAATCAGAATGTACTTTACTGGCAAAAACAATGGAATAACTCAGAACGAGGAAGATGATGGATTCCAGCAACAGTGACTGCATGCAGTAGAGCGGTGAAAATGAATCATGGTACTACAACTGTGCAGGAGACCAGAGAGCAGTCAGCCCAGATTAGGGAAAAATGGACAGTGAAGGTCACCAGAAGTGCAGACCCTTAAAAAAGGGAACCCAGGGGAAACTTAAGGATCTGAGAAAGGCAATTGGTAGAGTGGGGAAAAAAAAAAAAAGCAATCCATTTGAATTTGATGCCAGGTATATTCTTTATTCGGAGAAGACAATGGCACCCCACTCCAGTATTCTTGCCTGAAAAATCCCATGGATGGAGGAACCTGGTAGGCTGCAGTCCATGGGGTCGCTGAGAGTCGGACACGACTGAGCGACTTCACTTTCACTTTTCACTTTCATGTACTGGAGAAGGAAATGGCAACCCACTCCAGTGTTCTTGCCTGGAGAATCCAAGGGACAGAGGAGCCTGGTAGGAGGCCGTCTATGGTGTTGCACAGGGTCGGACACGACTGAAGCGACTTAGCAGCAGTAGCAGAGCCTATTATGTTGGAGAAGGAAATGGCAACCCACTCCAGTATTCTTGCCTGGAGAATCCCAAGGATGGGGGAACCTGGTGGGCTGCCAGATGTCTATGGGGTCGCACAGAGTCGGACACTACTGAAGCGACTTAGCAGCAGCAGCAGCATAGTCTTCATTGAGTGATATATGGGGTGTCACATTGGACTCCTAGAAAAGAAAGTATATGTGATATCATTTACAAAGTTATAATTTTACATAAATACTATTACTTCATTTTCAAGTGTTGAAACCAACATATACACAAAACATGGAACTCAACTACAGTTAGAAAAGAAAATCAGTATTGTTAACATTGATGTGTGCATACTTAGTGACTCAGTCGTGTCCAGCTCTTTGTGACTCTATGGACTGCAGCCCACGTGGCTTCTCTGTCCACGGGATTTTCCAGGCAAGAATACTGGAGTAGATTGCCATTTGCTCCTCCAGGGATCAAAGCCGTGTCTCTTGTGTTGGCTTCTTTCCCACTGAGCCACCTGGGACGCCTGTCCACACTGATAGTCGAACAGTAAACATGTGAAGGATAGGGGTGGGGCTGGAAGGATTCATGGTCTCCAGTTAGAATGTGGAAGGTCAAGGGACATGGTCTATAGTTGATGAAACGAGAAATTGACATTTAGATTGCTTTTTTGCAGTTGTAGAGAAGAATAGAGAAGGAATTGAGAATTTCAGTGTGTAATTATTTTGTAGAGGGAGGAAAGTGAAGTGAGGTGGTGAGTAAACTAAATCCTCATCTATCACAGCAGCAAGGCAAGAGCGAATGTCTAAAATAAGAAATCCGGAAATTGAGGTATAAACATTATTATTTAAGGACACTGTAGTGAGGGCTAGAAAAACCCAAATAGAAATTATTAAAATTGGCTCCCTCTGGGGAGTATGGGGCAAGAGACTGCTGCCTCTTATTGTAAGTTCACATGTAGCTTTGATTTTTAAAAACTGAACACATCATGGTACTTAATTTTGTTTATATTTTAATAAACAAATAGCTCAAGAATACATAGCCCCAAAGAAACTTTGACTAATTTGATAGGCAAAAGAAAAAAAATTTTACCCTTAGTTAAATTTGCATTACTTTGCTTATTTGAACCAAGTGTTTTCAAAGTAGCTTATAAATCTTAGCTTTCATGCCTCTGTGATTTTTATAAAACCCTTCTTTTCCTCATCAGGCATGGTTCCAACTATATGACGCAAGTGAAGTCGCTCAGTCGTGTCCGATTCTTTGTGACCCCATGGACTGTAGCCCACCAGGCTTCTCCGTCAATGGGATTTTCCAGGCAAGAGTACTGGAGTGGGTTGCCATTTCCTTCTCCAGGGGATCTTCCTGACCTCGGGATTGAACCCAGATCTCCCGCATTGTAGGCAGGCACACACTTTACCCTCTAAGCCACCAGGGAAGTCACTTAATGATGCTATAATGCAAAGCAGTGGCAAATAGGACTTGTTATACAGAAAATCTCAATACAGCAATATTTCTAGGAGGGCATTTACTCCCTGAAACTGGGCATCCTGCCCTGTGTTTGTGTTTTATAGTCCAAACCTCCTAGTGGTTTTGCTGTGGGATTGGTGTTCCTTCAACTATGAACTCCAAGAGCAATGAAAAAGCTTTACTTTCATTATTCTTGTTCCCAAGAAGCAACTCTGCCTTCATGCACACAGCATGGGCTCCATGAACAGCTCACAATGTGTTCTTTCTCCAAGATCTCCTTGAGTCCTTACCTTTGATTGGGCCCAAGGTAACAGGAGCATTGGATAGGGAGTTGGAGAGCCCTGCCTTAATGCAGGCTCCCCTTCTTCAAGCTATGAGGTTGTGGGCAAGCCACTGAAATCCCTGAATCTGTTTTCTCATTCCTGAAATGGTTAAGATAAGACTCTCTCTCATCCAGATAACATTTGTGAAGTGCTCAGTAAAGGGTGTTTATTAGACTTGTGATTATTAGCATGAATAAAAGAGTCTCTCTTTTTGAGATTCTCAAAGTGTTAAATAACAGTTATAATGTCTTAGGTTTTGAAGGGAGTCAGGAACTGAACACCTTTGTGAGCCATTGGTGAAGGTCCTACTAAGTTGTGATATTATAGAGACAGAAAGGTTCCTGGCCTGGAGATAAATTTTCTGGTTGCACAATCTTGAGCTCCTTACTGGGGCTTGGCTCTGTTCTATGTGGATCCGTTGAATTCCAGGTGGAGTCTCTACTGATTCCCTGCCATGTGCCCAGTCCTGGATCAAGGCTGCCATGTGCCCAGTCCTGGATCAAGAACTGTGGACCCCTCCTCCCCCTAAAAGGGACATGTGACTCTTCCCCAGAGGGTCTCAAAGTCTAGGCAAGCAATAACCCTAACGACTTGACAGCTGACATTGAGAGGATTCTAGCAGTGTGTCAGGCCCAACTCCAAGTGCTTTACCCTCTCATTTGATCCTCACAACACTCCGAAACAGGTCGCACTGACATTCTAAATGTGTAGGTGAAGAAATTGAAGCAGGGGCCACACAGCTTGTGACAGGCAGAGCTGGGGTTAGGCCAGCTTCAGAGCCTTGACACTCATTCACTGTGATTGGCTTAGTGTGAAAATCAGGAAACATGGAATAAAACACATGGATACAAGTATATGCAGTGAGAGAGAGCATTGTAAAGCAAAATGCAAAGTGCAGATGGGTGGTGAGTATTTTTCACTTCAAAATACTGGGGGTAAGTGGTTGCATTTCCTACTGTTTGCATTCAGCATCTGCTCATGGTTTACACATACACTGTCATCCCTGAAAGAAGAGAGGAAGATGACACCCTGACCTGGCGATACTTTGTAAGCCATCGCACCCCCTTGGCATTAGATTTGGCATTTTGGGATGTTTTTTTCAGCTCAGGAAAGCATCTATATACACAGACTTATTTGTTTTTAGCCACCTCTGTCATCAGAGGGAGCCAGCTCTCTGGGTCTATTTCTGAGCCTGTTGAAAAGAGGAAGCAGGTGCTAGCTGAGTTGACTCCGTTTTTGTGGCTGGTGGGGAGCTGGAATCTGTAACAGGCCTCCAGTTCAGCCAACAGGGCTTCCACACGGAGATGCTGGCTGCTGCTCTCTTGGTATCTAGGACCTGGTTACGGCGGATGGGCAAGCAATGTGTCAGCCAGTTTTGAGGGGCGTTTATATAAGATGTGTCTGGGAACGGAAGCAAGCTACTCTCCGGGGGACTGGAGGTTAGAAATGGGTAGTGAAAAAAGGTGTTGACTTAAATATTGTGACAAGTTCACACAAGGACACGGTTTTTTTCAGTTGGAGTAAAATTGCTTTACAATGCGGTGTTAGTTTCTGCTGTACAAATTGTGAATCAGCCATGTGTATACATATATCCTCTCCTCCTTAAGCCTCCCTCCTATCCCCCATCTCTCCCCTCTAAACCATCACAGAGCACTGAGCTGCACTCCTGTGCTATTAGTCGCTTCCTGCTAGCTAGCTATTTCACACATGGCGGTATATATATATATCAATGCTATCTCTCTCAACTGGTCCCACCCTCCCCTTGCCCCACTGTGTCCACAGGTCCGTACTCTAGGTCTGCATCTCTATTCCTGCCCTGCAAACAGGTTAGGAACATGATTTTAAAAGTCAAATGGTTCAAAAGACCATAGAGTAAGGAATAATGCTCCTTTTCTGATTGCTGGCCCCTCAATACTATAGTTTCTATCCCTGTTGATTAAGACTCTTTCTAGAGAGAATCTCTGCCTAACGAGTATGAGTGTGTGTGTGTTTGTATACCCATATGATCACCCATTTTACTCACATGATAGCCTGGCATAATATACCCATTACACTATATTTTTTCCCACTTACTATAACCCAGAGAAAATTTCATATAGGTCAATACATTTAGATCTTTTCCTTCTTTTTATAGGGCTTGCATAGTCACCTACTGAATGATTTCCCATGATTTATTCAAGTGTCTCCTGATCATGGATATTTAGGTCCTTGAGGTCATTAAAAGCCATTCTAGAACATTTGGCCTATTTTTTTGTTTTGTTTTGTTTTGCATATGAGGAAATTGAGATCCACACACAGAAAGGCAGGTTTAAATAATTCAGCAGAGAACCTACATTTTGGATGTTTTTCTTGCTTTTACTGTATTTTGATCACAGAAAGACAAGAGAAGGTGGCTGTGAGTGTTTTGCACACGTGGGTGGGTGTGTGAATATATGCCTACACAGGTAGGTGTACATTATGTTGGGTGACAGATGTGTTCTTGAAAAACTCTGAATGAACCCTTTTATTTTTAAAAATGGAATATGAAATTTTAAATGCCCTGAGGGTGGGAAGATGATTTATTTTTTAAAGAAAAATTGTAGAGCAATCCTTATGTGAAATGATGTCTTCTTTTTTTCCTTTTTTGAAAACGACTTTATTGAGGTATAATTTACATGCAAGAAAACGCATCCATTTTAAGTGTGTGGCTTGATGTGGTTTAACAAATGTATGCATTCATGTCACCACCACCTAATCAACATACAGAAAAGTTTCATCTTCCCCAAAAGTTCTTCTGTGCCTCTTTTTAAAAAAATTGAATATTTACTTTACCATTGTAAAATACAAAACTCAAAATCATTCAGTCATCCTCTATGCCTCATTGAATCCAGTTCTCATTTCCACCGCCAGGAGATCACTGACAGTCTTTTTGTCATGATAGATTCGTTTTGCCTATTCTAGAACATTATGTAAATTGAATCATATAGTATGTGCTCTTTTGTATTTGGCTTCTTTCCCGTAGCATTCGGTTTGTTGTGTGTACCAGGAGTTCATGCTTCACTGCTGAGTAAAAGTCTATCGGATGGATGCGGCCTGGTTTACTTATTCATTGATCTGTTCTTGGACATTTGGGTTGTTTCCAGCATTTGATTCTTATGAATGAGGCCACTAGGAACATTCGTGTACAGGTTGATGGCTTCCCAATGCAGAAGACATCAGTTCAATCCATGGGTTGGGAAGATTCCCTGGAGTGGGGAATATTGGAGTGGGAAATGGCCACCCACTCCAGTATTCTTGCCTGGAAAATTCCATGGGCAGCAGAGTCTGGCAGGCTACAGTCCATGGGGTCACAAAGGGTCAGACATGACAGAGCACGCATGTACATGGTTATGTGATGGCTTCCCAAGTAAATAATCTCCATAATTCAGTTGTACAGATCCTCTTTTCATCCACTGCGCCAACATTTATAAATATTATTAAATCCCTCCAGTGGGCTGGACAGGCAGAATTTTGCCCTGCAGGATATACACGAAAGTCTGCATAATATCTTTGCACTTCCACGGAAGGTGTTTGAGATAGAAGCCATCCTCTTTTCCCCTTATTTCATGAATGTAAGTACTGTTGGAAGCCTGTGAACTGAGTGGAACTCTTAAAAATATTTAATTACATGTGTAACCTCTGCTTTTTAACCAGCCGGTGCTCTCTACCCATCAAGCTAGCAGCAAACTCCTCTAATGAAGAGTCTTTAGTTTAATTGGCTGCTAACTCCAAAATCAGCACCCAGCAGCTGCTTGAGAGCAGCCATTGCGGTCTCCACGTTTACTGCCTTCCAGAAGCAGTGGTTAGCAGGCAGGCCACTTGCTGCGTGAAGATCTCCTGCTAGGTCTGGCTTGCCTCTTCCATGCCCAGTGCCTCTGGGGATGGTAGTGTGCCCAGGGGGTCTCCGGGGAGAAGAGCCAGCAGTAAAGAGAATGCAGGCCTTGGGAAGTGGGTCCTCTGCCTCAGAAAGAAACCCTGAGTCTTCTCCCTCCTTCTTCCTCCCACTTCCTCCTCCCTCACTCCCCACCCTCCTTCAGGAAATACAAGAAACAGTCTATTATCTAGGACTTAATTGGTGTAACAGGGGCGGTGCAGCCTCCTTCTCCTTCCTGGAGTCATCTTTTTCTGACCCACTCTTTCCCTTTTGCTTCTTTCCAGGCCCTAGTGCCTAACAACAGATGGAAAAGGAAATGAAACTCAGATGGGGCCTCTGTGACCCTTGTGGGCTGCTCTGAGGAGAGGTTTGCCTCGAGGTCTTCAGTGAAAGTGGAGCCTATGGTTAGGAGGAAGTTTGACTATGAATTTTTTACCTCCTTTGTCTCAAGCCCCACTGCCCCCAAACGTAGGCATGCACAGTGCACGCAGCAGTGACAGCTAAAGCGGCTGCATGGGTGGGGTGCTAGCCCAGTGGTCAGAGTTCTTGCTGGACAGGTGTGGTGTGGTGGGAGGAATAGAGGTTGCTGAGAGTCGGGAGCTGAGGGGGCAGGTTCTGACTCTGCCGCTCATCCCTGACTGTTCAGCTCCAGAGGACTGGTCCCCAGAGACCACTGTGTGAACACTGCCCCTGCAGCTGTGTGTGCTCTCACTAGCCTGATTATCTTCCTTAACTTCAGTTTTCTCATCCTTACAATGTTGCTAATAATACTTGTTACCTTACAGGTTAATTGTGAGGGATCAATGAATAATGCTTGTGAAGGACTTTGTGAAGGGTCAGGCACCATCCAAAAGAGTACCTGCAGGTCTTTTTGCTTTTCAGAGATGGCTTTTTGCTGGTTTCGATGGTTTGAGCTCTTTCGCTGTTGCTTTGTACCGAATTTGCAGGAATGGAGATCTTGTTTATGCCCAGACCTTCCCCAAGTCAGGGAAGCAGAGGATAGACGAGGTATTCAGGTCAGTTGTACCTGAGAAGGACACCCACAGAGGACAGCCAGAGGCTGCCCATTCTGGGCTGGATGGGGCTTGAGATGGAACCCTATCAAAGTCATCTCTCCTGTGTGCTCGAGGCAGCAGCACTGTGTGGGAATCCCACTGAAAGTTTTCTGAACCCAAGTTTTTCCATCTGAAAAGTGGGGAATATGTGTGGGAGATTGTCGTTGTTGTTTAGTTGCTCAATTGTGTCTGACTCTTTGCAACTCCGTGGACTGTAGCACCCAGGCTCCTCTATCCATGGGATTCTTCAGGCAAGAATACTGGAGTGGGTTGCCATTCCCTTCTCCAGGGGATCTTCCTGACCCAGGGCTCAAGCCTGGGCCTCCTGCATTGCAGGCAGATTCTTTACCATCTGAGCCACTAGGGAAGCCCTCACAAGAGATTAGGTGAACTAATTCAGGTAAAAAACTCAATACAGTGTCCCAGGCCTAGTAGAGACAATATGTGGTCATCCTCCACTTCTTATCTCAATCACCTCATGACCCTCTGATGAACAGGGGCTATAGCCAGTTTTTGCCCCTGGGTTTCCTGCTAGGGGAGGGTGCAACATTCTCACCTTGGTTCTACGTCTGATAACTCAAAGCACTGTAAAATCATCAGATGTACTGGAATACATAAAATAACATCAACTTTGGGCAAGAAAATGCTTTGTAGCGGGGGTGGAGAGTGGACAGAGATTTTGATATGGTGGAAAGAACATCACATCGGATTAAGTAGCAAATTTAAATACTTGACTTTTGAATAACAACTGTCATCAGGCTCAGTCACTAAGCTGTGTCTGACTGTTTTGTGACCCCCATGGACTCTAGCCCACCAGGCTCCTCTGTCCATGGAATTTCCAAGGCAAGAATAGTGGAGTGGGTTGCCATTTCTTCCTCCAGGGGATCTTCCTGACCTAGGGATCAAACCCGAGTCTCCTGCATCTCTTGCATTGGTAGCTAGATTCTTTACCACTGAGCCACCTGGGAAGCCTTTAATAACAATAGCAGCAACAATTACTGAGTGTTCTGGGCCAGGCACCCTGCTGTGAACTGTACATAGGTTTTGCATTTTATGTCAGGACAGCCCGTCACAGGACCTGTTATTGCTCCATATCACTGAGGAGCGCTCTGAAGCTTAGAGGAGCTAGTTTCTTGCTTCAGGCCGGAGAGCCAGCAAATTCACTCTTAACCACTATATACTGAGTAGCTCCTAAGTGCCAAGGGCTTTGTATGTGCGTCTTGTGGAATTTTCACAGCAACCTGTTTCACAGATGAAGAGATAGAGGTTGAGGTTCGAAGAGAATACGTAATTGACTGACCTGTAAGTGACAAAACTGGGATTCAGTCCTGATCTGACTCTAAAGGTTGTGTTTATCTCCCCCTTGGTTCTACTGCTTTGCTTCTGGCCTCAGCTGAAGGTTGAAACAGAATCATAGTCAAAAACGGAGATAGTATCAGGGAAAGTGTATCAAATAAAAGCATGAGATTCAAGGCGATTTGACAAATGGGGTTGCCTCTGGAGAACTGGGAGGAACCTGAAGCCTGTGAGAAGGAACTACGAGAAGGGGATGGTTGGGCGGCAGGAGGAGGCCTGCTTTTATGTAGTGCCAGTTGCCTGGTGGTGATGCTGGCTTTCAGGTTGCAGGGGTTTTGCAGGGCTGGGCACCTACATTGCTTCATTATCCGCAGCACGTAATTGTGAGCAGAATTTGTGATTAAGCTAATTTGGCCATGAAGTTGCAACGCATTCCACCCCTTTTTATACCAGATAACCCTTCCAGTCATCCACGTCGAAGTCACACCACTCTGGATGGATTCTCAGAGCCTCCTCACTCAGCTTGCTTGGGGCTCAGCCAGCACTCCGCGGCCATCTGCCCAGGCTGCAAAGCTCTTTGTTGCTCTTGGCATGTTTAATAGCTTAATTTCTATTTTTCTGTTTAGAAATGCAGTTCATCGGCATTGAAGCAGCAGTGGGTGCTAAAATGGTTTCTGATTGCTATCTTGAATGTTAATATCCTAATACATTTTATCATCAATGACCTGTTCCCCCTTGACACAAGCTCTCGCTCCCCTTTTGCAAAGATAGGCATGCAGCCTGCCTTCCGATAGGCCACGCGGCCCATCTCATTCCTTTGCTGTCTCCCTCCCTGCTTTTCTCAGATACCATTGTACTTTGCCAATGAAATCCACAGTCGTGGGAAATCTTTGACTTGGAGGATATGAGAAAGTGTTTCATTTTGCCGGCAGGGTTTAATAGGAATGATCTAATCTCTAAGAGGCATACATTATTTAAATTCCATGCTTTTGGACAAGGGGGCCCCTGAGACTTTTGAACTGTGGCAGGGACGGGATTTTGGTTGGATTCTGTTCAGTGGAGTCGACTGATGGTTTTCCTGTTTGTAACTCGCTGCAGGGGCCAGGTTATGCTTGTGGCAGGGGACAGTACTAGTGGTAAGAACGCTGGAGAACATTTTCTTTATCCAAAAACCTGAAATCATGGGCTCTTGGGGCAGAAGGGGTGCAGAGAGTCATCTCCTGGCATCATCAGTGTGGTATTTGGCTCCCATTTGGACCCCGAACTCAAGATCTCAAGCTCAGTGAGTGGCCCCTGTGGAGCTACCTGAGAGCTTTCTGCCTCCCTCCCTCCCTGCCCTGAGAATGTGCCTAAAAGAGCACAGGGGCCTCATCTGGGGCAGGGAGGGGCATCAAAGACCCCTGTGGGTGGAACTGAAATTCTGAGGGAAACTGTCAGCCCTCTCAACCACTGAAAGGCTGAGTCAGGAAAGAAAGTGGGGCTCACACATGGCTCAGGGAATGTGGATTAGGAGTGGAGCAAGATGTTGGGGGCAGGGACCCAAACAGCATTAGTTCACCATGAGTTTTTACCTCATAGAGAGTCTCCGGTGCTCCGGGTATAGCTACCTCTTCTTCCCCTCGTGCCTCTTTGGAATATCATTTTAGTACAAATGACCTACCTTCCTTCCTGCCTAAGGAAGGGGCTTGAAGGAGTCAATAATACCAGAATAGGCTCTGGGACACAGAGCCTTTCCCCACTTCTGCAGAGGTTTATTGGGTGTGTCTCCTGACCAGCAGACAGTAAGGTAAACACTGGGGGTGCAAATAGGATTGTCATAGTCTCTGTCAGGCTGATGATAGAGACATACTGACAATGTATTATAGCTTGATAGGGGCCGTGATTGAGATCTGTGTGTGTACTATGAGAACACAAGTGAGGAGTAATTCATTCTGACTTGGGAATATCTGGAAAAGCTTCAGAAAGGAGGCAATAACTGATCTTGACCTTGGAGGAGGAGGAGGTGTTCACCAGGCTGACCCTTCCTAAGTAGTACTTGCTAAATATGTGCCTGCTCTTTGCTGTACCATGGACAAAAAAGGGAGGGGCTAGTAGTTCCTTCCCTCAAGAGACTCACAGCTTGTTGAGGAGTCCAGCCTGGCACGACTGAGCCAACTGGAACTCTGCACAGGCAGATGGAAGGCGGGGGTGGCTACCAGGGTTACTTGGTGATCCAGGGTTTCCGGAGTCGCTACTCTCATGGAGAACACACTCTCTGTAAGGACAGCTCAGACCTCGGAAGGATATTGACTACAAGAGGCCCAGCTCCTCTGACCTTGCTCATCAGCCTGTTTCTGTATAGAAGTAGCTTGCTGGATTGGGAGGTGGGGAGCGAGGGTATGAGGGTGGGTGGAGGTTGGTGGTGAGAATTTAGTAGGATTGGCTTTTTCCTAACCCTGGTAGAGGCTGGGGTTTGCTAAACACAGGTGCCAGCACACCCTTGAGCATGGGGTCCTTCAGTCCTGCACGAGCACCACTCACATGCCCAGCCTTTGCCTATGATGTTGCCTTCATCTGGAATGCCTTCCCTTTCTTGCCCAGGCTGCTCTTTTATACTGATTTCAGGTTCACCAGAATACTTTATATCAGTTAATTTCTGTTCCTCATCATTAAGCTGGGTTTGGCATTGTTCTCTGTTGTTTGTTTGTTTTTTAACTTCCCAATGAGATTATAAACACCTTGAGAGTGGGAATAATGTCTTTTGCTTTTTTTTTTAATCTCCCATGAGCAATTTGTGTCATATAAAGGATAGGGGCTTCTGGAGACAGTCTTGGCATTGAATCTCAGCATTGCCATTTACCCTGGAATGGTGAAGTCAGTTTCCTTACCTGTGAAATGAGATAACACAGTTTGTTAACCTTGATTTTGTCAGCATTTGGGCTGGATAATCCTTTGTTGTGGGGGCTGTCCTGTCTGCTGCAGGATGTTTAGTAGCATCCCTGGCCTCCACCTGCTAGATGCCAGTAGCACCACTCCCTCTTCAGTCACGACAATCAAAAACGTCTCCAGATATTTTTGTGTCCCCCCCATAAGTGTTCCTTGTGTCAAGTGTCCCCGTGCAATTCCTGGTGTCACGTTTTGCTTGTGCAGCAAAACTGCTTCCAGGTGGGGACCCATGGGATGGCGCTGCCTGTTGGGGATGTAGCAAACCTCATCATTAGTGCATCTGGAACATAGTAGACATTCCATAAATGCTGATTCTCCCTCATGCCTAATTCACCCAGCACTCTCCATGTTGTAGGTTGATGGATTGAATGGAGCTGTGACTCTAGGTTTTAGCAGTTTGGGTTGGAAGTGTCATGAACTCTCAGGTTGCCCCCATGATGCACTAACAGAGTTACTGTCATTTTCTTAATTGCAGATTGATCTGGAGCCAGAAGGAAGAGTGTATGTGATCATTGATCTCTCGGGGTCGTCAGGTGAAGGTAGGAGAGTGTGACCTCTCGTCATTGTTCTCGTCCATTGACCCTTTTGTCTTTTGGTCTCTCCCTTCCATCTTTGGCTGGGACATATTACAGCGACATGTAATTAATTGGCACCGTTTAGAGGAAAAGGTTATTTTGAAGATGTTTACGCCTATGTACCAAAAGAGACCAGCCATGCCACCTGTTAGCTCTGGTGGACCTGAGGGAAGATTTTCGTCTTACAGAGTCAGACCAGTAAAGCAGGCATTCCCAGGCGCAGATGCCCAGGCAGGCTTTGGAGGGGTGGCTGCCTCTCCTGGGAAGCTCGCATGGGGTTTGTGTGTGTGCAGTGGGACGGAAGTAAAACCAGTTGGTCTAAGGGTAGTCAGAAATGAAATAAATGAGGTATCAAATTTCGGATTCCTATTTCTTTAGAGCTTTAATAGAAATGTTACTTCTATAAAGAGGGATAAATGAGGAGTTTGGGATAAACATATGCACTTGAGAACAGGGAGGTGGTGGCAGACTTGGGCTCTAAGGAGGTTGGGAATTAGGACTGAAACTTAGTTATAGGGACCATCTTTCCTCTCCTCTTCTCTATGAGGGCTGGGGACAGAACGGTTGGCTCTAATGTCACTGCAGAAAGATGGGATGAGCAAGGCAGGTTCCTCTTGGCAATGAGAAAAGATGGGGATTAGAGGCTGTGGTTCAAAGGGAAAGGCACAGCTCCTGGCTGGAAGACTTGGGCCTTTTACAGCATCTCCCTGGAATACTGGGGATTATAAGCCAAAGCCACAACCCCAAAATTTTAGGGAAAAAGCTCTAGTTTAAGATTCTGTAATGGAGGGGGGATTATGCAAGGAAATTCAAAGGAGCTGGTCAAAAGATGCACTTGACAGGTGTGCCTGGTGATTTTTATTTGACTGTTAACACCTGATTTCAACAGGTGTTCAGAATAATTCAGTAATTGTGCGTATATGGAGCTCATAATAGAAGTCAGTCCTCTTACAATAGATTTCAATTATTTGGCATAGGTTTAAAACTTTAAACATTCTTCCAAAATTGGTCTCTTTATTTTCTGCTCTTTATTGCAATTATATTTTGGCATTTCCAACTTTCCTTCTCTACTGTCAGCTCTGAACAGCCCAGAATAGAAAACTATTGTAGAAGATTTGAAGATTTAACAATATTTAGTATGAAATATTCAAGATGTGCAAAAAAATAATAAAATGGGATTAAGAAATAAAGCACCCAGTAAGGTAAAGCCTTGTGTTATTTAAACATAATGACTGATCCCAAATTTACCATACTTCACAGTATTACAGTGGTCTCCTGGTTGGAAATATGGGTGAAACATTTGATGGGAAAAATCAATCCCCCTTTTCCCTTACATAATTCTACATGCAACAGGATAATTAATTAAATATGTACTTCCTGTGCCAATATGCTGGGCAATCAGTGGGAGGCTTGGTTATTTTTCCTTTGAAAAAATTAATGACTTGCAAATTATAGAAGATGTCCTTTTTTTACATTAGCGGGAAAGGATATGGACAAATGAATGAATAAATAAATCAGAGGCAATTGGTTTTTTTCTTCTTGCTTCTACAGCTTATTGCATGTGAATGACCAAAGCAGTTTTCACTGGACTGAATTCTTAGTCTATTTTTTTTTTTATCTCTTTCATCTAAAGAAAACAGGGTTTACTTTGGAAATGCTGACACATGCCAGACTCAGTAAAGTGCTAGCATGTGTTGCTCTGAAGAAAAGGAGAAGTTTTCTCCTCTTTTTTCTTGCTGTTCCTGGATTTGGAATTCTTTCTCTGGATAGTGGGAGAGACTTCCAGCAATCTCTTCCTAGAAGCTGATCTTGGTGCGTTCCGTTTGTGTTCTGCGCGTCTGTTCTCCCAGTCCTGGTCTGGGATGTTGAGGACTCGTGGTCCAAAGGTAGTTTCATTTTTGGAACGGTTGGGAGGGTGAGAAGAGGAACGGAGAATAAGTAGCCCCAACGTTTGCTACCTTGATTGCATGGTAAGCGTCCAGGGAAAAACAGGTTTGTCACACCCAGACTGTGGACCTTCATTGATTCTTATTTAAGTCCTTCTCTTTAGTGAAAATTCCTGACTCTGTATTCTGAGAAAAGGTGAAAAAGAGAGCTGCAATGAGGCACAGCTGACATTTTCACTGCTCTATTATTCTGCCATCAAGCATCCCTTCAGCTTGCCTATTTCAAGTGCTCCAGTCAGTCCCATCAATGGAAAAAAAGATATTCATAGCAATCGCACAAACTTTACACCACATGCAAATAGCAAAGAGCTCAGGGAAAGATGTGGGGGTGAGGCTGTGTGAATACACCCCCTTCTCCTGGGATGTGCCAAAGGATTCTTTTTTCTTGCTAACACACTGTGGAAAGCCTGGACATTTACGTCTGCTAGAGCTGGAATTAATGTGATTTCTAACTGTCTAATAAAATTCCATTGCTTGCATGTCCTGTGTAGTTCATCATAATGGGATTTGACTGGTATGAGCTTTAGCTAAACCAGGCGACCTAACCTCAGACATATGGGGTCGGGCTGGATAACAGTTAAGGTCATTTCTGGTCATGCAGTTTTGATCTTTGGTATAATTTGAATAGACATCTATCAGAGCTCAAGCTGAAAGCTGGCTAATATCTATAACCAGTAGAAGGGGTTGACAGGTACTGTGCCAAGGACTTTACCTACATTATCCCATGCAGTAAACGTTCTCAGAATGTTTTCTGTGTTGCTCTAGACTTGGGTGCCTCTTATGCATTAGTTGCTCAGTCGTGTCCAACTCTTTGCAACCTCATGGACTGTAGCCCATCAGGTTCCTCTGTCCATGGGACTCTCCGGGCAGGAATGCTGGAGTGGGTTGCCATTACTTCCTCTAGGAGATCTTCCCGACCCAGGGATCCAACCCACGTCTTCTGTGTCTCCTGTATTGCAGGCAGATTCTTTACCCACTGGATCATTGGAGAAGCACCGGGTGCCTCTTAGTGTTTGCTTTTATCATAGGTAATGACCATGACGGAGAAGGCGATGGCACCCCACTCCAGTACTCTTGCCTGGAAAATCCCATGGACGGAGGAGCCTGATAGGCTGCAGTCCATGGGGTCGCACAGAGTCAGACACGACTGAAGCGACTTAGCAGCAGCAGCAGCAGCAATGATCATGGGGCTTCCTGGTAAATACAGCACTACAGACTCACCAGATACTTAAATCAGAGCATAATAAGCCTAGGCAACAGAAGCATAAAAAACAATGTATGTAATTCTCGATTGTGCAAATAATTATTTCCTGTTGTAGACATTAGTTAATATTTTTCCCTTTGTTGTGATGTGATTTGTATATTATTTCTATTCTTTATAGTAATATGATAATGAGCCATTATTTGCAGACTCCCAGAGGAGGGGCAATCAGGGTCTGACCTAGAGATTTCTAGGCTCTTCTTCTCCCACCTTCCATCCAGGTGTCATGTTCACCCAGGAGAGTTTTTCAGAGTTTAGACAATAATATAAAGGACAGGAAGTGGATCTCAGTATCTCAGTGGTATGTTTGGGTCCCCAAACTGTTTCTCCAATAAAATGCTGAAGATAAAAGCAATTGGAAAGATTTTTGCAACACATCTGTCATAAATACTGCAGTTAGATCAGGTTGGGAAATTAATACAAATTGTGGAAGTAGAAGATGAAGAGGTGGGTGAAAAAGCAAGCCCTGTCTTCTTTTTTCTGTTGCCACAGGCTTCAGAAAGCAGTCAGTCTCCTCTCTGGGAGAGGAGAGGAGAGAGTAAAAAGAGAGAGCCTTAGAAAGACATCAGTCAGTGGACCGGTGGACTGCACTGACTGATGGAGTCCTAACTCCTAGCTCCAGTGTTTCCTAGCTTAGAACTTCAGATTTCTCAGCCATCAATGAGGCTAATAGGATGTATAGTAGGTTTTGATACTGTGATAGGACTGCTTTAAGGACAGAGTACTCACATGAAGGGGCTGCTCGATAATACCTTCAAGGCCCTGGAGACCTGAAGGCAGAGAGGTGAGCAACACTCTAACCCAGTGCTCCGGAAGGAGCAGCAGGCAAGGTATCCAGGGAAACAGTTTGAGGGCAAGTTTCTGACTCTGGGGCATGGCATAAGCAAAAGGTCCAAGAATACAGCAAGGTGCCAAAGAGGAAATTCATAGAATAATATCCGTATCTTTCAGGGGCTATGAGATTGCTTTTTGCAGAGTTTGGACTTTCCCATAGTTTTGTCCCATTTTCTTTCTCTTTCGTCACCACCCTTTGCCCACTGAAGTATTCCCCAGAAGAACATTCATTAGCTTGTCTGTGTCTTGTCTCCCTTAATGCTAAAAATGTCTGTTTTCCTAAGCCTGGGCTTGTACCTTCTCTGCTCAGTGCAGACAGAACATGTGGTCCCCACACTCTCATCAGCCCTGGGTAAAAAGCCTGCATATATTCGAAGATGGTTATTAAATCTCTCTTCTTCAGGTTGAATCAATCAAATTCCTTAACCTTTCTGAATAGAGAGTTTAGAAATCTTATCTCATCTTTGCAGCTCTCTTCTAGACTTTTTTCAAGTTGCACAGACTGGTAGACATGATCAAACATGCTTTGCTTCTTTCTAAGATGATAATGTGTGTAGAGCAAGTACACACATCTCCTGGCGGGAGATGGTGACATTGAGAGGTCAAGTGCCCAAGGCCGAACAGTTGATCACAAGGCCCTGTTGGTGCCGATTCCCGGCTATGATTCAGGGCCCTGCCTGCATTTAGGGCCCCAATAATGAGTCCCCCCATGCCTATGTGGCAAACACCTCCTCACTGCTTTTAACAATTTAGTTCTTTTCTTCAGGAAGCTTTTTATAGAAAGAGGAAGGTAAAGTTTTTAGTTTTGAATCCAAAGATGACCCAAAGAATCCCTTTCATAAATAAGCAGATCTTTTTCCCACTGAAATGAAATGAAAACTTGCATGGTCCCAGTTTAGAAACGGTCAGCTCCTTTTCAGGCTGTCTGTAAGGTGTATCCATAACTAAGTCTTGGTCAGACTCAAATCCCAGCAGATTAATCATCTTTCTTACCTGGTGTCCATGGCAGGCATTAGAACGCTGCCTTCAGGGTTGAAAGAGAGAGGCAGGCTTTCCTCTCGACACTCTGCCACTGGTGCTTTTTATCTAGATAACATCTTTCCGATTCCAGAGTCCCACTGAATCTTTAGCTAATAAGAATTGTACTGTTTTCCTTAGAATTTCTTCATTTTTTAATCCAGTGCCTTCTGATGATCAGATCATTAAGCAGAACCATTCATTCAGATGAAGAGTATTCACTAATGCATTTTAGTAAATACGCCAAGTTTGGTGTCCATGCTGAATTTGAGGACTGGGAAGTGGAAAGTGAGAAATGGTGTTTGTAAGAGCACATGGCCCTTGCCTTCAAGGGGCTTGCAATTCCATTAGGAATCCAAGACACCTGCAGGACAAAAGCATTAGAGAACAAATGCAAGGTAATATCACGTGGAGTGCTTAATTGGTGTTACCAGGAGTTCTTCAAACGGGAATAAGTTGAAGCTTTAGAATAACCCAGAGAAACTCGAGAAAGAAGCAAAGCTTGAAGGCTGAAAAGGAAAAGTTAGGTATACCAGATTGACAAGGAAGAAGTGGGAAGACCATTCTGCGTAGAGAGCATCATGTCATCATTATCAAAGACAGCTTTGAAGCTCTTTGTTTTGGTAAGGCAGAATCAGTTAGTCAGTTCAGTCACTCAGTTGTGTCTGACTCTTTGTGACCCCATGAATCACAGCACGCCAGGCCTCCCTGTCCATCACCAACTCCCGGAGTTCACTCAGACTCACGTCCATCAAGTTGGTGATGCCATCCAGCCATCTCATCTTCTGTCGTCCCCTTCTCCTCCTGCCCCCAATCCTTCCCAGCATCAGAGTCTTTTCCAAGAAGTCAGCTCTTCGCATGAGGTGGCCAAAGTACTGGAGTTTCAGCTTTAGCATCATTCCTTCCAAAGAAATCCCAGGGCTGATCTCCTTTAGAATGGACTGGTTGGATCTCCTTGCAGTCCAAGGGACTCTCAAGAGTCTTCTCCAACACCACAGTTCAAAAGCATCAATTCTTCAGCACTCAGCTTTCTTCACAGTCCAACTCTCACATCCATATATGACCACTGGAAAAACCATAGCCTTGACTAGACGGACCTTTGTTGGCAAAGTAATGTCTCTGCTTTTGAATGTGCTATCTAGGTTAGTCATAACTTTCCTTCCACGGAGTAAGCATGTTTTAATTTCATGGCTGCAGTCACCATCCTCAGTGATTTTGGAGCCCAAAAAAATGAAGTCTGACACTGTTTCCACTGTTTCCCCATCTATTTTCCATGAAGTGATGGGACCAGATGCCATGATCTTCATTTTCAAAATGTTGAGCTTTAAGCCAACTTTTTCACTCTCCTCTTTCACTTTCATCAAGAGGCTTTTGAGTTCCTCTTCACTTTCTGCCATAAGGGTGGTGTCATCTGCATATCTGAGGTCTTTGATATTTCTCCCGGCAATCTTGATTCCAGCTTGTGCTTCCTCCAGCCCAGCGTTTCTCATGATGTACTCTGCATATAAGTTAAATTAGCAGGGTGGCAATATACAGCCTTGACGTACTCCTTTTCCTATTTGGAACCAGTCTGTTGTTCCATGTCCAGCAGGATAGACACTACAAATTAAATAGATGCCATTTGTATTCTCAAGGAGCTTCCAAACAAAGACAGTGTGGCAGATAGAAATTTTCAAACAAGGAAATAAAATAAATGATTAAGCTGTGTTTGAAGATTGAGGGCAGTTCTTTCTGGATGTGTCTTCATGGTCAAGGCCTCTCACTCACCTTGGCCACTAAGGAGGAGGAATGTTCTAGGCCAAGTATGGCGAAGTCTGGGTTATGGCAGAGAGTACATTTTTAAGCACAGGCCTTGGGTGATTTGAAGGACAAGACCACTACAGGCATCTCTTTGTGGTCTTTTCTTTGTGGTCTTCTGTGGTCTTTTCAGCAATCTCATGGAGTCCCATGGTAAGCCTGCTACCACCCTAAGCCTTCTCCTTCTCTCCAGCCTATCTGGCTGGTGTCCCTGCATCAAGCCCTGACACTCTCATCCTTTTCAAGTTCTGTTCAGTCTCTAATGAGAAACATTGCTTTATATGTTAAAGGGACCCCTTACCCACCCAAAAAAGGGACTTCAAAGTCAGGCACTACTCCAAGGAGCTGATGGGTCTCCCTCCTGTGAGGTGCCTCTGGCAATAAGGTCATGATCCTGCTCACCCCACAGGGTCCCCAGATATTCGTGGACAAGTTGGATTCTCCAGTAGCATGTGGAGAACAGAAAATAGCCTCAGCATTTGATAAGAGTGAATATTAACCAAAGCCAGATGTTCAAAACCATTATTCTTGCAATGTGTACCTCGCCCCGCCCCCTCTCCCACATATTCACTTGCTATTGCAACTCAAGACTCAGGGAATGAGCCTATTAATTTCCAGATTTTTGGCTCCCTCCTTTGTCCTGATGGAATAAATGCTTGTTCCTGGAATTGGCCATATGTACCAGATGAGACAGGGAGAGTCAGCTTGAAAGCAGTGAGGACCAAACTCCCACTAAGGGGTTTATAATGTCACAAAGAGAGACAATGCTAAAATGCTTGATGAGAAATAAGCCAAGAAACCCTCATTTCCTTCCAAACAGGCTCGAGATGCACAGCAGTTCCTCTGAAATGAATCATCCACAGTTAACAACACCAAATGCCAACCATTAGCAGATGAGAAACAGAATTGAATCCTGAGTGTGTGGAGAGCAGAGCTCTTTAGGATCGCTACCAAAGCCTCCTTCCTCTCGGCCATTATGGGAGCGTAGATGTGCATTTTCTATTTTCTATTGACTTGTGCGCCTGTTTTACTAATGAAGTAATTGAAGGAGGAATAGTCATGTTGAATAAATAAGTTTAATAGAAAGAATAGGTTTATAATAGATCCTTAGTCAAGAAGCAAGCGCCGGGTATCCTGGTGTGGCCTCCTATTCTGTCTTTGTTGTCTTGCTAGACATCAGTTCTGTGTCTTACAAAGAAGATCGTTTCGGGAAATTCATGTTTGCAGCTCAGATCATACTGGGTCAGAGTGGCTTATAATTTAATCATTTACTGCTGTTGATGTCCTTGTGATTTGGCTTAAAACAAAAGGGTATTTCCATTCATCTAACTTAATTTAGAGAGTTGTCTTTCAGGACCAATTACTTTATTCTTTTATCCAGTTGAAATTGGCCAGTGCTGACAGTTTTATTGATTTTTCTTATTACCTAGCTTCATTGAAACATTCACATTCTCACAATCAAGTGCATTTACCATCTTATTCAAGCTGCTTACACTGGGCCTTTTATCTTCCTCCTGTGTTATAAACCTTTGGTGTGAGCTTTTGGAGGCCTGGGAAGGTGTGTTTTTTTGTGCACATACATATAGCTAAGAACGAATGTCTGTGAATCTCCTATCTCACCTTCTTCCTCAGTGGCCCTCATTTGAAGCGTCCCTTATTTACTTATCTAAAAAATGTTAGGCCCTAGGAGTATAGAGTTAATGAAGATGGTCCCTGCTCTAGGGCATCTGTACTCTTAAACAATAAGGCAAACACTACACCAGTAAGCACCATGATGTGTTTGATCGTTTGGGTAAGCTACTGGGAGAACAGGGTATAGTGGGACTGCTCTTTCTGGAGTTTTCAGTCAATAAATGACAACCTCCAGTACTTCCACATGCTCTCGTCAGCTCCATGGCAACCCTAAAACGCAGGTAATAACAGTTATCCTCTTTTCTTGGTTGAGGAGACAGAGCCACTGTCCACTGAAGGCACATCCAATCAGAAGATATAATAAAGGCAGAGTAGTACTCAGAGAAGGCGATGGCACCCCAGTCCAGTACTCTTGCCTGGAAAACCCCATGGGCGGAGGAGCCTAGTAGGCTGCAGTCTATGGGGTCGAGAAGAGTCAGACACGACTGAGAGACTTCACTTTCACTTTTCACTTTTCTGCATTGGAGAAGGAAGTGGCAACCCACTCCAGTGTTCTTGCCTGGAGAATCCCAGGGATGGGGGATTCTCCATGGTGGGCTGCCGTCTCAGGGGTCTCACAGAGTCAGACACAACTGAAGTGACTTAGCAGCAGCAGCAGCAGCAGTACTTGATTTAGGGCTTCCCAGGTGGCGCTAGTGGTAAAGAACCTGCCTGCCAATGCAGGAGATGAAAGAGATGCGGGTTCAGTCCCTGGGTTGGGAAGATCCACTGGAGGAGGGCATGGCAACCCACTCCAGAGTTCTTTCTTGGAGAATCCCATGGACAGAGGAGCCTGGTGGGCTACAGTCCATAGGGTTGCAAAGAGTCAGACACGACTGAAGCAACTTAGCACACATGCATGCGTGAACTGATTTCCAAAATGTGAACTTTTCGGGCATACGTATGACTTACACACTAATTCATTCAACATAGCACTATTTGGGCACCTTTGGCAGTTACTCTTCTCAGTACCAGGGACACAGAAAGTGTGTTAGTCGCTCAGTCGTGTCCAGGTCTTTCTGACCTCATGGACTTAGCTCTTCAGGCTCCTGTGTCCATGGGATTCTCCAGGCCAGACTATGAGAGTGGATTGCTATTCCCTTCTCCAGGGGATCTTCCGGATTCAGGGATCGACCCCTGGTCTCCCACAGTGCAGGCAGATTCTTTACCCTCTGAGCCACCAGGGAAGCCCTACACCAGGGACTGAGAAGTGAATAGTGAAAACAGAAATCCTTGCCCCTAGGCACCTTCTAATGGACATGCTTGGGGGGGTGTGGGCTGTCTTTGCATGATATACCACATGCTGGGAACCAGAGTTGTCTCTGGGGAAGGGAAAGGGTGAAATCAGAAAAGGGGGAACCATTTTTGTCAATGTCTGTAATCTTGGTTTTCTTTCTCATGTGATGTGCATGAGCTGTTAAACAATTAGAAAATTTGAAACAGAAAAATTAGGTAGAAATGTTTCCATTCCCATATACAAAAAGCCTTTGACTTGCCCATGAACACAGGCTGCGGCAGGTTTCAGAAGACCTAGGTAGAGAGGAATGACCTGCTTAATCCACAGCATGAATGTCTAAGGGCAGCGAGCTCAGAAATAACGCATGACACCCACTTCATGTCACTCAAGACATCTCTGATCTGGAGTTGGGATATGCTGAAATTAAGGATGCTGTCAGCATGTGCCTGTCTCCAAGGACCATGTGCTTCTGACATGTAGAGGCAGGTGGACCAAGTAGCCAGACTCCATGGAACATGTGATGGATGAATGATGCTCACAGAGCGTTCATTCCGGGAAGCTGCTGGCCTCTTCATGACTCCTGCTGCTGAGAGGCTGCTCACCTCTGAACGGACAGTCCTGTGCAGGTATTTTTAGTAGCACTAGGCAGCGCTCTCCAGAGTTTAGGGCCAGCTGCTGCTTGTTCCAAGTTTAGTCATCTCCACGGTCCCTTCTGCCTAGCACATTGGCTGCCAGTGGGTTATTCATACTCTACAGACACTCAAGTTTGCCCATTTCCTGAAAATTAATAGTGATGTAGTTTAGAGAACTGTTTTCTGCAGCAGGAACTCATGGCTTCGACTAATAGCCAGGTGTAAATTCTTTGGCAGCTGTCAGAAAGAATGAAGTTAGAAGTTAAGTCCACTTTCAGGTGTATCTCTGTGTTACTGGGACTAGGATTTCATAGACACCTGCACTTTAGCTTTTGTTCCACAATTAGTTAATTACTGGATATACTTCTGATTCAACAGATGTATATGGAGAGTCTGTTGCTTGCCTGGCACCTTGCCAAGAGCTGGAGAAACCAAGATGTAAAAGATGTAGGTCTTGCCCTCGAGGAACTCCCAAGCTAGGGTGTGTCTGGCCACAAGGCAGCTGCGTCACTTGGACCTCCATGGCTTCCTTGGTATACAAAGAGAGAGAGAAATGGGACTAATGACCCTATGGCCCTCTGCAGGGCTGAATTAAAACCAAGATAAGTTTGCTCAGAGCTGGGCACCTAGGAGGAGGAAGGGAGAGAGGACAAAAATTTTTAAGCCAAATCTCTGTACAGAGATTATTTTAAAGCCTAAATGGATCTGCTGTTTCATTATCCCTATTTTACAGATGGAAAAATTGAGGCTTAAGGAGTTTTAAGACCGTGAATCCCTTGGATCCTGTAAAGATGCAGATTCAATTCAGTGGGCCTGGGGTGGGGCCTGAGTTGCTGCATTTCTCATTAGGTCCTAGGAGATGCCCCTGCCACGCGTCCTTGGACAACACTTTGAATAGTGAGAGACTCTTAAGACCTGTGATTTCCTCTCTGAACCAGTTTCTGTAGGATTGAAAATTAAGAGAGAAATCTGCTTTTTTCTTCCCCAACTTCCAATCATTTTGCCCTCAAAATCAAGAACTTTCTATCCTTTTTTGTTTAGTATCTTTCCCCCCACCTTGTCCTTTCTTCTGGAAAAAGGCTGGAAGGGCACTTGACATATTCTTAGGGAGGTAGGCAATTCCCTGGGCCCTGGTATTCGAGTCCCAGCTTTAATCACCTGCAGAAGGTCAAAATGGATAGCATCGGTGTTCTTTAGCTAGGAGAACAGGCACCAATTTATACCACGAAAACAAAAAGCAACCAGTCAGGATATTGGATTTTTTGTTTTTGTATTTGCTTGTCTATAAATACCCTCAAGTATTGAGTGGTGCTTGAATTTGACCCCACTGTGCTAATTTTTTCCCGGTTCCTGGGGCTTTAATTAAAGTAACTCACCCAGGGACCTTGCTAGAACTTACCTCTCTGTGATCCTCCACTGAGGCAGGCAAGTTGCACCTGCCTTTAATGGAGGTGGAAATGCAGGGGGAATTCTTTTAGGTGCTGGGTACACAGTAGGGGCGTAATTTTTAACTTGTCACACAAATGAATGTGTGCCTAAATGAAATAACAGGACAAAGTGTCACTTTAAAAGGAAACTGTGGAGATAAACAAGGTGTTTGGTCTGACCTTGCTTTGGATAATCGGCTGTTTCGTATTCCAGTATACAGTCAATTTCATGGGTGGGAGTGAACCTGAATGGCTAAACTGTGCCTGGTACTTCTTAGGGGTGCTCTGAGGCCACCTCAGGGCCTCCACGCACACCAAGTCCCCAGTTATAATATCCTGTCCCCTCCCTTTTAATTCAACTACTTCTCTGTTCTTTCAAAATTTGATTTCAAGTTTGCCTCCTCCTGGGGACCTTCCCACGCCAGCTGGCCCACTCCAACCCACCGGTTCACACACTGTTTTTGCTCCCACACTCTTCAGTGTCTTTCCATACAAGCATGTACTCAGATATTTATATTGTATCTATAACTAGAGTCCTGGTTGTACCCTGCCTACCCCAGTGAGCCACAAATTATCCAAGGGCAGAGGCTTCTGGAACACGGGCTTCGAGCTGAGAGCCGGCTCAGTGCACGTGAGGCTCCTGGCTGGCCCTGTGACACAGCAGTGCTGAGCCCAGGGCGCTGTCCTGCCATCTGGACTACACAAAGCCAGACTGGCAACGAGGGCCATTTCTGTAGTTGGACCTTTTTGTCTGTTGAGGACTCAGATCACCCAAGGCCGTTGTGAGACTAGCTATCGTGGCGGCTCCAAGCAAGTCTGCAGGAGTCTTCATCATCAGAGGGCCTCCTCATGCTGGGCACATGGCCCCTGGTTAGTTATACTGCATTCAGCATAAACAGCTCTATGATGAAGTGTAGTGTGAGCAACCCCTTTACTGAAATCAGAAGCTTGGAGTCTGTTTCTGGCCCTGCTTCTAACCAGTCAGTTGAAGGTGACGAATTGTTACATGTTTCTGGCTCTCAACTGGATTGTATCAAAGGCATTAAGATGCGTGATTCAGTGAATGCTTGGGATTTTGGATTCCCAGATTGAAGACTTTCTGAATACAGGTATGAGTCATTGACAGTGTTTCCTCATCTCTCTCTATACTTGACACCAAGGAGCAAGACTCAATCATTCCTCAATGAAGCATGGGATCCTGAGTAGTCGGTGAGATGTGATTGGGTATCTTAAGAAGTTAAAGTGTAGTGAAGAGGAATAGGGGAAAGACTTATCCTGTGGCTCTTGGGCAGCTCAGGGACCAGAGGGGTAGCAGTTACAGGGAGGAACTTTAAGCTTCGTTTAGTAACTACTCATTAGCAGTTAAGTACATTTCAGCAGTAAATAGGGAGCTCTCCATCTCTGTAGGTATTCAAATAGAAACTGAGTGAGCATTTAAAAAAAGTTGTAGAAAAGATTTCTCTCTTTTAAAAATATATATTTATTTTTAATTGATTGATGATTGGTTTACTATCTTGGTTTGATTTCTGTCCTACATCAACATGAATTAACCATAGGTGTACTTATGTCCCCTCCCTCTTGAATCTCCTACCTCCTGCCCATTCCCACCCCTCTAGGTTATCACAGAGCCCCAGTTTGAAGATCAGATTATCTGTAACATAGCTTCCATTACGCATCTACAAATGGAGGATAATAAAACAACTGTTTATTTTGTTTGAAAAAAAAAATCCAAGGTCTACGTGGAAAAAGAGGTAGAGAAAAAGAGTGAAATACTGGGAAAAGAGAATAAGTTGGACCTCAATATCGATATACAGAATAGTTCTATTTCTGGAAAATTTAGTCAAAAATGGAAATGTTGAAATTTGAATCTTATTTCCAAAGATCTAAGGAAGGATTCTATTTGATTGGACCCCAAATTGTGTGAACCTATCCTGGAAGCCTTGCTTTTAAGAGAAATAACCTCTTGTAACACCAATTTTGCTCCTTAATTCTCTCTTATATGGAGATGAATGTGGAGTTCACTTAAAAAGTGGTTCATTGGTGTGCGTCTGTGAGCAGCCCCATCTGGGAGAAGGAAAAGAGCAACAGAGATCCCTGACTCAAAGGAAAACATCATTTCATCATGCTTGTCATGTCTGCTGAGAGGTAATGGTTTTCTCCTCAGACTTATGAGGGCATTACATGGAAGCTACAGAAGTAGAAAGAAATGGAGGTTTCTTTGCCTCTTAGCCTCTTGCCCCAAGAAAGGGTTTGATTTTGGGTGGATAGCTTCTCACTATGGTGGTTGATGATCGCTGTGAACAGGTTAAACCATTTACTGCCTATGTGAGGTGAGGACACTAGGAAGGTGGTTGACTGCCTTCCCCCACCATTGACCTACCTTTTGCCTAATGCTTGAAATTACCTTCAGAGCTTTCACATAGATGGTGGTTTTGATGCCATCACATAGCCAGCTCTTTCTTCCCCCCAAAGAAAAGAAAAGATCAACCCTTTTAGAAAGATGAAATCATAAGCGTTATTAACCTTCTCATGCATGAAGGACCAATAGCCAGGTTTGCAGTCCCCTAATTTTGTGCATGATACCTTACTTAAAAAAAAACAAACAAACATATCTGAAGGGCAAAGAATTGAAAGTCTGAATAACTGAGTTAAATGTTATGATAGGAGATTCCATTCCCGGAAAACAAAAGTATATTATAAAATCCTCTCATCATGTCCCATTGTGTAGGCACAATTTTTTAGTAATAATTCCAGCATCTTATTATTTTTTCTTTTCTCATTTGGTCACCTGGGCAGCCTGTCAACCTCCTTAAATGCTAGAAGGGTACAGCTGAGGCTACCTAGGACCCTTTGTTGCCCCCGAGGACCCTTTGCTGATTTTGCTGTATTCTCTAAAGGAGAAAAGATGTATCTTATCACAAGAGCCAGTCTTTTCCCTTTTTCCTTATCCATCATTCCTAACAAAAAGGGGCAGGAGCAATAAAATATTCAGTAAATGCACAAATGCTTCTCTAGACTCTAAGCCGGCCAGGACTGTGTCTGTTTTGGCCTCTGTTGTCCTTTTGTGGTCTCAGTGCCAGTGAACAGGGGTGCTTAGGAAATGCTTGTTCCTGGAATTAGTGAGTGACTGCCGTCCAGGTGTACGTGGTAAATGTGTGGAGGGGGTTCCAGGTCTCTGCAGGCAGAGAGCACTGTTGTGAAATGTCATTGCTGTCTGATGGCAGCTGTCTCTGTTTGGCCAGTGTATTGTTTGAAGGCGAAACATGTGAAAGTTAAGAACTGCCTGTAATGGGGGTGAGGGGTCACCGGGGCCATCGGCAGTGTGCCTGGAGCATGGAAAACAGACTTCACCTGCTTAATTATAGATGCCATCTCGCTGCCGACCTCTCCCTGGCTGTAATTATGGCCCTTGTAGCCACTCTACTGCCATGCCAACTAGAATCACCTAGCTCTGCCTGAAGAGGGACCTATTTTGCTTTTATTTTTAATTTTTTAAAGCAGAAGTCAAACCAGTGTCCTTAGGATTTAACACTCATTTCTTATACTTCGTGAGGCCTTCACCAGGCTTCCTTGCCTTAGAAAACCAACAAGTGATAATGTTTTTGTTGGACATAAGAAAAAAATATCCTCTGTCATTTTCCCTTAAATCAATCTGTCTTTTAGGATTAATTTAAATCAATCTTACCCTCCCTCCTTTCCACTATGGTCATATGTACCTATGAGCCAAATTTAAAAAAGAAGAACATTTCCAGTACCTTTGCAGCCTCTGGGGCCCTTCACTGACCTTGTCTTTGCGTTTATTTCCCCAAAGATAACTATTTGGTTTTGGCCAAAAAGCTCTTTTGGGTTTTTCTGTAACATCTTTTTGGCCAACCCAATACTATTCTGAATTTTGTGCTAAATTTTTTTTTTTTTTGCATTTTTAATGATTTTTACCACCTATGTGCTTATTTCCTTAAATAATATATTGTTTTGTCTTCTCTACTTTTTAGTTTTATTTAAATAGTACCATTCTATATATTCTTTCGGAGAAGGCACTGGCACCCCACTCTTGCCTGGAAAATCCCATGGACGGAGGAGCCTGGTAGATGATTTATCCATATTGATGTGACTATAGTTCACGTTATCCCATTTATTAATAGCAAAATTCATTTACCCATTCTCCTATTCGTGCACATCTGGGTTATTTTCAAGTTTTTGCTGTTCTGGGGCACATTGCACCTATAATTTCTTTCGATTATGTACTTCGGTGTGGAGCTGATAGTTCAAAAGGTCTTTGTATGTCCAATAGGTAATGATAAGTTATTTACTAGGTAATGATGAATTGTTTTCCAAAGTGACTGTAGCAATGGATGCTACCACCAGACATAAATATACTTGTTTGCAATTTCCAGTTACTTTATATCTTCACAAATACTTGGTGTTATCAAACTTTTAAATTTCTGCTAGTGTGGTGGGTGGTATGTCATTATACTTTAAATTTGTGTTTCTCTGACTGTTAATGAAATTGAGAATCTTTTCATGTACCTACAGGTTTTTGATCTTTCCTGAGAAATATCTATTCATTCCTTTGGTGCATTTTTCTATTATGCTTCTGGCCTGTTTCTTACTGTTTCAGAGGCAGTTATGTTTGTTGCAAATGTGTGTGTGTGCTCTGTCGCTTAGTTGTGTCTGACTCTTTGCAACACAATGGACTGTAGCCTGCCAGGCTCCTCTGTCCATGGGATTCTCCAGGCAAGAGTACTGGAGTGGGTTCCATTTCCTTCTCCAGGGGATCTTCCTGACCTAGGGGTCAAACCTGCATCTCTCGCATCTCCTGCATTGGCAGGTGGATTCTTGACCATTGCACCCCCTGCAAAGCAAATATCTCCCCCTACTTTGTGGCTGATCTTTTCAGTTTCTCTGTGGCCAGCTGATAAATGAAAATCCAAAGAATGAAACTTACTGGACCTTGAAACAACTCATTTTTCACATCTGTGCTTCTGTTTCTGCTTGGGTAAATGAGCACAATGATGCATCCCTACAGTGAGTGATGGCAAAATGTGTTGACATTCATGAAAGCACATTTTGAAAGTAAAACACCATACATGCTTACAAAAAGTCTAGTTTTCTTTTTACATTATCCTACTGCCTCCATTTTTACACCAAAACATACTCTCTGGGAATATATTTTGTTTGTTTGTTTGTTTTGAGCTGTTTTTTAAGTTGCACTTGGTGCCTTTTGAAATTATAATTTGTTTGTCCACTTGTTATGTTTGTCCCTCTAGAAAGTATACTCCAGAGGGCAAGAATTTTATCTTGTTCATCATTGCATGTCTAACAACTTGGAATAGTACCTGGCACGTAGTAGGTGCTCAGAAAATATTTGTTCAGTGAATAACTAAGCCAGTGGTGTTAGTAGTAGTCATGATATCATTGCTATGTAATCATCCAAATGCTGTATTCAAGATTTGCTTCCTATTCAAATAACTTTCAAACTGATGCAGCATATTGTTCAGTGTATCCCTGGCCTTTTCCTTTCCAGAGAGGGTGGGTGGAGCCAGAGAAAAAGAATTGTGCCCTGGGGATCTGAGAGCTCAGTTTTTAGACTTGTAACTGGGGCCCCCTGATGGGCTGGCACTTCTGTGAGGGCAGATTTCTAGGGTGAGACCAGCATTTCCCAAGCTATTTTTTTTCCCTCCTTCTGCATGGTCACTGTCAAATTTGCTGCTTTTACAAACCCAACTGGCTTTTGCTTTGTTGCTGTGGAAACCAGAGCTGGTAGTTTGGGGGGAATGTGTGTGCTTGAGAGGGCTGGGGGAGGGTGTGTCGTGGAAGTGGTGGAGAACCAGAGCTGGGTGGCGGCCATGGACATGGAGTGAGTGAGGACAGCAGGAACAGTCAGAAAGCTCTGGGAAGGCCCTGCCCACTTGGGCAGTGACTCTTCAGAGAGCTTTTGATTTCGCATGGTGCACACTTGGGGAACAGGCATCTCTTTGTAGATCTGCAGGGCTCCCCTGGCTCCAGTCCAGCCCTTCAGTGGAACATCTGGAAAGCCTTGGCCCCTCCCTGTGCCAAAGCCGCTGAGCCCTGGAGACAGAGATCAATGACCTCTTCTTGGCTGCTCCTTAACCCGTGTCCTGGACAAGCATTTTTTTTTTTTTGAAGGGGGTGGGCAGGAACCAGTGAGTAATACAGGTCTTTGATGCCAAGTCTTGTGGGTTGTCGCAGAAAGACTTTCATTTCTGCTAAGAGTGGGAGCAGAGCAAGGGTCTGGGTAGGGAAAGCAATGAGGATTTGGCTTTTCAGGAAATCAGAGCCCAAGTGGGGAGCCCTGCTTCCTACTCACTGGTTTTCTGGTTGAGAAAGCAGCAAGCTGAGCTATTGCCTAATGTTAATACTGGGAATGATTGAAGGCAGATGGAGAAGGGGATGACAGAGGATGAGATGGTTGGATGGTATCACTGACTCAATGGACATGATTTTAAGTAAGCTCTGGGAGTTGGTGATAGACAGGGAAGACTGGCATACTGCAGTCTATGGGATCGCAAAGAGTCAGACACGACTGAGCGGCTGAACTGAACTGAACTGAACTGAATGCTCCTTGGTGGTGGGGCTGATATTAGGGTGGATGTCGGCTTGAGGCAAGAGACTGATTTGGTTCTCACTCCCGAAGGCAACTTTGCAACTTTGGGTGTTAATTCTGAAAAAGCATAGGGTGATTTTTTTTTAATTAATATGTATATAATTTATCACTTACTGGGTTGTGGCAAAGACAGTGAAAAGAATTTATGATATATAATAGATTGGAGTAAATATGCCATGTAGTTACCTGTTCTTCAGTAATGTTTTATAACCCATGTGTTAGGTTGCACATTTAATATTTATCATAAAAAAATACATGTACACACAACAGAAAAAAATATAGGAAGAGTAGAAATGCCCTCAAACCCATCCCTCAATAAATGGCCTCTTCCTACTCAAGGTCAGGTGCCCAAGATCAGTTTACCTTCAGTGTCATTAAAATAAGATCTCCTTTATTCTTTTTTTATTACATATGGTAGGTATTCAGTAAGTGCCACTTAAACTGTTGATAGGGATGTAATTAGAATTTCCCTTGACCCAGAAATCCAGTTGCAGGTTTATCCCATGGGCAAACCTGCTCAGGTAATGTAGAGACAAATCAGCAGATCTGGAACAGAGAAATGTAGGAAAACAAGGTAAATATCTGAGCTAAGGAGCATTTTGTACCTTTGGAGAAGGCAATGGCACCCCACTCCAGTACTCTTGCCTGGAAAATCCATGGACTGAGGAGCCTGGTAGGCTGCAGTCCATGGGGTCGCTAAGAGTCGGACATGACTGAGCAACTTCACTTTCACTTTTCACTTTCATGCATTGGAGAAGGAAATGGCAACCCACTCCAGTATTCTTGCCTGGAGAATCCCAGGGACAGAGGAGCCTAATGGGCTGCTGTCTATGGGGTTGCACAGAGTTGGACACGACTGAAGCGACTTAGCATAGCATAGCATAATGGAATAGTAAGCAGCCATTACAAATTTTTAGGCTGATTATGCATATTAATGGGGAAATATTTTCAAAATAAATGGCTAAATTAATAAAGTAAGTTGGAATCATATGTGTAATGTCATTTGTGCTACAAGAAACACACATACATACATACACGCTAGGTCTGTGTACACACAAAATTTTACCTCTGAGTAATGGGAAGGGGACCAAAAGACTTTCTGTTCCCTCCATACCTTTTAACTCATTGACGTTTTTGCCTTGAGCTTATAAATATTTTAAATCTGTTCATCTGAATTCCTCATTACGTTGCCTCCTACTGTACATAACTACCTCCTCTTTCCCCCAACAGTCTGTTCCTCTCTCTCCCTTCCAGTTCTCAGCACCTGCATAGAACGTGCTGCACCGTCCCTGGCAGGATTTGCTCTCTTCTCTGAAACCCACAGAACTCCTTGGTCGTACAACTCAGCCATGCATTAGGCCTCTCTGAGGTTGTTCTCTGCTTTGTTTTGTGGTGTCAACTACCTTCAGCCAGACTGTCAGGAGGGAAGACTGTACCGAGTACAAGAAGGCATCAGGTACGACCCCTCTGGGCAGTCTGAGAGGCAGAGCCTGGCTCGTTTGGCTTCCTGTGTCCCTGGAGCTGGACTCTGAGTCAATGACTTTATGGCTCCTTCCCAAGGGCTGCAGTGCTAGGAAACATAGTCCCAGGTCATCCCACTGGTGGTGTGAATAAGGGTGCAAGGCTCAGGGCATTGGTTGGTGCTCGGACTCACAGCAGGCAGCTTATTAGCAAAGTTAACTCTGTTCTGCCCCAGGCCTGAGTGTGGGCCTGCGTGGCACCAGTACTCACGCATGTACACGCATGCTCACATACACAAGTGTGATCATAATCACTTGTTTGGTTGCTCCCGGACTCCTAGCTCAACAGATGCTCCATCGGCACTGCAAGCTCAGGTACCCTCCTGCCGCACATCTGAGCATTCTGACTGAGAACTATTTTGAAAAACAACCTTTCTGGTTCTCTAGTCTAGTCCCTGGTACCAAAGCCTCCATAGACCCCTCTCTGGAGTTTGTTGGGACCCTGCTAGAGGGAAAGGAAGCAGCTGGGGACAGTATATGGCTTTGAGGGGCTGTGAAGCTGTGGGAAAAGGCAGCCAGATGGATGGTTTGTTCTATCAATGTGGGCTTGGGGTTCTGGAAAGGAGGGTATACTGAATTAGGCTCCCCATTTCCTGACATCCCAGCCCCCTACTGACTACTTTGTTTGGAAGAATTTGACTCAAAATGGAAGCTCTCAGGGCCACCCACCAAGTTGCCTCTGTAATGTGCCTCTTGCTACTTCCTACCTAAAGATAGGACCCCTAAAAGAGCTGTGTTGTGTTCTCCAGGCCTGCTTTCCAGGTCAAGGAAGGCGTCCTCAGCCTCAAGCCTGTTGGCTGAGAGGCCTTGAATCCTCTGACATAGAGTGCAGTGTTTTCTGTATTTCCTGGATGTGCATTTTAAGAGCAGAAGGTTTATAGCTTTGCTCCAGTGTCAGAAGAATTTGGGACCTCAAAAAACTTCACAGTAATCGCTCTGGGGAGCAGTCTTGGGTCCTGCCATACTACTCTAGTGTAATCTTTCTTCTTGTCTCTGCCCTCAGCCCCTAGATACAAATACTTCATGCAAAAGTTTGTTCTTAGCAATCATTTTCCCCTTGAAAGAAATGTAAAACATTGTAATAGAAATATTTCTAAAATGTAAACTTAGTTGCCTTCTTAGGGAGAATGTACTGAACACAACTGACATGTTTAGTATTTTGGACATTTTTATGAACACCAATTATTGGGCTGTTTTCTGAGGACCCCAGGTGGCGTTGTTTTTAATTCCTCCCCACCAGTCCCACTTACGTGTCCAGTGTCATAGGTCATAAAGAGAGATCTTAATTGATGTGTACTTGCTTGCCTGGGAGCCTGAGGATGGCTTCAGCTTCTCTGTGGAAGTGAATTGCTGTGTATATATTCACTACTTGCTGCTTGGGCAATACAGAGTTGTGTTCTAGACTCCATAGTAGTCGATCTTGAATCCAAGCATGTATCAGTGTTGCCAGAAGGACTGGTTCATGTGCAAGCAGCCTGCTGGGCCCTAGCCCTAGTGTCTCTATGTCTGGGGTGAAGCCAAATAATTTATATTCCTAGTAAGTCCTGCACTTTGAGAACCACTATTTAAAAATAGCCCTTATCAAGTTAAATGTGCATACTAGTCACCTGGGGAAGCTGGTCAAAATGTAATTTCTGATTCAGAAGGTCTGGGGTGTGCCTGGGATTCTGCTGTTTTAACTGGCGCCCAGGTGATGGCTGATACTGTTAATCTGTGGAGCCCTCTTTCTATAGAAAGATATTAAAGCAGTGGATCTGCATTCTGACTACACATTCAAATCACGTGCAGAGCTTATGGAAGAATGAGGGAGGGGGAGGGAAAGAAAAAAGTTTTATCTTCAGACAGAAAACCCTGAATTTCTGGAGGTGAAGCCTGGGCCCGGATCCCCAAGTAACTAGATGTGCACTCAAGGTTGAGAACCTTGTTCTCAAGGTTGTGAAGTTGCTGAAAGTCTGTCTTCTAAGTAAATAGTGTCATAGTATTGACTATTTGATGGGCTAGTCATTGGCCTCCAACTGTGGTTTCACTTTGGAATCATATGGAAAGCTTTAAACGATATTGATCAGTTCAGTTCAGTCGCTCAGTTGTGTCCGACTCTTTGCAACCCCATGAATCACAGCATGCCAGGCCTCCCTGTCCATCACCAACTCCCAGAGTTCACCCAAACTCATGTCCATCGAGTCAGTGATGCCATCCAGCCATCTCATCCTCTGTCGTCCCCTTCTCCTCCTGCCCCCAATCCCTCCTAGCATCAGAGTCTTTTCCAATGAGTCAACTCTTCGCATGAGGTGGCCAAAGTATTGGTTTCAGCTTTAGCATCAGTCCTTCCAATGAACACCCAGGACTGATCTCCTTTAGAATGGACTGGTTGGATCTCCTTGTAGTCCAAGGGATTCGATATTGATACATGGATGGAATAATATGATGTTTGGGATTTGCTTCAGAAAAACATGGTGGGAAGAGAACTAGCTGAGAATATTGATCTGTGCTCTCCAGCGTGTAGCCGTCAGCCACCTGTGGCTACTTAGATCGAAATTAATTAAAAATTTTTAAAAACTGAAAATGCAGTTCCTCTGTGACCCCAGGCACATTTCAAGTACTCATTAGTCACATGTGGCTAGCAGCTATATTGGGCAACGTGGATGTGGAACATTTCCATCACTGCAGAAAATTCTACTGGGCAGGGCTGGTGTATGAAATGAGATTGGCCAGAGCTGAAGCTGGGTGATTGGTCACTTGGGGGTTCACCATCCTTTTTTGTCTACTTTTATGTATCTTTACTTTTTTTGGTAAAATGTTTTTAAAAAGATGCCCAGGCATTAGGAGTACGCAGGCATCAGTGGGATTTTGGTGGCTCCCCAGGTGACTCCAAGGTTGAACCAGGGTTAAAGTCTCCTGGGCTAATTCAACAGATAGGCTTAAGAATGATTAGAGCTGTGTTCCTGACCTGCCTGATCTTCATTCCATTGTTTGCTACCTGCTTTTCTTCCTCTCAACTGGTTAATGAAGGTGGAGAGGTATTTGTCCTGCTTTCCTCTCAGACATAGTAAAATCTAGAGAGAGTATTGAAAAGACTTCGAAAAATGTCAGCCACTGACTATACCTAAGAGGTATGTTGTTTTTCCATGTTCCACGTCTTGGAGTGGAGTGAGGCCTTGGAGTAGTGTTGCCAGATAATGCAAAGAAAAATAAAGGGTACCTAGTTCAATTTGTGGAGAAGGCAGGCACCCCACTCCAGTACTCTTGCCTGGAAAATCCCATGGATGGAGGAGCCTGGTAGGCTGCAGTCCATGGGGTCGCTAAGAGTCAGATACAACTGAGTGACTTCACTTTCACTTTTCACCTTCCTGCATTGGAGAAGGAAATGGCAACCTACTCCAGTGTTCTTGCCTGGAGAATCCCAGAGACGGGGGATCCTGGTGGGCTGCCGTCTATGGGGTCGCACAGAGTCGGACATGACTGAAGTGACTTAGCAGCAGCAGCCTCTTCTCCCTGAGCCATGGTGATTCAATGAGGAAAAGCAAGTTGAATACCGGGTGCATAGTAAGATTCAGTGGTTATAAAGACCCTAGATCTTCAAAGAGAATAAACCCAGGGAACCAGTGGCCCTTGGGAGGAGCAGGCTTCCCAGAAGACAGTGAGGTGTGGTGCTCGGTTCCCAGAAGCATTTGGGCAGACAGTGGGAGCTGGCTGGCAGGGACACTCTGGAAGGGACTTCTCAGAGAGTGGCATGCTCCAGGGACCTCCAGATACTTCTCGTCTTTAAAGAATCAGAGGTATCCTGTTTCTTCAGAGGGACTGCAGTTGGATGTGGAACGATAAAGTGGGCACCTCAGACACCTGTATGAGAAGAGACCCTCTTTCTCAGACCCCCATGTAGCTGGTCTGGGCTGTGGGCATCACCCCACCCCCTGCCCCCGTCCCTGTCAGGAGAACCTTATTTGTGTATGGCTCTGGCTTAAAGGAGATCAGTCCTGGGTGTTCTTTGGAAGGAATGATGCTGAGGCTGAAACTCCAGTACTTTGGCCACCTCATGTGAAGAGTTGACTCATTGGAAAAGACTCTTATGCTGGGAGGGATTGGGGGCAGGAGGAGAAGGGGATGACAGAGGATGAGATGGATGGATGGCATCACCGATTCGATGGACGTGAGTTTGAGTGAACTCCGGGAGTTGGTGATGGACAGGGAGGCCTGGTGTGCTGCGATTCATGGGGTCGCAAAGAGTCGGACACGACTGAGCAACTGAACTAAACTGAACTGAACTGGCTTAAAGAGCATTTTATGCCCTCCCTGGTGGGACAGATGGAAGTTCCAGCAGGTTTACATGTGCACCCACAGCTGGGACCCAGTGTCTTTGTGTGAAGGTGCATTTAAATGGCCCAAATCCTTTACCTGTTAAACTCCCTGTGAGACCTGTGGTTAGATAAGCCAGCACTGAGGGAAAAAATGATAAATAATTGCTCTGTTGTTTTGTGCTGCTTCTCTTGATAGAAATTGTGTTTTCTCAGCAGCAAGGGTGATAAAACCATCTTAGAGGAGGAGTTGGTTTTTTCCTGACTTTTGGAGAGCAAATGATTGAGAAACATCTCTGTAGGAGGTTAAACGGAATTCAGGTAAACAGCTGAACAGTTTACATGGGATTAATTAAAAAAAAAAAAACAACAACGAGACAAAACTCTCCTAGTGGGTACTTTCCTTTGCAGAGATGAGAGTGCAAAGTAGTGGCTCTGAAAGGCAGGTCAGTGGTGAAGAGCATACTTTTCTATGGTCCCCTGCAGAGACTGTGCCCAGAGATGGGACACAGGCCTCTTGCACACCTGGTGGAATCATCCCCTTAGATGCTGAGATGTTTTCTATCTGAGTCTGATGACCAAGTGGAGAAGGTACAACTGGAGGACCTCAGACCAGCCAGACAGTGACCCACAGAGCTCCTCCCTCATTCCACAAATGTACTGAACACCTACTGTGTGCCAGGCACTAGTGCAGACACTGAGGCTGCCATATGGACAAAACGCACAGAAATCTGTGCCCTCGTGGCTCTCCTGCTGGGGGAGACAGATCATAGACCTTTAAGATAAGGAATTGTTATATCATTGTCACTGTTAGGGAGAAAGTTAGCAGAAAAGGGGGATATGAACTGTAGGGGTTGAGGACTCTGAGATATTAGGGGACCAGGGATAACTTTGAGTAAAGACCTGAAGGAAATGAGGGAATGAGCCATGCAGAAATGAAAGAACATTCTGGGCAGAGAAAACAGCAAGTGCAGAGGTCCTGCTGGTGTGGAAATGCGACTGGAGCTGAGAGGATAGGGAGGCAAAGGGCAGAAAGCAGGTCAGAGAGGTGGCAGGGAGCCAGCCCAGACGTGCAGGGCTGGTCACAGATAGGACACTGGCCTTTGCTCTCAAGAAAGGCGGGGCCCCCAGAGGGTTCTGAGCAGAGGAGTGGCCAGTCTGGGTTTTAGGAGGCTCATTCAGGCTACTGCCTAAAAGTGGACAGTGGAGGGGTCTATTAGGAGCCACTGCCATGAACCAGGCCAGCAGTGAGATGGCAGTGGCCTGAATTGTGGTGGTTGGATAATAAGAAGTTGGATTTTGGATATACCTGAGCAGGTAAGTTGAGAATTTTATTGACTTGTTTGAAGTAAGTTGTGAAATAAAGGGAGAAATCAGGGATGTCTTCAAGGTCTTTGGTCTGAGCAGTTGGAAGGATGGAGTTGGCATTAACTGACGGGGTGAGACTGTGAGGGTTGGGGTTTCAGAGCTCTGTGCTGGTCATATTTAATTTGAGATGTCTGGGAGTTATTAAGGGTGGAGGTCAAGCAGGCAGCTGCATGGTTGGCTCTGACATTTGGGGGAGAAGACTAGGCTGGAGACATAAATTGCTATATCCTAAGCATGTGGGTGGTCTATGGAGCTGTGAGTCTGGAGGAGAGCATGGCACCTGGAGAGCTGGAAGGGTCCTTAGTGGCTGCCTGGTTCAAAGTTGTCTTCTTCTCAAGGGAAACTCAATCACCTGGAAGTAACATGTTATACCCAGGGTTATAGTTAGTTGGAAGTTGGAAAATCTGGATTAGAACCTGGGTCTTTTAAGCATCGTCGACTTGATGGACATGAGTTTGAGCAGGCTCCAAGAGTTGGTGATGGAGAGTCCATGGGGTCACAAAGAGTTGGACACAACTGAGCGACTGAACTGAACTGCTAAAATAGGAGTTCCCAACTGCTGAGATCTAATGCCTGATGATCTGAGGTGGAGCTGATGTAATAATAATAGAAATAAAGTGCACAATAAATGTAATTGAATCATCCTAAAACCATCCCCACCCCCTTCTGTCCCTGGAAAAAATGTCTCCCATGAAACCAGTCCCTGGTGCCAAAAAGGTTGTGGACCACTGTGCTAAGGTCCACCCAGCTCTACCTCTTTACAGGGTTTTTGGCTGGAGCTGTAGAACCAGCAGTGATTGGAGTTGGATTACAGGAGGCAGCCCTCCTACTTATGACACACCCCACTGTCTTCATGTGGGATGGCCACCCCTCAGTCTCCCGACCTAATCCCTAGAGTGTTGCTCGGGGCTGCTGAGCTGGTGAAAAGATGAGACTGGAAAGCATTAGAAGTTCGTGACAACTCAACATCACGCAGCATCCAAGGGCAACACCATGGACTAACCTTATTGAACAGGGTGGGGACAGGTTTGTGTTGCTAATCTCAGATGATACCTTGTTCAAGATACGGGCTACCTATTAATTACACATAGTAGGACCACGTGTTAGATTCGAACAAATGAATCAGAAACACAGATATGTTACGACCATAGCTAGTTTGAGGAGCTTGGCCCCAGCATGACACCTGCTGAGGAAAGCAGTCCGTGGCTGTTGGATGGAAGTTCAGAATCTTGTGTGCCTTTTCTGTTGTCTAGGGCTCAGGGTGTCCCTTTTGCCAAATGAAAGTCAGCAGTTTATCTTTGCTCTCGAGGCATCTCAGCTTCTTTCTCCCTCCTCCTGGAGGGCCTTTGGCTCCACTGTGCTGTCTCCCTGGAGACTCCATGCCACTCAGTTCCCTGTTCATCAGTCGTCCTTGAGAGCAGTTCTCCCAACACCTTGCTGTCTTAGCATGACCCCAGCATTGTGCACTACAGCACACCTGTTACCCACAAGAAATGAGTCTCTCACCTTGGCATTTCAAGGGAGGAGATATATTTTGGCTTTGGTCTAGAGGGAAGCACTAAGCTATTTTAGAAAGGAGTTGGGAAAGAGAGAGACCTTGGACAGATGACACTGTTAACCTTTCTGCACCTTAACCCTTCCCTCTATAAATGGGGCAATAATCTGCAACTCAGAGCAATATTGGGAGGTTAGATAAAATCGTGGTATAAGTGCCTAGTAGAGGAATTGTTGCTAAAGAGATTGTTAATAAAAGTTCTATCAAATCACACCATGTGGATAACTTCTTCCTTAGGATCCAGACTTGTTCCAATCTTCCATCTCTCAAACTGTTTCCTCTGGGACCCTTCTTTCCCTTTCCCTCCCTTTTCTGCCTATAAGATATTTTGGTCAAAATGCTGGATCCCAAGGTTCTGGACAGGTTGCCATGTAGTATCTTCACCCACAACTCCAGAGGGCTTCCTTCCTGCTGATGACCAAAGGAAGAAGCTGGAGGGGCTTTGGTGATTGCGTTTTCTTGCCCTGAACTTGTACCTGTCCTCTCGCCTCCCACCCTACTATCTTCAAGGCTGAATGGAGGAAAAGGCTCCTCAGCCTAGAGGGGGCTGTCAGCAATCAGATATGAACTCCCTCCAGTTGGGCAAAGCCTCCTGGAGCTGTCTTTCCCACTTGTCACTTGCGTGTGAGATGGTTGCCAATTACCACTTTTCCAGGACTCCCTGCTTTCTTTCTTTTAACTCTGATTTGGGTCTTTGGAAGAGACAGATTGGACAGGGCGTGGCCACAGGGTGTGTCAAATATCAAACTTGGGGGCCTCACTTGTTTTTAAGTGACAGGTTCTAAATTTCCAATGATTAATATGCAGCTGGTAGCTTATCGTTCTCAACACTGCATTCCACTGTTTACAGAGACGAAGGATTCCTGCTTTCTGCTCCCTGCTGGCCCTGGATCTCAGATTTCAGAATATACCACTGAACAGATGGCAACTGGGGATATTTGGGAATTAAGTGCCTCATTCTGTTTGTCTGATTCTGGCCCATTTTAATTTGAGGATATAGCTTAAATCTATTTGGCCTATGTTTCCAGTATCCTGTTTTTCTTATTTCAGTGAGAGGATATATATATATTATATATATATAATATATATACACATAGATATATGAATTAACTATGAAATATATGTGTGTACATATATGTGTGTGTATGGAGAGAGAGAACATATCTCTAACAGGTGCACATGGTCTTTATGGCAACCCACTCCAGTAATCTTGCCTGGAGAATTCCATGGACAGAGGAGCCTGGCAGACTACAGTCCATGGGGTTGCAAAGTCAGGCATGACTGAGCAACTATCACTCACAGATACTGCAAGATATAGCATGTGGATGACAGAGGCTTGAGAGATGGGAATGTACAGGCCTTTGACCAACTCCTCCAGGTGAGACCTAGAGCAGAAATGGTACAGCAGAGTCTGGGAGAAAAGAAAAAAAAACAAAAGCAGATTTCCTTATCTGTTGAGTCCAAGGTTCAACCACCGATATTTGTGGTACAATTCAGCATTTTCATCCATTGCCTCAAGGTGCTATGATTTAAAGCCTGCTGATTCTGTGTTCACAACTGTGTTAAAGACTCTTTGAGTTGGAGGTTGGCTCTGGTATTGCTTGCTAAGGAGGATGTTGGCACACCAGAGCCCAGCTCTGGAGGAAGCAAGAGAGGTGTCCAGAGGCTCTGATGGAGGAGGGTTGATAAAAGAGATACCTTGCATGTATCAAGCCCCTCAAGTCAAGTATCTCCATGGGAATGGTGGTTATATAAATATAGGTTCACTGTGTTCTGTATTGATCAGAAAAACAGTAAAGACAAGTGGGGTAAGGTCATGATAAAGATTTCCCACAACTAAACTGGCTGCTTTGTGGAGGTGGTAAGCTCTCATCACCCTAAGTGTTCATACAGATGTTGGCTTACATTCTGCCTTAAAGGGATTCCAGCAATCCCTGGGAGGTTGAACTAGATGGGTTTGCAAACTCATTGTGCTGACGTTTTTATTTGTGACCTGTTATGAAGGTACCCTCCTCCAGCGTTTGCTTCTGCAGGTGCCTAGTATCTCAGTCCAACTTCAGCCAAATGTCGGGCTTCAGTCTCTGTGTTAGTCCACCCAGGCTGCTATTTCTGTCTTAGTCTGTTTGGGCTGCTCTAAGAAATACCATAGGCTGGGTTGCTTATAAACAACAGACATTTATTTTCTTACAGTTCTGGAGGCTGGGAAGTGAAAGATCAAGGTGCTAGCATATTCAGTGTTTGCTAAGAGCCTTCTCCTTGGTTCTTTTGCTGTGTTCTCACATGGTAGAAAGGGCAAGGGATCTCTCTGAGATCTCTTTTATAAGGGCACTAATCTCATTCATGACAGTTGCACCTTTATGACTGAATCACCTCCTAAGTCCTCACCTCCACATGCCATCACTCTGGGCTTAGGATTTAATATTTGAATTTTGGTGGAGCGGGGGAACAGCACAAATGTGCAGTCTATAACTGTCTCCCCAGTTTCATAGATCTATATGAGGATTTATTTCCAGTCATACCTTTATTCTAAGGCTTGGGATCTTTTGGATCGTAGCATATTGAGGGTGAGAGTCTGTCATTTGAACCTCTTCTTTGAGCATGCCCTAATCTTTTATTTTTGTCCTCCTGATCTTGAAAAATCTTCTAAATTTTCATTTTCCAGGATTCACAAATGCCCAAAGTGCCTCCCTGTGTTCCTATTTTTCTTCTATTTCCCTAGCTATTTACTACTATCTTGTCTACACTTTTAATACTTCAGAGAAGAATTTTAACAATTTTATGCAGCATTTTTGGTTGTTATTTTTAGTGGCACATTTGGTTCAAATAATGTAGTCTGATTGCCAGAACTGGAGATCTCACTTTGAATGCCACATCTTGGGTTGAGACTTGGCTGAGCCCAGTCTTAATTAGGACTCCTTGTTATACACTTTCATAACCCTGGCTTTTTCCTTCATGACATTTATCTCAATTTATAACTTTATGATTAAAGACTGTTTACTGCCCCTATGGCTATGTGAGGTCAGGAAGTATATGTGGAGAAGTGCCTAGCACAGCAGCTAGTTCTCAGTAGGAGCACAATGAATATCTTGTCCCTTGAAAAATAAATGCAGCAGAGTACTTGTTGATAAGTAAGTAGGTACTGGCTAGATGCAAAGGACTAGGGTGGTTTAAATGCAGTTTTGCAAAGAAGCACACAACTTGTCCCATTTTTATAGGTCAGCATGTATGACTAGATATTAAGGGCTTACAACAGCTTTTTCAAGATTTCAAGGTGCGTTTGCCTTCATACACTGCAGCTTCCATCTTAATGTGTTCACCTTCCCCTGCTCTGTGCTGTATCTGTTGGAAGAAGCTGAACTGATAGGTAAAACATGCTGTGTTTCAAGTTTGTCCTATACGTACTGAAAGACCAAGGATGAAGTCAGTGTTGTAATCTAGGTATACATGTTGAAAAAGGTCTAGGTGTGTATATTTTCGATTGATAGAATTCCCAGGCCTTCTAATTCTTGATAATATATAGTACAGATACCCTTTAAGTACCTAAGTCAGAAATTCATGAATGTAATTATTGTTATTGCAATTTAAAAATCTTTTAGTCACAGTGCTTAGTCGGTCTTCAGTAAATGTGCATTAAGTAGCTATAATTAATAATAATAGCAAGTCTTATATGGCACTTACTGCATTCCTGTAATTATTTTAGCCATGTTATGTATAGCGATTCATGTAATCATTTCAGTAGCACTATATGGTGGGTCCTGTTATCATCCCTGTTTTTACAGATGAGGACACTGAGGCCTGAAGTGATGGAATAACTAGGTCACACAGTGGGAGGCAGAGCCAAGATTTCAACACAGCCCTCCTGGTTCTAATGTCTGTGTTCTTAATCTTAAATGCTGTCCTGTTGCAGGAACAAGATTGAGTGATAAGTGTTTTTTCCAGGCTACCCAGGGCTACGTGCAGCTGTGCAGGTCAACCAGAAGCTTGGTGTTAGCTTGCAGACCTCTGAGTGGAGGGAGTTCCATGCATCATTCTCCCACAGCCTCCATAGGGACCGTTCTCTGCCTTCTGTTGGATTTATGAATTATTTCTAGAAAGCCGTGTGCCAGATTTGACTGGCGAAGGGAAACGTGTTTTCATGGAAAGACAAAAAACCAAACATAAGGAAATAGCTTTTACAGCTTAGAGATGAGATTGCTCTATTATATCGGTTTCTTCTCTTTGGTGACTTGTCTCACCTACTTTCTTCCTATTTCATGGTGATATACTTGATAACATGTGGAGACCAGGCTCTGAATTTCAGGGAGAGACTGTCCTGTTGGTTTACCTCCTTGTAGAAGCTGTGAAGGGGAGCCTCGGGGTTGATGTGACCCCTTACCCGATGCTCTCAATCACACAGTGGTCTGAGGCATTGACCTCCTGGGAGTTGCTTCATTGGTCAGTTATCTTGTGCTGTCGGGTCAGCTGCTGGGATTGAAGAATACAAAGAGATGTTAGGGTCTTGCTTTCAAGGATTCGGGGGAATATGATGTTTGGAACGTTATCATTGCAGGATAACATGTTGATTGGTCTCCTCTCAAATGCTTTCTCTTCGGTATTTGGAGGGCATTTTTCTTTCCAGAATTACCTAGAGAATTGGCCTAATTCTCAATGACTCCCTGACCCTGAGGACCTGTCTGCAAATGGAGGAGAAGGATGAAGAAGAAAGTGAATAGAAAGAGTTGGCCTGACAAACTGGAATTGTTGATTCCTGCGTGCACCTTTCGGTCTGTGCTGGACTTTTGTTTTTAAATCTTCACATGGCCCCTCTAAGTCCATTGATTCCAGGGTTGGTCTGGCTTCTGTCATTGCGGCCAGCAGAATGACCCTGTGTGGACACAGGCAGGCTCCATTCAGAAGGGCTTAGAACTTGTAAATAGACTGGCCACTGCTTGGAAGTGTAAAGGTTTTCCATTGGTTCATCTGGCAATACTGGTCTAAAACCACACTTTATAGCAGTGTGTGGTGGGGACCAGTCACTGCTGAAATATTTGGCTCTCTGGGCTTTAAATCTTAGTGGAGTTAAAACAAAAATCCACACATATTCAAATTCATATTTTAATACTGTTCTTAGGTATTTGCCCTCCAGCCAGCGTCGTGTGTGTCCACTGCACTTGAGCCCTGCCATGTGAGGCTACCCTCAACAGATTGCTCCTGAACAGAGCCAAGTATGGATTTTGATTTTGTAGAGATTAACTGATCATTGAGTTTGCATTGATTGAAAGCTGCAGAGCATTACAGAGTGGACTCTGAGGGCTCTGCACGGATGACTGTTGGCTGGCCTCCCGTGGGATGTGGGTGAGTTCCCGAGGCTTGTTACCTCCATCCCTGGCTCCTGTGGGAGCCAGTCCTTGGTGGAAGGCTTCTGGGGCAAGGTACCGCGCCCCGTCCACCCCCCACCCCGCCCCATGCTAGGGCTGTATCTGCTCTTCAGATCAGCTCTTCCTCCCTGCTTGGTCCTGTGGGGTGTTGCTTTGTTTAGGTGGGAGGAGTTAAATTTACACTGTGTGTTTTTTTTTTCCCCACATATTTATAGTTATTCTTGTGTAAGCCCTGAAAGTGAGCTTTCACACCCACAGAGCTACTCCACTGCCCCAGTGCAGATGGCATCAGAAGCTCCTGAGAAAGGAGTTGTCCTCTTCCCTGCTGGGAGGAAGGGCAGGCTGGGCTGGCAAGTCCACTTTGCACAGCTAGTGTGGGGACAGGGTGATGTCACAGCACAGCCAGGGGCTGGGCAGGAGATGGTCCATGCCAAGCCCTGAGAGGTGCTCAGGCTCAAACTTTGGGGAAAGGGCCTGGGAATCTTTCCTTGAAAATTGCTTTTCTAGTTGTCAGTGTCTGCAGAGCTGAGGGTTTAGTTTTGTTTTTTAATCTTTTCTGCAGAGCAGCTTGGAATCTGCAAGGCTGCTCAAGGCCTTCTGGGGCACAGGAGGTGTGTTTTGGAAAATGCCTTGAGAGTGGGTGGCTCTGTGGACTGCCCATGGGCCCTTGTTCCCACCGCACAGTTTCTTGTATGTGTGTTTTTGCAAACTGTCACAAATCAAGACTTGTGTGAACATCGGGAGGCCTGAAACCAGCACTGTATTAGGTGGAGGGGACAGCCTAGAGAGGTGGCCTGGAACAGCAGCCAAGAAGTAGAGTGAGAGGATTTCTGGATTCAAGTCCTGTGTGTCACAGGCAGGTTACTTGACCTTTCTGATTTCAGTTTCCTCTTTGGTGAAATCGAATATTATTTACTCATTTGTTGAAAGGGTGCCTGTGATAGTGTCTCCTTTTTATTGGTGGAGAGACTCAGAAGTGGCCTGACCAACATGCACGGTATGAAGACAGGATAGTGGTCAGGAGGGAGGCCCGGGATCAAGTCCAGCTGCCTTCGCTACAGCCTCAGTGGCCCCTGGCAGGACCCTTAGCCTCCAGAACCTTTGTTTTATAGAAGTAAAATGGAAGTAGTTGCAGTCTCGGGAGTGCCTTGTCTTGATATCTTTGACAATGTTACAGGAATAAAGGGAGGCAGTCCATGCCATATAAACTGTAAGAAATCTTACAGCTATGAAACATTTCTGCCTTTACAGTTTCTTGGTGATGAGCAGGGCTGACACCGAGCTTTCCAAAGTTCCTGGCCTGTGAGCTCTTGAAGTGATGTATTCATAGCTAGTTTTTCTAATTAAAAAAATAACATTCGTGGTGAAAATTCTACTAGGACAGAAGAGTGTGGAGTGTAGAGTGAAAGACACGCCTCCCCAATCAGTTCTATTCCCCAGAGATGACTTCTGTTTACTTCTTGGATAACCTTCCAGTAATTACCTGGACACGTGGATACATATAATGGGTACTTATATCCATACATATGCTGCATGTAATCAGTTCTATATGCGTCATAATTTCTTTCACCAGGAGCCCAAATGATGGAGATCCAGGTAGTTTCTGGCGTTTCAGTTATAGATGCCATGCCACAGTGAGCAGAGAGATGCTTCTGTCTAGATGCCCCTGGATTTAAAACAAATGTTGAAAGCCAGTGCCTAGCGGCTCAAAGCTTTCAGAATTATCTCTTTTGCACTTGGCAGACTCTCTCCTCAAAAAGAATTATGTTGTTAATACTGTGGTTTTCCACTACTCCACCCAGTTAAATTTAATCACACCATGTGACTTCCAAATAAAATGATGTGTGTGTCTGGAGGGAAGGGACCTGACAAAGCTTCCCTTTTTTTAGATCCTAGAGAATACAGCAAAGCTGTCTTTCGAAGGCCCTGCTTTCAGAGCCCTCCTGCCTGGGATGTTTGTATTTGCAGCTCACTCTTTACTGTCCATGGGGAAAGCTGTTGCCATTAATTGGGTTTGGAAAGGGTAGCTATGTGTATTTTCAAATATGTCTTCCTACACACAAAAAAAGGGCAGCCAACTTTATTTTAAAAAGCAGCTAACCTACATGAATTCGTACATCTCTTTGCTGTTTCGGTAGTGCAACACTAGACTATAACCAACTTTTTTCCCCTGTTGTTGATGACAAATGGGGTTTAGTTCTCTAGTTAAAGCAAGCACTTCAGACATCCTAAAGTGAATGTTTAGGCATTAGAGTAACTCCTCTGATTTCATGGTGCAGTGTGAAGTGGTTTTTCCTATGGCTAAAAGAAAATCGGCAGATCTGTGGGGTTTGGGTGTTTATATTGCCATTTTCCCAAAATGTTATGCATCGGACAATTTAGAAAGCTAAATTTTAAATGCATTGCATGCATGCCAAGTCACTTCAGTCGTGTCCGACTCTGTGTGACCCCATAGACGGCAGTCCACCAGGCTCCTCCGTCCCTGGGATTCTCCAGGCAAGAATACTGGAGTGGGTTGCCATTTCCTTCTCCAATGCATGCATGCATGCTAAGTCGCTTCAGTCGTGTCTGACTCTGTGTGACCCCACAGACTAGGGAGCCTTAAATAAATCTTGTGGAGTTACGTATTTTGTTTTGTTTTAATGAGGGCATTTGTGTTCTATAAATCCGAGAATCAGGTGTGGAAGGGATGTTGACCCCAGCCCTCTTCAGGACCTGAATCCTCCCCTCAGGGCTCCCAGATCAGTGGGCTCTCCCTCCTCCCTCACCCATCCTCTTCTTCCTCCTCTTTGAGAGACCTGCTTGGGCCTCTCGCCACAGACCCAGCTCTTGCTGACAGGTGTAACCCTAACATTGCCTGACCCATGGGCTCCGGGCCCCACATGCTGGCAGTCCTCTGTTCTGGGCCCTGGAATGCATGGTGTGTTGATTACAGAACTGTCCACAGTCCCAGGACCTCGGGCTGTTGGTGACTCTCATTCCCCTCCTGTGCTTATCCCAGTTCCTAACCACTCCCCCTCTGCATGTTGAGAGCTCTGAGCTTCTCCCTCTGGTCTGGCTGCTGCCTTCTTTCCTGCCTGTTTAGACCATTTCTTCCTGAGAACCCCTGCCTTATGGCTGTCTGTTAACTTAGAGCAGTGCTTAGAGATTGTGTCAAGAGGGTTTGCTTCCAAGGGACATGGCATTTTAAGGCTAGCAGTGAAACTAGCCTGACACATTGATTTCCTGTGGTGTCAGAAAACTAAAGAAATAGGAGAGATGCTTGCTTAAAAACAAAAACAACAACAGCAGCAACAACAAAAACTCAGAACTATGCGGATATAGGAAATCTTCCAGACATTTGCAGGATGGCATAAAAGGACAACTGACATGAAATCAATAACCCTGCAATGAGTCTTGATAATCCTGTTGAAGTGAAATGATTCTTAAAAACCTTTTCTGTGCTTGGCTATAACCTAAAGCAAGCATTTCATTTTCAGCGCTCTGATTTTTTTTATGAAGCTCATAAAACTTTGTCTCTAAATGCAGTGTGCTACAATGTTATGTATTAAAGATTTAACAAGTTTGTTTTAAAGTATGGAAAGAAGGTCATTATTCTTTTCTTGGTTATGATTTCTGGATGCTAGTGGCAATATTAATTAGTAGTAGTAAGTGCCATCCTTTTAATAGAATTCATTTTTCCCTCTCAAAGACCTTTCAGGTCTACTCTCTTCCTTCTTATGAGCTAAATGATGTCACTGTCCCCACCTGGCAGAACTGAGGTCTGCTGTTCAGAGTTTAAGTAACATGGGTTGGAATTAGAAGTTTAAATGACATGGGTTTGTCTAGTTTCTTCCTGTAAACTCTTCTGTCTGGATTTCACATGCTTTCTATGTACAGTGGCAGAAAGCGAAGAAGAACTAAGGAGCCTCTTGATGAAAGTAAAAGAAGAGAGTGAAAAATTTCACTTAAAACTCAACATTCAGAAAACTAAGATCATGGCGTCCGGTCCATCATGTCATGGCAAATAGATGGGGAAACAATGGAAACAGTGAGAGACTTTATTTTGGGGGGCTGCAAAATCCCTGGAGATGGTGACTGCAGCCATGAAATTAAAAGACACTTGCTCCTTGGAAGAAAAGCTATGACAAACCTAGACAACATATTAAAAAGCAGAGACATTACTTTGCCAACAAAGGTCAAAGTTATGGTTTTTCCAGTAATCATGTATGGATGTGAGAGTTGGACTGTAAAGAAAGCTGAGTGCCAAAAAATTGATGCTTTTAAACTGTGGTGTTGGAGAAGACTCTTGAGAGTCCCTTGGACTGCAAGGAGATCCAACCAGTCCATCTTAAAGAAATCAGTCCCTAATATGCATTGGAAGGACTGATGTTGAAGCCAAAACGCCAATACTTTGGCCACCTGATGCGAAGAACTGATTCATTGGAAAAGACCCTGATGCTGGGAGGGATTGGGGGCAGGAGGAGAAGGGGACGACAGAGGATGAGATGGTTGGATGGCATCACCGACTCGATGGACATGAGTTTGAGTAAGCTCTGGGAGTTGGTGTTGGACAGGGAAGCCTGGCATGCTGCAGTCCATGGGGTCACAAAGAGTTGGACACGAATGAGCTACTGAACTGAACTGATATACAGTTGCTGCTCTAGAAGGAGTTTGGCATCCTTACTGCTTGGCAAGCAGACATCTATGTTGATCTGACCCAAGATGCATATGCTTGGCTGCAGAAAGCCAGCTCTGCAGGTTTCCCTCATTTGCTACAGTCTGCCATTTGGGAGGCTCCCACCTGGAATGTGGACAGTGATTCAGTTTGGAATCCCATTGCCTTCAAGATGAGACTGAGAGGCTAGGCCACCCTTTCTGGGACACCACTTGAGTTGGAGAGTAGGTCGAGATCCAGTCACAGAAAGCAAAATCCACTCTAGCAAACTTCAGGAGGAAGGGACTCATTATAGAGAATGAAATGTCTTGAAAACTGATGGAGAGTTCGAAAACACAGCTAGGTCTAGTAGAAGCTTCAGAAATGGGTGTCTCAAAGTCATGCCAAGGAACTGGAGCACCAAGAAAGCGGCTGCCTCTTTAACAATCAGCAAGCAGCTTCTCCACAACCATGTTGGGATGGCCAGGATGGAGAGGCTCCCATGACCAGAACCATGCTGTGCTGCTATGATCCAGACGTGGAAGCGGGTGTCCAGTTCTGCCTCCTGACACCCATGAAGCTGGCACCTTGGCTAAAACTGTCACAGAAGAACCAGGTGCCTCCTGGACTTTGCTTGCTTAGGAAAGAAAAGAGCAGCAACCACAGAAGTATGATCTCTGCCTCATGTTTCTTTCCAAATTTTGCAAAAGTACATATGAGTGGCCAAACCTAACTCACACCTGGAACCTTCACTGTAAGGAATATGAGGATGTGCAGGGACACATCAGAAATTCTTGAAAACCAGTCCTTCATATCCTCTAGGCCCAGTGGTTAGTAGAAGTAGACCTTAATTTTCAGAGTCAGCTGAAGAGCACAGAACGAGGTTATAGCTAGAGCATGGAATGGTTGGGAATCTTTTTGGGGTTGTGTGTTGATGACAGCAGCAAATAATAGTAATAATAAGCAGCAAAGAGTTAAGAGTAGCAAAAGGCCATGGGTTTGCCCTCTGGCTTCTGCTTAGCTTTTTTGGGACTGTTTAGCTATAATTGCAGCATCTCAAGGGGGAGTTCTAGAGAACTCCACTCTCACTGGATGTTATTAGGGAAAATGAGATGATAAAAATATACATGTCTCAATTGCAGAGTCTTTACCATGCTCATGTGTGTGTGAATCTCCCAATGGGGATACAGCATGCAGGGGTTCCTCAAACTTACTTGGCCACAGGGAAGCCCCACTTTTACAAGATGCAGAAGTACTATTTCTCAATATATGTGAGAAATGCTATTTTAAAGAGGAAGTCAAGGAACACCTTTGAGAAAATAGTTTGTTTTACTTCCAAGGAATTGAGCTTTCCAATGACCTTCATAGGGCACATCACAGACCATTGACATGATAGGGCTTTTTAAAGGGAGGATGGCACGCTGCCCTTCAAGAAGGACCAAAAAACCCTGCCCAGGGAAGTGAGCCTGTGTGGACAGAGAGGGTTCGCTTAGGAATCCAGATGGCCTGAGAGTCATCCTTAGACCCCTAAGGAGGAAGCTTTGTAATCACTAGTAGAGGTTACAACAATAATAAAATATTAATGAGTTGTGGACCACATCTCCTGTGTGTTGATCTGTTAAAGAAACAGAAAATGAATTGCATTTATTTTAAGGGAAACAAGGGCAGCACGACAGGAGAATCAGAGCCTCTGGTGAGGGTGTCCTGAGTGGAGGAGGGGCCTGTGGGGGGCGTGAGGGCAGGAGACTTCTGTGTGAGTGACTTCAGTGTGCAGCGAGGCAGGGCATGAAATGCATGAAGACAGGAGAAGGAGGATTCCTGCTTAGGAGGATTTACAGCCATGACAAAGGCCTAGAGATAGTGATGAGAATTGGACCAGTAGTTAACACCTTTCAGAAATTAGATGTTGCAGAAGAAGGAAAAGAAGACAACTTCAGAGGTGAACTTAGAGTTTATAGTGCATGGTTCATTGATTTTATTTTTTAAAAACTTTTACTGGAGTTTAGTGATTTACTATGTTTTAGTTTCAGGTGTACTGCAAAGTGAATCAGTAATGTTGTTGTTCAGTCGCTAAGTTGGGTCCGATTCTTTGTGACCCCATGTACTACAGCATGCCAGGCCTCCCCGTCCCTTACCATCTCCTGGAGTTTGCCCAAGTTCATGTCCATTGAATCAATGATGCGATCCAGCCATCTCATCCTCTTCTCCTTTTGCCTTCAATCTTTAATGTGGTAATGCATATACATATATCCACTCTTTTTTTTTGGATTCTTTTCCCAATAAGGCCATTACAGAATATTGAGTAGAATTCTCTGTGCTATACAGTAGGTCCTTATTAGTTATCTATACATTCATCAAATTTAATTTTCTACCTCAACCATCTAACAAAGAATTTGTAGCATGTGTGTGTCATTCTCAAGCAAATCTTTTTGAACGTTGAGTTTAAGCATTGGGAAAATGCTGGCAGTTTGATAAAGCACTCAAATCGGGGTGTGCACCTCTTATTAACACTAGGAAGGCAAGCAGACATGCCTTAAGTGGATTTATGTGCAGCCTTCCTGGGAACCAGGAAATGGGAGTTAGACGATTAAATTAGTTTGCTGAAAGGTGGAAGTTATGACTGTACAGAATCACAAGCATGTTTCTGACTCCCTAAGTTTTTCCATGTTCTGATTGACTGAACCTGAAGTTATGCTCTGGCTAGAACTAAAGAGCCTCTTAATGAAAGTGAAAGAGGAGAGTGAAAAAGTTGGCTTAAAGCTCAACATTCAGAAAACGAAGATCATGGCATCCGGTCCCATCACTTCTTGGCAAATAGATGGGGAAACAGTGGAAACAGTGGCTGACTTTATTTTTCTGGGCTCCAAAATCACTGCAGATGGTGATTGCAGCCATGAAATTAAAGGACGCTTACTCCTTGGAAGGAAAGTTATGACCAACCTAGATAGCATATTGAAAAGCAGAGACATTACTTTGCCAACAAAGGTCTGTCTAGTCAAGGCTATGGTTTTTCCTGTGGTCATGTATGGATGTGAGAGTTGGACTATAAAGAAAGCTGAGCACAGACGAACTGATGCTTTTGAACTGTGGTGTTGGAGAAGACTCTTGAGAGTCCCTTGGACTACAAGGAGATCCAACCAGTCCATCCTAAAGGAGATCAGTCCTGGGTATTCATTGGAAGGACTGATGTTGAAGCTGAAACTCCAATACTTTGGCCACCTGATGCAAAGAGCTGACTCATTTGAAAAGACCCTGATGCTGGGAAACATTGAGGACAGGAGGAGAAGGGGACGACAGAGGATGAGATGGTTGGATGGCATCATCGACTTGATGGACATGGGTTTGGGTGGACTCTGGGAGTTGGTGATGGACTGGGAGGCCTTGCGTGCTGTGGTTCATGGGGTCACAAAGAGTCAGACATGACTAAGCGACTGAACTGAACTCAACTGATCAGTGTCCTGTGTATATGAAGGCATTTCATAGTGTCAACCACTCGTCCTCCTCCAGTTCCCGTCCAGAACAGGATAGGGGTGGGAGCACAAGAGCTGTGCAGTGGAGGGCATCACCCCACCACCACCACCACTACTGTGCCCTTTGGGTTCAAATCCCTTTGTACTGATTCCCTTACTGAAGTGCCTTTTGTTTTCTCTGTAAATACTTTATTAAATGGAGGTTTCACATCATTAAATCCCAGATTTTTCTAAAAACATGGAATTCAGTGCTTCCTATTTGTCCTAAGCAATTACCACAGAGTCACCAGAGATTTCAATCCCCTCTCCATCGGTTCTTCAGTTCTCAAGGATAATCTGTTGTTGTTCAGTTGCTAAGTTGTGTCCAACTCTTTGTGACCTCATGAACTGCAGTACGCCAGGCTTCCCTGTCCTTCACTATCTCCTGGAATTTGGTCAAACTCACGTCCATAGAGTCAGTGATGCCATCCAACCATCTTATCCTCTGTCCTGCCCTTCTCCTCCTGCCCTCAGTCTTTCCCAGTATCGGGGTCTTTTCCAATAAGTCTGCTCTTCGCATCAGGTGGCCAAAGTACTGGAACTTCAGCTTCAGCATCAGTCCTTCCAATGAATATTTACCGTTTATTTCCTTCAGGATTGACTGATTTGATCTCCTTGCTGTCCAAGGGACTCTCAAAGAGCCTTCTACAGCACCACAGTTTGAAAGCATCAATTCCTTGGTTCTCAGTCTTCTTTATGGTCTAACTCACACATCCATACATGACTACTGGAAAAACAATAGATCTGACTATACGGACCTTTGTTGGCAAAGTGACGTCCCTGCTTTTAAATATGCTATCTAGGTTTGTCATAGCTTTCCTTCCAAGAAGCAAGCATCTTTTAATTTTGTGGCTCCAGTCACCACTGCAGTGATTTTAGAGCCCAAGAAAAGAAAATCAATCACTGTTTCCACTGTTTTCCCCCTTCTATTTGCCATGGAGCAGTGGGACCAGATGCCATGATCTTAGTTTTGTGACTGTTGAGTTTTAAGCCAGCCTTTTCACTCTCCTCTTTCACCCTCCTCAAGATGCTTTTTAGTTCCTCTTCACTTTCTGCCAGTAGAGTAGTATCATCTGTATATCTGAGGCTTTTATTTTTCTTGGCAACCTTGTTTCCAGCTTATATTCATCCAGCCCGGCATTTTGCATGATGTCCTCTGCATATAAGTTAAATAAACAGAGTGACAGTATACAAGTTTGTCATACTCCTTTCCCAATTTTGATCCAGTCCGTTGTCCCATGTCCAGTTCTAACTGTTGCTTCTTGATCTGTGTACAGGTTTCTTAGGCAATAGATAAGGTGCTCTGTTATTCCCATCTTTTTAAGAATTTTCCACAGTTTGTTGTGATCCACACAGTCAAAGGCTTTATTAGCCTAGTCAATGAAGCAGAAGTAGATCTTTTTCTGGAATTCCTTTGCTTTATGATTCAGTGAATGTTGGCAACTTTATATCTGGGTCCTCTGCCTTTTCTAAATCCAGCTTGTGAAGCCTCACTTGAAGGGTTTTGAGCATTACCTTGCTAGCATGTGAAATGAGTACAATTGTACTGTAGTTTGAACATTCTTTGGCATTGCCCTTGTTTGGGATTGGAATGAAAACTGATCTTTTCCAAAGATAATCTTAAATGACTATTAAATTTTTGATAGTTATTATTTAATATTTAAAGTTTTAATTATAGGAAATTTTAGTATCAAAATAGAATAGTATAATAAATCCCCATGTGCCTCTTCCTAGCTTAAGAGTTTAATGCTCATGCCTGGCCAGCCTTGTTTCCTCTTCCCCATTATAACAAAAAAATTGTAAAAATATTTTTATGTTATTCTACCCTTTTTATTTCTCTATTTCTCAATATTTTTACATAATCTTCTAATCACTGCAGCAGTAAGGACTTTTAACTCACATGAGGGGCTTTTCAGATTTTGCCTCGAATATGCAAGTTCAGTTCAGTCACTTAGTCGTGTCCGACTCTTTGTGACCCCATGGACTGCAGCATGCCAGGCTTCCCTGTCCATCACCAACTCCCAGAGCCTACTCAAACTCATGTCCATTGTGTCGGTGATGCCATCCAACCAGTTCATCCTCTGTCGTCCCCTTCTCCTCCTGCCTTCAATCTTTCCCAGTATCAGGGTCTTGTTCAGTGAATTGGTTCTTCGCATCAGGTGGCCAAAGTATTGGCCATGAACCCCATGAACAGTATGAAAAGGCAAAAAGTTATGAATATGCAAAATGCAATCCAAATGGGTCTACAGGCATAAACAGAGCGGCTCCCCTGCCCAAGGTGGTGTGATTGGTATGGGGGTGAGGAGTGGCAGTGAGGCAACAGATGTGCTCATATTCCGGAGAAGCTGTGGGCTCTGCTCTCATAACCCTTGCAGTCCAGTCCTCGGAATGCAGGCACAGGTTATGTGCCTGATAAGCATCTCTGTTCAGACATGCTAGCGTGGCTCAGCAGAGCAAGGGGCTGTGTGGTCTGAAGGTTTAGGGTGGTCACCATCAAGTTTCAAAGTCCCTGTGGGACTGTCTGATTGGTGGAGTAGGTCACGTACCCGAACAGTGGCTACCCAGGGACGGGGAGGCAAGAAGTGGGGATATGGCTCCTTTAGCTTCTCTGGAAGACATGGGCTCCGCCTTATAGCAAGAAGCATGTCATGGGGGGATGTGGTCTTCCCAGATATAAAGGGGTTTTAAATGCTAAGCACCCAAAAAAGATAAGGGTTCACTTTAAACATCCCCATTATCTTGGACTGTTTCCCTCCATTGTTTCCAGTCTTCTTTTTCCTTGAAAAACCCTTTGCATCTATTGCTCCCGGCTTCCTATCCCCATGGCAACTGCGAGCGCCCAGGTGGCACAGAGCATCTCCTGTGCAGGTTTCCAGCTTTTAGTCACTCCCACCTCCAGTTCTTCCTACACAGGCTGCTGCCGCTGCTTTCATCACCACTGAAACAGCACGGTGGCTCAGAAAACCTTTGATATCCTCCTGTTGCCTGGAAGACAAAGGCTAACTTTTACATTGGTCCTGGCTTCCACAAGTAGACATCTGGTCTCCATTTCCAGCCTTATCTGTCATTCCAGAAACTCTCGTCTCTGGCTGAGCAGGTCCCCAAGCACACGCTGTGCCTCGCCAGCTCCATGCATTGCTCATCGGTAGTTCTGTTGTCCAGAGGCCTTCCCCTCTGCTAACAGAAAGCCTGTTCTGCTCACATTCTGCTGACCTTCCTGGAGAGAGGTGACTGCTTTCCTTCACTCCAGTGGCATGTGTATGCTTTGCTCCAAGGCCCTTTCAGCCCTCACATCTGTCCGCGTAGGCCCTTGAACTCACTGTGCAGCAAACTGCACCTGTGTGCTTCTCTCTTGTGCCAGCACAGGGCTGGGCGTACAGGAGCTCACTAGATACTTGAGGTTTTCCTTTTCCATAGGACGAGAGAACAGGGAGGAAAATTAGAAATGGGGAAAGTTAAATGCTGTGCTTATTCGCTCAGCCATGTCTGACTCTGTGACCCCATGGACTGTAGCCCGCCAGGCTCCTCTATCCATGGGGATTCCCCAGGCAAGAATACTGGAGTGGGTTGCCATGTCCTCCTCCAGGGGATCTTCCCAACCCAGGGATCGAATCCAGGTCTCCCACATTGTGGGCGGATTCTTTACCATCTGAGTCACCAGGGAAACCCTAAATGCAAAATACAGAGAGAAATGCTTATGTCAGAAGTTTAGGTCAGCAGGCTGAGGACTTGAGAATGGAGGCCAGCCAGTGTGGGAGGCTAGTTTGGGAAGATGGGGTGGTTGGTTAGGTGTTTGTGATATAAAAAATGGCAACCCACTTGAAGCAACTTAGCAGCAGCAGCAGCAGCATAAACCAGATGGAGACTCTTTGGTTCTATTCTCCTGGGTGTATGAGTGCCCGCCTGGTTTAAAAGGATGCTCTGGAGATGCTAACAGTCCAACAGCAAGGATTTCTGGAGACTAGAGCATGTATCTGTATAAATAGACGTAAGAGTGCAGGAGCACCCTTGGCTGCTGATGAGGTCTGGATTTCCTAGCTCTCATGGATGGCAGATGGACTGTCCTCACAGTTTGCACTGCATGGTACTTTGATGTGTATCTTTGTGCTCTTTGTAGAAAGAGGGAGCAGAAATGCATAATAGTCAATGATGTACCCCTTGGGGCTTCTCTTGGCCAATGACTTCTCGAGGGCAGCATCCCAAGGTGGCTCAGGGCATTACTGTGAAAGTCAGCCCAGGCCTCCTGCCCATTAAAACCATCAGCCTTGCTCAGCTGTTCAGAGAAATGTTGCAAGGGGCCCCCAGTTTGGGCTGACTGTGCCTCTCTGCAGGGTTCACAGAACTCTGAATGCTGTTATAGATTCAACTACAGAAGAATGAGAAGAGAAAGTTGGCAAGGTGAACTGCCCAGCTGAACACCTGGAGGCAGTTTGGTGGAAACAAAGAAGGAAGTGACCTGTGCCTTGAGAAGCTGTATGGAGAGTTGCTGAGAGAAGGAAATGCCCATGAAGATGACTGCTGTCTGGTGCGATCAGCATGTAGGGTACTTGGAGGAGAGGCTGGTCATTGGGATCAGCCTCTCTCTCCCTTATCACAGCCTGACTCATGTCCCACTGGGGGTTTCCCCAAGCGCCACCACCTCCCACTGCAAGTGCCACCCTTGCTCAGACACACATCGATCCTGCTGCAAAGACTCGCTTGAAGTGTAAGTTGTTTTCCTACAGCTAGGCTGGCTGTCCGAGCCCAGGGCTTGTTCATTCTCTGTAGGCCCTCGGGTCCTTAGCAGTGCCCCCACCAGCAGTGGGAGACCTCCAGAGGGTCTGGGGCTGTAAGGCCATAATCCTTCCTTCCTGCTTCTTGGTGAAAGACTTCTAAGTCTGCTCATTCGTAAAATGGATACAAACGTATCTCAGATTAAACGTAACATGTGATGTCCCTGGACATAGCTGGCCTTCAGTATCCAGCAAGCTCTGTCTGGATGACCACCCTCCCACACCCTGCAGTCCCTCCGTATTGCCGCACAAGATGGGTAGGTAATAGTTGTTTCATTAACACGTCTGTGGATTAAAGATGCTGAGGGTTGTCATATCAGTTCTGAAGGTCTCTTTTAGAGCTCTGCTTTTAACCTGCAAGCACTCACAACTAGAACTACTGAGGGAAAGCCTGGAACTTGTCTTCTTTAGCGTGATTAAGGAAACAGGTTGTTTGATAAAGATTAAGGCAACTAATTACTTTGCTGAGCAGTGAATATCTGGCTAATGCCTGATAGAGACATCTTAACAGAGAGGAAGTTAAACATCCAGTAACAGTAACAGTAAAAATGAAGAGGGGAAACCTAAGGGGACAAAAATAGATGAATGCCATAGAGCGAGAAAGTGTTATAATAATACTGAAGGATCTTCTAAGTGGAGGCAGCCTGGCAGTATTTCAGGGAGGGCAGATTTCTGCAAGTTACTTAGTATGTTTGAGTTTCACAGAGTTGATGTCAAGATGGGATTAAAATTTTTTTAAATCAGTTTTATTGCAATATACTGTACATATAATAAAATTTAGCAATTTTAGGTGTAAATTTGAGTTTTGACAAATGTATACAATCCTCTAGCCACCACCACAATTATGATATCAACATTACCATCATTCTCAAAGTTCCCTTATGTCTTCCTTGGCAGTCAATTCCCTCATTTCACCTCTGGCCAGTGACAGTTACTTATCTGCCTGATGAATCTAAAACTTTACATTTTCTAAGATTTCATAAAAATGGCATCATAGAGAACATGTTCTCTTGTGGCTGGTTTTTGTCACTTATGAAGTCTTTTAGGAATCATTCTTGTTGGATGTAATCTGCTCCATTTGATGAAGATGGGACTTGACAGTGTATATGAAACATTTTGTGTTGCCTGGTACACAGTACTCCCCTTCCATTTCCCCCTAAAGTAGAAAAAATGTTCATTTTAAAAAGTGATCTCTGTGTCATCTTTTCTTCCATTTCTACCTGGGTAAACTAGGGACTTAGGCAGACAGAGGTGCTCGTTGAGGATGTTAGTTGTAAAGATTTCGCTACATGCCAAACAGATAGTTGGCTGAGAAATAAGTTTTTTCCAGAGTAAATGGTGTTGATCAGGTACATTTTCACAAACTGGTTTCTGTTTTTTTTCACTCATGGTCACTAAGTGTGCTTCCCTGGAACATGCTGCTGCTGCTGCTAAGTCGCTTCAGTCATGTCCGACTCTGTGCGACCCCATAGACGGCAGCCCACCAGGCTCCCCCATCCCTGGGATTCTCCAGGCAGTAACACTGGAGTGGGTTGCCATTTCCTTCTCCAATGCATGAAAGTGAAAAGTGAAAGTGAAGTCGCTCAGTCGTGTCCGACTCCCAGCGACCCCATGGACTGCAGCCCACCAGGCTCCTCTGTCCGTGGGATTTTCCAGGCAAGGGTACTGGAGTGGGGTGCCATTGCCTTCTCCATCCCTGGAACATAGACAGCTGTAATAACAGTATCTCCCAGCAGTGGTGAGCCTGACACTCATAAACTATTAACTTTTCAATGAATAGAAGAGGGACTTTCTCAAAAGAAAAAAAAAAAAGGCCTTTGCTGTGCAGAGGTCTGGTTGTCACTTTGCATCCCAATGTCCCTTGTATGGACTCTGGATTGTGGGGATAAATGGTACAGCCAACTAAAGCAAGGCAGCCGTGTGATGATTTTAAAGGGACTAACAGGACACCAGGAGAAGCCTAATTCATTCTTTACTTCTCTAATTTGGCTAGGGGGAAAATGCTTTTAGGAGCTTATGCAAAGCTATCGCGTTTTATTCATTTGGTTGAAGTCACTCTTGAGGTATTCAGGGTTGATGATGCCAGCTTTTCATGTCCGCTGAGTCGAATTTGATCAAGCCCTTCTGTATGCTGTGTTAGGGACTGGGGAAATCAAGAGGAAGAGGGCATGGTGCCCAAACCAGTTTGTTAGGAACGCAGGGGTCATCTCAGCAAGGTGAGATCTCTCAGGTGTAGAGGAAGGAGACCCTCTTGGGGCCAAGAGGGAGGAGACACTAATATAGAATGGTGAGGCATGGATCAGGGGATCCAAAGGAGTGGGGGTGTGGGCTGTGGCTCACTGAGGAAGGTGAAGGAGGATGCTTCAGGGGAATCCCAGCTCTTTATAATTCTTGTCCTGAACGTGCCTAAACCCGGGTGGTCATCCACATAGGGGGATGGGTGTGGGAGGATCTGGGTTCTGAGTCTCACTTCCAACCTGGTTTTGTTACCTTGTCCAAGTCACTTAACCTCTTTGAGGAACACATAGCTCTTTGTAGGTTGGTTCAATGGTCCTGGCCATCCCCACTCTGCTTATAGGTGGTCTACACAGGCTCCGGGGGAGCCTGACTTTAAGTGGCCATGAGAAAAAGAGCTTTTTGCTCTACCCTGTTTTCTGGAAGTTGTATCTCTCAGTCCTTCTACAAGGACAATATGACTACCTCAATGCACCGTACCAGGAGATGGTGCCACATTTTCCACAACTGCATTTGATGCCTTTCATGGCAAAGCCAATCTCTGTCTTCTTTCCTGGTTTGTCAGGCTGAAGAAAGAGGAGTCAAAGTCAGTTCTGTGGTGACTTAGATGGAGGGAACTTCGCAAGATGGTGCATAGCTTGAGAGGAAAGCTCCTTCACCCACCCAAGTATCTTTCTGTTGGTCTGCCAGCTGCTGGCAACTACATCACTAAAGATTCAATTCTTTGAGTTAAGAATTGGTTTTTAATTGGTTGGCCAGAGTTTATCCAAGAGGGACAATAAATAATAAACTGCTGGGAAGATATAAATCTTTTCCAGTCTTTGGTATAATCTGTTAGTGTGCCTGGCACTCATTTAAGAAGTATATACCTTTTTTTATTCAGCAGTTCCACATGTATCAATTTATGCAAAGGACACAGCCAACAAGCCCACAGAAGACACATGGACAGTTTCCCACTGCAGCCTCATTCATGCTAATTGGTAATAGCTAAATCACTTATTAAAAAAAATTGGTTAAATACATTTTGATATAATTAATAAAATACTATGTGACTATTCAAAATACTGTTGAAATTTTAACTTTAATGACTTGAAATAGAATTCAGTATTGTTGAATGACAAAAAGATTCTAAGTAATATGAGCTCATTTTTGTAAGAAAAATAAAGACCACCAATACACACACACACAAGTAGGAAACATGAAAAGTTATATCAAAATGATAAAATTAGTTATGTAAATAAGACTATGAGTAATTTTTAAAGTTCTTATATATATTTAAAATTTTAATTAAGCATAGATTAGTGGTATAAAAATAAAGTTTTTTTAAAGGTAAACTTTCTTTAAGTATATATATTTCCTAAGTGGTAGAAAACTGTCTTAGGTTCCTGTTGAGGCATAACAGATGACCCCACAGATTTAGTTGCTTTATAAAATAAATGTTTGCTTTCAGTTTCTGTGGGTCAAGAATTCAGGAGAAGCTTAACTTTGTGGTTCTGGCTCAAGGACTCTCATGAGATTCCAGTCAATCTTCTGACTGGTACTGAAGTTATCTAAAGGTTTCCAAAATGATTCTCTCATACAACTGTTGGCAGGTGGCCTCAGTCTTGCTACCTGAGTCTTTCCATAGAGCTGTTGAGTGTCCTCACATTATGGCAGCTGGCTTCCTCCACAGTGATTGGAGAGAGCAAGGAAGATGCCACAGTGACCACTAGCTCATATGAACTAGTCTCTGAAATTACGCATCATCACTTCACCTTTTTATTCCTTAGAGGCACGTTACTTAGTCCAGTCCAAGCTCAAAGAGGTGAATTAAGCTTCACCTCTTGGAGAGAGGAGTATGCATGAATTTGTAGACATATTTTAATACACCACAAACACATGAAATCACTTGCAATCATTAACATATCAGCATGATTAGAATCTGTCCATTAGGAGCCATCTTTCCTCTCAGTGGGTAATTGAGAACAGCCCTAAAGGGGTGAGAGTTTTGGCTTTGAGATTAATATGTGCTTGGTAATGTTTAAGGAACAGAAAGACACTCACAGAAAGAGAACTGGGTTTTTGGAGCCTGGAGACTTCATTCTACAGCATATTGCTCACGTACCTTTGGTAAATCAGATGACTGAAAACCACTCTCCTTGGTTTTCCTATTAGGTTGTGCTGGGGGTCAAATAAACTAATGCAGTTGAGAGCCCAATGGAAACTGTAAAGCGGTAAAGGAAGCCGACTCTTGCTGACCCTATTACCTCCACTATTGTTGTTGAAAAGGGGTACCCATGTGGGAGTCGGAGGAGTAGGACACAGACATGGGTTAGCAGTGGTCCCCAACCTTTTAGGCACCAGGACCACTTCTGTGGAACAATTTTTCCAAGGACTGAGGGTTGGGGGAGTTTCTGGATGATTCAAACATACTACATTTATTGTGGACTTTATTTCTGTTATTATTACATCAGCTCTACCTCAGATCATCAGGCATTAGATCCTGGAGGTTGGGAACCCTTGGTTTAGGGAATAGAGAAAGGGAATTGAAAGCCATTCTACCCAGATTATTATTCCCTATGGCTGGCTCCAGGGCCGGGTAGAGAAAGCTTATTTTACACATGAACCCACATGACGATTATAGGGATTTCTGTGAAGGACTGCTCTCTTGGGGCTTCACAGGACACAAAGCCTACTCCATGAGATCTTGTCAGGGCTAGAATATATCAGGAAGACAACATTCTCCCATCTCTGGGATCAGAAAAGTCCGCACTCTTCTAGATTGGTGTCGTGTGTTCATTTATTGTTTTAAGAACTATGTATTCATTCCCATCTGGGTGACAATCCCTATGCTAAGGGCCAGGGAGATACAGTTAAATTGGCCACAGCTTTTTTCTCCCCAATATCCAAATCCAGTGGGAAAGGCTGATGTGCAAACATTTTGAAAAGTGAAAGACTGAGCCTTGGCTGGTGGCCTCATTCCCCAAGCCTGGATTTGAGTTTCAGGAAATAGTTTTCTCAGATGGCCTTATTCTTTCAGAGGTCACATAGCTCTGAAAATTTTATGTCTTTGGAGATTAAACCCTTTTCCCTCCACTGATGTTTATAGGCTCTTGGAGTGTTGGGCAAAGATAAAGCCAGGCAATTGCATTCAGATGGCTGTAATTTCCACTCCTCATTCCTTCCAAGTCTTAATGGCCAACACCACACAGTTTCCAAAGTCCCTTTTATGCACTTCCAGAAGTGGCAGGGCCTATAGTTAGTGCTGCACAGAGCAGTTCCTGCCTGAGATTCCACTTGCTGTCAGCTGGGGCTGTTTGCAGAAAACGTTAATACCAGTATGGGGAGAAAGCTACCTAGCAGTTGGTTCTCTTTACTTGCTTATATTTCTAGGGGGAGGTGGCTTCCAAATATTCAGAAATAATCCTTGTGCTGTTAGCCCAGGCTGAACTGTGAAAGGTAAATTATTTAGTTGTTCATGACCTCTGTGCATTGGGTAGTAACCCAAGTGAAAAGTTTTTTCTCATTAGATCCATTCATCTATAATGGACATAAACGGGAACTGTTGCTTCAGATAAAAATGTAATTAGCAAAGAGAAACAAAAAAAAAACACAACCCAAAGAAACAAACAAACAAAAAATAACAAATGTTGAAGAAGACGTAGAGAAATTGGAACCTTGTGCTCTACTGGCAGGGATGTGCAATAGTGCAGCCATTGTGGAAAACAGTATGGCAGTTCCTCAAAAAATTAAACATAGAATTACCATATGATTAAGAAATTCTGCTATTGGGTATATATTCCAAAAATCTGAAAGCAAGGACTCAAATATTTGTGTGCCAATGTTCAGTGAAATATTATTTATGATAGCCAAAAGGTGGAAACAACTCAGATGCCCATTGATAGATGAATGGATTAACAAAATGTGGTGTATCCACGCAATGGAATTCTGACACACGGTACAACACGGTCAACTCACATGATTCCACTGATATGAGGTCCTAGAGTAGTCAAATCCATAGAGACAAAGTAGAATAACAATTGCTAGAAGATTGCTGGGAGAAATATCAATAACCTCAGATAGGCGATGACACCACCCTTATGGCAGAAAGTGAAGAGGAACTCAAAAGCCTCTTGATGAAAGTGAAAGAGGAGAGTGAAAAAGTTGGCTTAAAGCTCAACATTCAGAAAACTAAGATCATGGCATCTGGTCCCATCACTTCATGGGAAATAGATGGGGAAACAGTGGAAACAGTGTCAGACTTTATTTTTCTGGGCTCCAAAATCACTACAGATGGTGATTGCATCCATGAAATTGAAAGACGCTTACTCCTTGGAAGGAAAGTTATGACCAACCTAGATAGCATATTCAAAAGCAGAGACATTACTTTGCCAACAAAGGTCCGTCTAGTCAAGGCCATGGTTTTTCCTGTGGTCGTGTATGAATATGAAAGTTGGACTGTGAAGAAAGCTGAGCGCCAAAGAATTGATGCTTTTGAACTGTGGTGTTGGAGAAGACTCCTGAGAGTCCCTTGGACTGCAAGGAGATCCAACCTGTCCATCCTAAAGGAGACCAGTCCTAGGTGTTCTTTGGAAGAACTGATGCTAAAGCTGAAACTCCAATACTTTGGCCACCTCATGCGAAGAGTTGACTCATTGGAAAAGACTCTGATGCTGAGAGGGATTGGGGGCAGGAGGAGGAGGGGACGACAGAGAATGAGATGGCTGGATGGCATCACTGACTCGATGGACATGAGTCTGGGTGAACTCCGGGAGTTGGTGATGGACAGGGAGGCCTGGCGTGCTGCTTTCCATGGGGTCGCAAAGAGTCGGACACGACTGAGTAACTGAACTGAGGAGGTTGCGGGGTGGAGAGGCTGAGGGCGTTCAGTGCTTAATGGCACAGAGTTTCAGTTTGGGAATATGAAAGTCCTGGAAATGGATGGTAGTGAGAGTTGAACAGCCATCACCAGCCCTGAAAGAGGCTCCAGGGATTTAGCATTGGGCCAGGCAGAGGACATGAGTACAAAGGTGATCTCTTACATTGTTTTCTACTGATGGGGGATGGACAGTAAACATTAAACTGATGAGGAAGGTGATACAGGTACTATAAAGACTTTAGGAAATGTAAAATCAGGAATGTGGTAGAAAACTGTATTATACCTGTGCATGGAGTGGGATGTTCTTTAGCTGGTGTGGCTCAGGAAGGACTCTGAGGAGTTGACACTTTGAGTAAGTTCTGAATGATGAGGAGTGATTTGATCAAATCTTAACTGAATATGTTTGGACCCCATTTTACCTGAAATCTCATTGAAATTTCCAAGATATAGAAATGTCTACAAAATCCAAATCTTATTAATTGTGCTTGCAAAGCATGAGCGTCTGTGTTGCGTATTCTTAATTGATTGCTTGGGGACCGAGAGGGGAACAAACAAGGCATTAGCAGTCTAGAATGTTAAAGTGTTTCCTACTGACTACCAAGTGCTCAGACCTGGCAGTATTTTCACCCAGGAAATGTTAGCCAGTTGCATATTTTTCTGGGAACTGAATCCAATGAAGTTTGCCATGAGCCTTCTTGGAAAGCCCTTTGTGCATTTTAGAAAATAATTGATTTACAAAAATTGGCTTATAACTGATATTTTTATCACTTGTTATCATTCAAAAGGAGATTCTGTTTCACCTTGGAAACTAGGGCTATTTATTTAAAGCTTTGAGTGTGGAATTTTTTTTTTTGTAATTGGCTTGAGATGGAAAGAAATATGCTTCTGGGACAATGAAGTGTGTGTACAGTTGATTTGTATGATGTGTTTAGATTTCCAATTATGTGTTTTAGAGACTCCTCTGTTGTTGCCCAGATTTTTCTTTTTAAGAAATCTCAGGGTAAAGATGAAAGCTCCCTGAAGACTATGGATATACAGTGGAATTGTTAGAAGTCTGCATCACACAGGCCTTGATTTGTGATGGAGTTCACAGCACAATGTCTGTAAAACCCTGAAGCCCCTCCCGGCCCGTTAAATAAAAGAGTCCTGTGACTTCAGCATTGGAGAGCAGGTCATTTTGCAATCTGTTCCTTATCAGAGTACATGGCTATCTGTGCCTTAGGATAATGAAATGGTATTCCCCAGGACAGAAGAATTGAAATCATTTGAATTTCAAGGCTGTAGATGACATATCATTCTTGGATATTTTGATCTATGAAATTTTCCCTAACTGGGAAATCATTTCAGTGTCATGGAAATCTCTGGTCTTTTCAGGTCTTTCCCTCCTCCACTGGTTTGGGTTGGGGTTGGGTTGTTTGCTGGGCAGTGGTTACTGATGCCAGGGTGTGCACAATGCATGGCTCAGAAGGCAACTCTGGGATTAACTTTTCATCTTTAATGGTGCCTGAGAGAAGTCAGCTCCTGATTCTTTTAGGAGAGCCATCCTTTGTTTTTGAAATCAGCCATGATTAGAACATGGGTACATGAATAGACACGCTTCTGTCAAAAACGATTTAACAAAGGCCTATTGGGTGCTTGGCCCATCTTGAAATAGGGGCTGTTGTGAAGCAGGAGAAGTGTCAGCCCAAGTAGCTTCAAGCCTGGTTGAGGAGCCAACAAATAAAGAAACAGAATCAGAAAACAGTAGCAGAAGAATCAAATCAGCATACCTGGATTAACGTCTTGAGGACATGGGCTGTGTGAATTGATGTGCTGGGATTAGTTGCTGAACAAAAAGTCAGAGAAACAAAGAAGGAAGTGGTCAGTGTGACTGGAGAGACCAGGAGGTCAAGGAGGCTTTGTTGAACAGGTGGAGTTTCGGTGGGCTTTGAAAGAAGACCGTGATGGAACAGTCTGGGATCAGGGCCAGGAACACTTCTGAAGAACTCAAACTCAGAACCTAAACCAGGGCATAGGGAAAAATACTGTCTAAAGGGTTGGTTGTGTTTGAGAAACATTCATCAGCTTCTAGCATCCCAATTGTTACCTGTAGGGTTAATAGGGATTAGATGGGGGAGGTGGCAGCCTTTGCGATCTGTGGTCAGATGAGTTTGGTTCATGTTGGAATAAGCAGCTCAGAGTTTCCCCCACAAGATTCCTCAAGCCTTTCATATGCTCATGTTCGCAGTGACTTTCCCAGCTGGCCATAGGCAGTATGCAGTTTCCTGCTTATTCAACCACAGAACCATTTTTTTTTTTCCCCCAGGAGGATCCTACAGGAATAGAGTTCCAAAGAATATAATTGAGTTGGGGAAACACTAGCCTAAATGATTTTATTTCAGTATGTTTTTTAGTGCAAGTCACTAGCAATAGAGTCATATCTTCAGTGGTCTGAAAGCCCAAGGGTATTGACTAGAAAGAAGTTAGAAGGACTTCATTTAAAGAAACCAGCGAATGAGTGGTCCTCCAAGAGAGCCCAGCCTACAGTAAAATACCACGGGGCTCTCTAAATTCAGAAGTTATTTGATATATTGAGACACTTAACGTAAGCTTTAAAAACTACTGTTTTTGTTAACGTCATTCCTTTTCTTCTCTTGCAATATGAGAAATGATTTTGCATCAGCAATACAACCCCACCATGGGGACAGAACCCTGGGTCATGGTAGCTGGGGCCGTGAGTGAAGGAAAAACTCCAAGAGCTGGCAGGATTGGGGTTGTAGAAAAAGTACAGGCTGTCTAGTCACATTGAACTTCACACTAGCTCTGCATAATTTTAAAGATGAGTATATCCCAAATATTGTACTGGACATACTAACACAAAAAAAGTATTCATTGTTTATCTGAAATTGAAATTTAACTGGATATCCTGTGCTTTTGTTTTCTAAATCTGACACCCTTGCACGGGATGTCTGGGAAATCTAGACATGTGGACCAGAAAGTGACTTAAAATGCAAAGGCAAAGTAGCAAGAATCTGCTCCAAGTTTTGGAGACCTTGGAGCCTCCTCCTGGGAGATGAATTACTACATCCTCAAGCTCCCTCTCTCCTGTTCCCTTTTATTACATCTCCCACAGTTTGGGAGATTTTATACATGAGAGGTTGCAGCCTGGAAGGTATTTTATTTGGCTCACACACTTTTAAAAACAAACAAATGTAAGGTCCAAAACTTTTCCTTTGGGTAAAAAAAAAATTAGCATAGATTTTCAGCTCCTTTGGAAAATGCAAAAAGTATATAGTTTCGTAGAATGAAGCGAGTTGTGTCTGAACCTCAAACTCTTGAAACCACAAAGACAACAAATTCCCTGCCTGCAATGAACATGGTAGGGGTGGGCCCAGTATAGTCCAGGGCAAACCTCGGGGTAGAGGAGAAGAGAAGGTAGGGTTACTGAATGCACCTATCCTCCAATTGTGGAATTTTAAATGTAATTGAGGACACTGAATTCTCACATGTGAAAATAAAGCAATGGTTTGGAAATGTGTTTTTGTATTGACTCTAGATGAGATCAAAGTTTTGTGAGGGAGAGATGGGCTTATTTGGTGTACGGGAGGCTCTGTGTGTTCATTTCTCTGCCAAGAAGTGAAATGTCTTAGCTCCGCACTCCAGATCAGTCGCTCAGTCGTGTCCGACTCTTTGCGACCCCATGAATTGCAGCACACCAGGCCTCCCTGTCCATCACCAACTCCAGGAGTTCACTCAGACTCACGTCCATCGAGTCAGTGATGCCATCCAGCCATCTCATCCTCTGTCGTCCCCTTCTCCTCCTGCCCCCAATCCCTCCCAGCATCAGAGTCTTTTCCAATGAGTCAATTCTTCGCATGAGGTGGCCAAAATACTGGAGTTTCAGCTTTAGCATCATTCCTTCCAGAGAAATCCCAGGGCTGATCTCCTTCAGAATGGACTGGTTGGATCTCCTTGTAGTCCAAGGGACTCTCAAGAGTCTCCTCCAATACCACAGTTCAAAAGCATCAATTCTTCGGCGCTCAGCTTTCTTCACAGTCCAACTCTCACATCCATACATAACCACTGGAAAAACCATAGCCTTGACTAGACGGACCTTTGTTGGCAAAGTAATGTCTCTGCTTTTGAATATGCTATCTAGGTTGGTCATAACTTTCCTTCCAAGGAGTAAGCGTCTTTCAATTTCATGGCTGCAGTCACCATCTGTAGTGATTTTGGAGCCCAGAAAAATGAAGTCTGACACTGTTTCCACTGTTTCCCCATCTATTTCCCATGAAGTGATGGGACCGGATGCCATAATCTTTGTTTTCTGAATGTTGAGCTTTAAGCCAACTTTTTCACTCTCCTCTTTCACTTTCATCAAGAGGCTTTTGAGTTCCTCTTCACTTTCTGCCATAAGGGTGATGTCATCTGCATATCTGAGGTTATTGATATTTCTCCCAGCAATCTTGATTCCAGCTTGTGCTTCTTCCAGCCCAGCATTTCTCATGATGTACTCTGCATATAAGTTAAATAAACAGGGTGACAATATATAGCCTTGACGAACTCCTTTTCTTATTTGGAACCAGTCTGTTGTTCCATGTCCAGTTCTAACGGTTGCTTCCTGACCTGCATACAAATTTCTCAAGAGGCAGATCAGGTGGTCTGGTATTCCCATCTCTTTCAGAATTTTCCACAGTTTCTTGTGATCCACACAGTCAAAGGCTTTGGCATAGTCAATAAAGCAGAAATAGATGTTTTTCTGGAACTCTCTTGCTTTTTCCATGATCCAGCGGATGTTGGCAATTGATGACTACTAAATGGTCAGGGCTTACCAGCAGACTCTGCTCGGGATCTTATCAGGAGGAAAAAGAATCTAGCTAATCTCTTTGTGGAAAAAGTCTCCCCATGACCCACTGGGAGGCCAGACTGCCTGTCCCATCAGCATTCTTCGTTTCTGTGACTCAGCCCCCCGCTCTGTGCCTCAGAAGCTCACCTTTCCCCCAGCCCTGCGTGAGACAGGCTTCTGAGAGCAGGGACTTGGGAGGAACAATGGAGCGGCCCCTGTGCTGTGCATAGGTGTCCCCAGGCCTAGGCGAAGAGTCAGGGATGCTGTGGAGCTGGGCTGTGGGGGCTGTGTTTGAGGGCCAGGGCTTGGTGCTGCTGCTGATCATTGTACAGACACTGGCAGGGACTCTAAGGTGCCTCTGCTAGCATTTGTGACCCAGAGGATTGCTGGCTGCCCCCAGAGTAAACCACACCATGGGTGCTTACTGTATCCTATGGCAACAGTAGCTCCTTGTTAATTCAGTGATGCTGGGGGCTGACAGCATTACAGGCTACTTCACATTGGCTGGGCAAAACCCCAGGTCATGAGCATACTTGATTTATGGCCAAACCCGGGAACCTCTTTGCTTCCTCTCCATCATCCCTGCTACCCTTCCCCCACCCCCCATTTGGAATTTGGTAGTGAGTGGAGAGGGAAGCTCCAATAAAATGTTCGTCCAGAGGTCAAGCAGAACCCTGAATAATGAGTCCATTAGACTCCACAATCAATATCCAGCTTCTAAACATTATGTATATTGATGAGCTGATTGCTAGGAGACTAGTGCTGAGGGAATTGGAATCCATTTTACTGGGGCCAAATTGGTTGTTGATGGGCTATAGTAGACTGTGACTTTAACAATCAGCTAAAAATGTCCTGTCATCCAGTAAAAGACAGCTTCAGCACGTTGGAACCTGAGTGCTTTCCTGAAAGCCCTGAAAGCCAGGCAAGGCCGGGCCTTCACTGGGCCCTGCATCACGGCCCTGCAGGCTCTTCCTAAGAGATAGATGGGATGACGGGGGCTCTCGAGGAAGCCCCCACTGGTGCTGGGATGAACAAAGGGAGACAGGCAGGTAGGGTGGAGGCAAGGGGGTAAACCTTTCAGCTGTGATACGAAAGCACTGACCTTTTCCGAAGGGTGCATGAGGCCTGGCTCTTGGCCCTCGTGGTCCCTGTTTACACAGCCTGACCTGCACTGCTGACCCAGCTCTGTTCTTGGGACATGCAGGTCACAGAGTGAAATGCAGTTCCCACAATGGGAAGGAGTTCCCTTTACGGTCTTTTTGTCTAAGAGGCTCAGTGTTGGAAGGCTGTGTTTGTGAACAGTGTGATGCTCAAGTGTGCATGTACCTATGGGTGTGTTTGTGGAGGGGGAGGGCTGCTTTCACTGAAGCAATTCAGCCTTCCTTCCCCACCCACACATCCAAGGTATGGTACATGACATGGTTTACTGGAACATACTGGAATCTAATATAAATTCTCCTTGTAATGAGCTGGGCTAAAGAGGAACCAGAGATCAAATTGCCAACATTTCGTTGGATCATAGAAAAAGCAAGAGAATTCCAGAAAAACATCTACTTCTGCTTCATTGACTAGGCTAAAACCTTTGACTGTGTGGATCACAATGAACTGGAAAATTCTTAAAAAGATAGGAATACCAGACCACCTTACTTGCCTCCTGAAAAACCTGTTTGCAGGTTAAGAAGCAACAATTAGAATGGGACATGAAACATAGGACTGGATCAAAATTGGGAAAGGAATACATAAAGACTGTATATTGTCACCCTGCTTACTTAACTTTGGAGAAGGAAATGGCAACCCACTCCAGTAATCTTGCCTGGAAAATTCCATGGACAGAGAAGCCTGGCAGGTTACAGTCCATGGGGTTGCAAAGAGTCAGGCATGACTGAGCAACTATCACTTATTTAACTTATATGCAGTGTACATCATGCAGAATGCCAGGCTGGATGAAGCACAAGCTGGAATCAAGACTGCCGGGAGAAATATCAATAACCTCAGATATGCAGATGACACTACTCTTATGGCAGAAAATGAAGAGGAACTAAAGAGTCTCTTGATGAAGGTGAAAGAGGAGAGTGAAAAAGCTGGCTTAAAACTCGACATTCAAAAAACAAAGATCATGGCATCCGATCTCATCACTTCATGGCAAATAGGTGGGGAAACAACAGAAACAGTGAGAGACTTTATTTCTTGGGCTCCAAAATCACTGCAGATGGTGACTGCAGCCATGAAATTAAAAGACGCTTGTTCCTTGGAAGAAAAGCTATGACAAACCTAGACAACATATTAAAAAGCAGAGACATTACTTTGCCTACAAAGGTCTGTATAATCGAAGTTATGGCTTTTCCAATAGTCATGTGCGGATGTGAGAGTTGGACCATAAAGAAGGCTGAGCATCAAAGAATTGATGCTTTCAAACTGTGCTGTTGGAGAAGACTCTTGAGAGTCCCTTGGACTGCAAGAAGATTAAACCAGTCAATCCTAAAAGAAATCAATCCTGAATATTCATTGGAAGGACTGATGCTGAAGTTGAAACTCCAATACTTTGGCCACCTGATGCGAAGAACTGACTCAATGGAAAAGACCCTGTTGCTGGGAAAGATTAAAGGCAGGAGGAGAAGGGGACAACAGAGGTTGGATGGCCTCACCTCCTTGATGGACATGAGTTTGAGCAAGCTCCGGGAGATGGTGAAGGACAGGGAATCCTGGCGTGCTGCAGTTCATGTGGTCACAGTCCATGTGGTCAGAGTCAGATACAAACGACTAAACAACAAAAGCTGGTCACTAAGTCCAAGTTGAAGAGTCTTGAGCTCCTGGTCTGTTGAGCATCCTTCCTGCTCATTTGGGCCACTGCTGAGCATAGAAATGCCAAGTCGGGGGTTCTAGTGCTGTTCAACAGACATAGTCTGGGCCAGGTCACTGCCAAGTTTTGGAGAACAGGTTTTTGGAGGCAGGAAGTCGCAGGTATTTAGGTTAATTAAACCCTTACAGCTCTCCAGCTGGAGAACTGCTCTGAGATACTCTGGAGATTTGCAATTGTGCATTTACTAAAGCAAAGCCTAAACACACCCAAAATTAAAACAAGTTGAGCCTCTTCTCCCTGTGGTGCAGTGCTCGGCCTGGCGCAGTTTAATTTGGGTCGGGGGAAGGTTAGTGTTTCCTATATTCCCTCTGAATATCTGTCATCTGATTCTGAGCACAGGCCTGGCTGGTGTGATCCTGGTTATGTGTGGGGCAGTTTCCTCTGACTCTGCATGGTGCCGCATCCCTCCACATGTTTCCCGGTTAAGGGGCAGTGGGAGCAGAGGCTGTGATCTGCTGCTTTTGGCCCTCCACCTTCTCTCAGGTGGGAGCTCTGGGCATCTGTGTTCCAACAGTTTCTGAGATTCCTGACTGAGTGAGCAAGGCCTGCTGAGACTGGGGCAGAGGGGCAGCACTGTTGGAGATTGGTCCCATGCCACCCTACTCCAACTGGGCTGAGCCAATGTTTGGCAGGGGGTCTGCCTGCAAGGAAAATTTACTTTCTTCTGGAGAGATTTTTCTCTCCTCCTTTGTGCCTGTCAGAGTATCTTTCCTTTTGTGTGACAGATACTCATGTTGGCAGCAGGCAGCTGAGGCAGAGATCCATCTCTTTAGTAATCTTCTGAAGGTTTTAAACATTCATAGAAGTTTGCAGATATGTTGGGTGTGGGGCATATGCTTAGTTGCTACTGGGTTTAGTGTTAGGTAAGGCAATGGCACCCCACTCCAGTACTCCAGCCTGGAAAATCCCGTGGATGGAGGAGCCTGGTAGGCTGCAGTCCATGGGGTCGCTGGGAGTCAGACACGACTGAGCGACTTCACTTTCACTTTTCACTTTCATGCATTGGAGAAGGAAATGGCAACCTACTCCAGTGTTCTTGCCTGGAGAATCCCAGGGACGGGGGAGCCTGGTGGGCTGTTGTCCATGGGGTCGCACAGAGTCAGACACGACTGAAGCGACTTAGCAACAGCAGCAGTAGTGATTATAGGCAGAGAAGGCAATGGAACCCCACTCCAGTACTCTTGCCTGGAAAATCCCATGGACAGAGGAGCCTGGTGGGCTGCTGTCTGTGGGGTCGCACAGAGTCGGACACGACTGAGCAACTTCACTTTCACTTTCTTTCTGCCTGCAAGGCAGCACTGGGCTCTTACTCATCAGTCCAGGCCCAGAGGTCCTGGCTGGGGCCCTGGGTGAATAAGGGGTACAGATGGCATCCTTCTCACAGCCCCTGCAGGCACTGCTGTGGGTGGTGCCCCTGGTGGGCTCCAGAACAAGGGAGGGGAGGGTTAAGTGTGGTGAAGAGGGGAGAAAGAGGGTCATCAGGGTCTGAAGAGCAAAGGTTAAAATCCCTGAAGTGATTCGATCAGCAATGGAGGAGAGAGCCTGGAAGAGAGGAAAATTGAGTCTTAAATATCATGGAGCATCTGACTGGGAGAGAGTGAATGGGTTTTAAGTGCACTAGCAGTTGGCAAAGGGAGAAATCAATTGGCCCCTTGTTGAGCGACTTTCAGAAATTAGAGGCAGGCCAATTGGATATTGAGGAAATATTTGAAGGGACTGGGTGATGTTTGGGTTCGGAGGCTAAGAATGTCTTTGAGGCCCTTCTGTGTTTTCTGAAGAGCTTCAGGGGCTACTCTCCTGCAGAATTAGGAAAGAATTGGACTAGACTGGGTTTATCCCTGGTGGGAAGATAGCCATATTAGAAGGCATTCCCCTGAGGGCTTCCCCAATTGTCTTGCTAGGTGTTTTCCTGCTGTGGAGGTGGCCCTCGAGGGTGTGGCTGACTTGTCACGCACACATCTCCTGTTTTCCTCCATAGTTAGTCTGCAAGACCTTGATTGCTCCACAGACTGTTCTATCCTAAAGAAAGAGGAATAGCCTAGAGCAAGTGGGAGGCTTGGTTCCAAGGCCCAGAACTGCCCTGGGCCTCCTCTCCCAAGCCAAGCAGAGCAGATCCGAGCCTGCTCTTGTCCCAGCATCCCTTTTGCACTTCCCCACATGGGTGACCATCAACAAACTCCTTGCCTCTCTGGGTCCCTGTGCCTTGTCCTAAACCGGACACACCAGCAGTATATGCTTCTAGCCTTGTGCCAGTTGGGTGGGTTAGGATTTATAAAGTGCTGAGATCAGTGCCTGGTGTCTATATTAGTAAAGAAAACCTTGTCCAGAATGATCTCTCATGTCACTCCGTTTTTCCCTTCTTATAATTCTGTTTCATGTTCTCAACCCTCTAAGTGAGAAGGGTAATTATAACCTTATTTGGGAGATAGGAAAAGCACAGGGAGATGTTGGATACATTTTCTGAGTGCAGATGGTTGGTTAATGGATGGAAAAACCAAGAACTCAAGAACTTGGTTCAGAAAGGGAAAGAATTGCATTCAAGTTGAGTGGCCCTGACTATCTCTCCATGTCCCTTCAGTTTCCCCTCCACTTTCCAGTCGTGTCCTTGGCCACAGGGGCCTGCTTCCCAGACACAGGAAGAAGATGGTAAAGCAAATCCTAGGCATTGGGAAGAAACCAGTCCTGAGGAGGCAGCCAGGCCCCGGGCTGTGGGAGCAGGCTGGCTGCTGTGCAGCCTGTGGGAGGAGGATGGGGGAGGGCTCGAGGGTCTCGGCTTGAAGGCTCAGAGTGCAGTCTGCTTCTGAGTGCTAAGGAAGTGTAACCGGAAGTGGCCACTCCAGCCATTCAGTGCCCTTTGGACAAAGGCCTAGCAACTGGAAAGGCGCATTTCCCACAGCGCCAAAGGGGCTGACCCGCAGGTTGGCCTGCATGGAGAGAAGGAGAGAGCTTCCTCTGAAGGGGCTCGTCCAGCCTGTCGGCTTCTTGCTGAAAACTGACATGGTCTGCATGGGGATCCTACTCCTTACCAGACAATGTGCGGCCTCATCAGGATTAAGGCAGGTGGAAACAGTTCAGCAGATACCCCGCCAGGGAGTCTCGCCCTTGTCACCACCACCCCACTCCCTGGCTCGTGGGTTACCAGAACAGCACTTCCTCAAATGCTCAGTGCACAAAAGTAACCTGGGCATCGCAGACCGGTGCAGAGTCTGACTCAGTGGGTCAGGGCATGACTGCGATGCCGTGTGTCTGCTCAGCGGCCAGTCCTGCTGAGGCTGCTATTCAGGGACCCTGTGTGAGAAGTGAGGATCTAGAAGGCATGCTGCTGGGCCTGGATGTCTTTCCCGTTGAGAGCGCTGTGCACAGGCTCTATTTTCCTTCTCACGCTCACAAGTGTCTCAGCACCAGCCAGATGGGAGCAAGCCTGAGGGAGGCTAATGAGATCCCACCTGGGCAAAGTGGAGGACCTCCCTGAGTGAGCATTGCTCTGCTTTCCCCGTGAGGAATGAACTATCCTCCAGGGTCCGCAAAACCCTGGAGAGAGGGGAGCAGGCAGGCTGTGGCTCCCTCCTCGTCCTCTGAGCCCTGCGGTCATCTGTTCAGGCAGCTTTCTACTTAACACTCTGATTTCTGTGTCTAATCGATTGGCTCCTCTTTGTGCCCCATGAAAATGCATGACTGAGTTTTGACCTTGAAGCCAGCAGGCCATGCAGGCAGGCTTCTGTCTCTCACTGGCTCTTTGAACTTAGAAAAAGGTGAGGGAAGAAAAACAGCAAACTGCTTTGCCAAAAAATTGTTGTCATTAGTAATGCAACCTCTTTGCATTAAGTCCTATAATTATTAATGATATAATAACACCACTCCCTTCCACTTGTAGATTATATTATGTTTACAAAGTGTGTTCACTGTCATTGTCTTAGTTGATGGTCACACTGCCATTATGAGATGAAAGAAGATTATTGTCCCCAGGAAACTGAGGCTCACAGTGGCTTAGGAGCTTGCCGAAGGTCACGGTAGCAGTGGCTAACAGGACTGGGATGCACTCACATCTTATTGGAGTGATATTGACAGGTCCATAGACTTGCTGACACTGTAGGTCATAATTTTGCCTCATACAAAACATTGTGATTCCATGTTAAGGAAGACTGTCAAGGTGTCATCAACCTGTAGCTGGGTGTTAACACTGTGCCTAAAATGATCCTAAAGTGCATAGCTGAGAAGGCTCTGAAGTTTAAAAAGTATTAAAATAGAAACTAGAGCAAATAAAATCAGCAAAAAACAAATAAAACTGTAGGGAAATAAGCTTGAAAACATGTTTTAAATTATTCAACCTCTCCTTCCCTTCTCCTTTCTCTCGCTTTCTCTCTCTGTCTTCACACACACACACACGCACACACACACGTGTGCTTAGCTTTCCTGGCAGGGTTAACCATCCACAGTGAAGTATTTAGAAAAACCACCCAGGTAGGTAGGAGTCAGTCAGTCGTGCAGTGCTTGTTGGAGTCATTCCTGGAATGTCCCCTCTGCATCACCATACCTGTGTCCTTCCTTCAGGCAGGTATTCCAAGCCACTGCCCATGACAAGGCCAAACACGTGGACAACCACAACTTAATTTCCCCCAAACCTTCTTTAGGTCCTTATTCCTCCAGGGTTGCCATGGAGACAGCCTACTGCCTCCTCCCTCAAATAGAAGTGGAATCTCACTTCTGCTTCTGTGCAAGGTAGAAGCGATAGGGCAGCATTTCTGTCAACGACCCTTTCCAGTAAATTCCCCCCACCTGCCTCCACCCAGTCAAGTGCCCAGGAATGTGTGAGCGGGGCACCCAAACTCACGCTGAAGGGCACTTGAAAAATAAAACGCCCGAGATTAATCACTTCTAAGTTCCATGTGTAGTTAATGATTCTAGGAATGCCACTGCTAAGTTGCTGTTTTTAATAAAATGTAGCCAAGCACAACTGGAGCCTCCCCACAAAGTAGTCTCTGAAGACTGTTGTCATCATGAACTGGCTGTTCTGGAGTCTCGGGGGCTGTGTGCTTAGTCCTGGTCTGGGAACAACTGGGAAGTGGGAGGAGGTGGCAGTGAGGAATCTGGAGAGCGCAGAAGCAGGGGTCCCAGCGTGCCCTCAGGTCCTAGCGCTGCCTTGGGATTCCGGTCACTGGGTGGGCAGGGACACAGGCTGCTGGGCATGGATGTGGCTGCAGGTCAGATCTTAACTCTCCCACTTATCAGCTCAGGATCTTTGGGGGAGTTTCTTGATATCTCAGAGCCCCAACTTCTTTCTCCTTCCTCAGGAAGGCAGTTATAAGCATCACATGACCCGGTGTGTGTTGAAGAGCCTAGCATGAAGCAGGTGCTCAGTGGATACTAGTTTAGTCCTCTCCTCATCACTACCCCAACTAATGAGAATGGGCCAGGGTGGAGGAGCTGGGGAGGAACATCCCGAGGCTGGGCAAGAGCAAAGTCAGTACTTGGGGGTCAGAGCTGTGAGTGTGGACAGGGCAGTGAGCAGATGCTGGACAGAGCCCCAAGCTGCATGCCCAGCACAGCAGCGGGCCATGTAGGGAGTGTATACTGAAGGCAGCTTGTTGAGGGTCACGCTGTGAAGGGAAATGAAGGTTAGGGATGGAGACTAAGGCAAGAAGTGATGTCACAAAATGAAAAAACACTGAAACTGCTCTTCACAGGTGAAGATTCTCTGGGTTGGAGAGCTGGGCTGACGACTGTAGGCTGCTCACATCTGTGTGCCATGGCTCAGACTTAAGGAAAGGCTTGCATCGTCCACCTCAGTGTCCCAAGAGATATTGACCACTGGCATTTTCAGCCTAAAGGAGTTTTTCTTTATGAATTTCCTTGGACTGGAATCCAAGGAAAATGCTTCTCAATCAACGTGAAGAAGGCATGGGTCATTTAAAACCAAGTAAGCAAAATCTGCCTTTTCCCATAAACGCCATCTCCAGCCCCCCACTTCCCCAACATTTCTCAGAACATGACTGGTTGAGGAAAGGAGCTGTAGAGTGGCTGATGCCTGCCCAGCACCGGAGGCGAGTATCGCCTGTCCATATGCACCATGGTGTGTGCCCGGAGTGTGGACATCTCTCGGGATGATGGGTCAGCAGATCCCAAATGTGGCCTGACGGACTGGGACTCTCCATGTCTAAGAGGCCATGCCCCTGTGCTGCGCATGGTCTCATTTCCCCTAAACCCTGGAGACCTGAAGAGAAGTTGCTTTGCAGGAGTATTCTTTGCAAGCTCTGCCTGGAGGCAAAGAATGGATTAATGAGATGACCACTTAGAGCCTCTGTCAGCCTGTTTCCTGAGACTTCAGAAATCCTCCAGGCCGAAGGATGACTGAAACAACGAGGTGCAGTAGTTACAGATGAGAGTGTTGACAGATGGGAGAAAAGTAGAGAATTTCTGGCTTGCCAGGCAGCCAGGAGAGTGCTGCCCGAACCTTTCGGTAACTGAGTTTAAGGGCGTGAGTGTGCGTGGGGGGCTTTCTCTCTCCCCCAGACAGAGCTTCTGGGGGGAGAGGGAGGTCCACATATGGTCGTTGTGGTTTACTTGCACAGTCGCTTAGTTGTGTCCAGGTCTTTTGTGACCCCGTGGATTGTAGCCCTCCAGGCTTCTTTGTCCATGGGATTTTCCAGGCAAGATACTGGAAGGGACTGCCATTTCCTTCTCCAGGGGATCTTCCTGACCCAGGGATCCTGAACTCTGTGTCTCTTGCATTGCAGGCTAAGCCACCTGGGAAGTCCCACATATTGGTCACAGTATTAGAATAATAGTAGTAACAAAACCTTGCATTTTCCAAAGTACTTTTGTATTGTTGGATATTTACAGTACTCTGAAAGATAGGGAGGGTGTGATCCTGGATCAGAGAGCAGATGACAGGTCAATGTCCTGCCGGGAGCCATACAACTAGTTCCTGACAGATGGAGGGCCTGTAATCCATGCCTCCTCAGTTTCAGGGCAATGATACTTCCTTCTGAGTGAGCTCCAGGTGGTGGAGGAGAAGGGAGAAATAGGGAAGATGTCACACAGGGCCACCACCCTGGACCTGCTCTGCTTCAGCTGGGTGGAGGAGGGGCTCCGCCTTAGGAGTGTAGACGGGGCCTGGTGGACAGGTGCCACATGCTGCAGGACCCTGGCTTCAAAGGCTGAGTCTAAGCCATTGTAGGGAGAAGGTGTGTGAAGCTCCTGGGAGTAGGGATAATTCAAGAGGCCGAGGGCAGCCTCTCTGGGGCAGAGGCTTTGCGAGCGGCACAGAGTGGCCTCAGAAATGTAGCTTAGAGGAATCTCTTGGCAGAAATCACCACTTGAGCATCCAGGATCCCTTCTTGGCCCCTGGCTTCAGCCAGATAGAACTTGAAGGCTTCTAACATAGAGTAGATTTCAAAGGAAAAGCTTTGAAGGGAAAAGAGTCTGTGAGAGGAAAGGTTTGGAAATGACAGAACAGAGTTTGGAAATAACAGAATTAGGCTGACTTCGCTGAGGAATCTGAAAAGGACCCCTACGGACGTCTGCTGTCTGCTTCCCGGAAGCCTTCTGGGGGTCACCAGTCAACCCGTGCCAGAGCCCGGAATGAGTGTCCTGGTGAAGTTCAAGCCCACATTTCACTGGGCCACACTGGGGATACAGCAGTGACATGATGGCATTGTTGAAATGTACAGGATTGGTGTTTAGGAGCCGCTGACCTCAATGAGACAGCTAGATATGTATCTTCATCATAGTTGTCTTGTCTGCCCCCAGATGCAGGCAGAAGAAGTAAAACAGAGCCTGTGAACACACTGTGTAAGTGAAGTCCAGTCAGAAATCAGCAGGGGTGCTGCTGAGATGGAGTTCCTTTCATTCAACGAGGTGAAGGTCTTGGCTCCTGCTCCAGACTCAGTAGAACATTGGAGTTCCGATGTTCCCAGGATTAAGTGATTCTTGTTGAGAGCTGCTTATAGTCTTTGAGGACCAGCCTACTCTCACCAGTCCCAGCTTTCAGGACTTGTGGTTGAAAGACCTACTTCAGCGTCAGTATTTTTTTTTCTATCTACCTATCCATTTCCTCACTCATCCACCCACTCACTCACTCGACAGCTCAAATGTACTGAGTGAGCACAGCCCGACTTCTAGCAGTATAACCTGCAGGCATTACCCCTGCCATCCAGGTGTTCTGTGTATAGTCAAGGAGAGGAACCAGATGTGTAAAGGTTATAGTGTCATTCAGCATGTATCTCTCATCCATGATGGTTCCAGGACTTTCCTCATAATGCCAGCCAGCCAAAACTTGAGTATCTATTCCTCAAGTCCTAGAAAAACAAGGATTTCTCCCCTTGCCCCATTTTTTTGGGGGGGGTGCAGAATTTATGGAGATTTAATTTGTGGCCTACGAACTTAATGGAAGTACTTTTCTTCTTGAGTGGAAACTATTAACAATGCCAAGAGCTGTTAGTGGACACAGTTTTCTCTGCACGTGTAGCAAAGTGTAATTCACATTCTGGTTCCTGAAATAACTTATTGGTGACTTAAATTATAGATATGCATATTGCATCATGCTCGGTGCTATAAGGACATTAAGGCATTTGCTACATGATGTTAGGGAGATAATACATTCATATGTGAATTCAAAAAATAATGGTGCTAGCCCAGTGGAGGGTAAGTACCCGAGTGCCTAGACTGGCTAATAAGATGAGTGGATGGTAGAGCCTGGAGCTACCTATGGGAACACAGGAGGAAGTGACAAGTTCTGTCTGGACGCATGGAGTTGGATATGTCTTGGAGACATTGTAATCAGAGGGCTAGGGGCTCTCTGAATCTGTGGCTGGGAGGAGTGCTCCAGGCTATAGATCTTGATTTGGGGATTAGCATTTGGAGGATGTAATGCCATGGTGGTCACGGAAGAATGTGTAGGAAGAATCCAACAGAAAGCCAAGGACGGGGACCTGAAGAAACCCCAAATGCATGGAATGGACAGAGGGAGACTGATCAGAGGAGTGAGTGTGAGATAGTAGAATGAGGTGGGGGCTGGTCCCCAAACCAAAGAGCATTTTGAGAACAGAGAGGGTTGTTAACAGTTTCATGTATTCAAGAGTGATCAAAGTGAACAGTGGTTGTTGGATCCTTGGGGAGAACAGTCTCAAGAAGAAGTCAAGGGCAGAGGTCAGAGTGCACTAGAAAAGAGAGGCAGTGGAGGAGTGGAAAGTGCAGGGAGATCCTACTTTCAGGACTGTAAGGGCAGCAGAGAGCATGGGTTAGAGCTTTCACTATCCCCCCAGCCTCAGCCTAAAGGTGGGGGTTGTTATTTTCTGTTTACAGAGGAGACTGAGTTCAAAGAAGTAAAATAACTTGCCCTTCTCTACATTACTATTATAAACAGAAACCCCCCCTCTACCCCAATAAAAGTTATTATTTAAAAATGTTTCCAAAACATTTGCATGAAAGAAAGTGGCAGGGTAGGGATGCAGATCCTAATATACCTGACTCCAAAATCAAGGTCTTTGCTAGTCAAAGTGGTGGTTCAGGGGCCAGTAACATGGGCATCACCTGGGACCTAGTTAGAAATGCAGATTCTCAGCTTGCACCCAGACCAACTCAGACTCTGCATCTTAACAAGATCCAGGTGCTACACATGCATATGTGAGAAGCATCACTAGGGCTTTCTGCTATACCATGTTTAGTAATCTAGGTATCAGGTAAGGAGGATCCATGAAAGCAAGTTGACATAAAAGCAAAGAAATGGGTGGGAGAGACATGCAACTCCCATCTTTCCCTGTAGTGGCACAAGACATCTGCATGTCCTTAGGTGAGCTCAAGCTCTTCACCATGAAGGGTAGCCACTGGCCGGTAAGGCCGTCCAGTGAGCCTAGGAGGGGCCTCCTTCACCATGGGATGATAGAGCACACTGGACTCTGGGCAAGCTTTGCTACATTTTTAATTAACAGCCATTTTCTTCGCATAATGCAAATGCAAAGGAAGAAAACATCTTTTCAGTCACTAACATAATTAAGCTGCATAGATTAGCTTGATCTTTGCTGCCTCTCCAAAGCTCTCCAAGGGAAGATAACTCATGTACATGGAGATTTGCTCAGATGTTTTTGCTTCTCAAGGATTCAGTAACTGCCTACCTGTGATGTTTTTTAATGACAGTAACCACCTCTTTGACTACTTGTTTTTGAATGAGTGCTGCCTTCAAGGTTCTCTTTGGTCCCTTCTCATCTGTACCTAAAACAACCAGACCACATGCCAAATGCCAAGAGAATCTAAACCCATGTTTTCTTCTTCCTGTGGGCACACTTTCTTTTTCTCACCTTTCTCTTCTGTTTCTTGAAATTTATATAGTGTTTTCTTGAGTTGATCATAAAATGAATTAAGCGAATCTTAACCCACATTTTATAAAAATATACAAAATGAAATAGAAAATATCAAAGTGCCTCATGTGTAATAGGGGCAACAATTGTTTGTGAAACTTCTGTTTTCGTTATGTAAATGTGCATATCCCCAGTTTCTGTGCAAAGATGATTTCCATACTGTGAGTTATGGTTGAAAGGTATGAGAGCCACTGATCCATTTCAGTGGTTCCCTATTTAGAGAATCACTGAAACATACAATGTTTTTTAAATTACCCATTTCCAGGCCTGTTTCCACCCATTGGTTTCAGGAATCTGTATTTGAAAGCATTTTTAGAAATTGCAACCATCAACAATATTTTAGATCTGCTGGCCTGGTTCAAACTCCCACCCCAAGGAGGATTCCCATTAATATTATTTCTGCAGGTGACATCCAAACCTCTGGGTGCCAGTACTCTCTCCCTTTTCACACCAATCATGTGTATGAGGGTCTCCGTTTGTGAGCACACCTCCCCACAGAATAGCACGTAGCCCAGGCCTTGTGGGACTCGGCTTCTCATAAGAAGCGTCTCCTGGAAGCGGACCCAGAGCCTGCTTGTGCACAGCTTTCACCCTTGCCGGCTTTGGTCAATCCCCTGGAGCTCTACAGAGCACATCTGTCATGTCCTCCACACTGACAGCCCTTCAGAGACGAAAGAGCAGCTTTTATTTTCTTCTACAGCTTCTTTCTCTCAAACGAAGCAGTTCTAGGGTCTTAAAGCGTCCTTTGTCGGTTATGGTGGCAACTCTGTTCCTCATCCAGCTTTAGTATCTCTGAACTACTCTTTTGTCAAAAGGAGAACACAGTTCACTGAACACAGTGTAAACAGCGCTGTGAGCCAGGAGTTCCACTGCTCTTAGAACCAGTGACATGACCCTGGGCAAGCCGTCTCGTCTCTCCAGTCCTGGGTTTCTTGTTTGTGTAGTGAGGCTGCTTGATTAAATGACCCACTTTCTAAAGTTCTGGTTTTAGCCTGCACTGGGAAGAACTGGGAGGAGAGCATGTGGCTCTCAACAACAAATATGATGCTCGTTTCACGTTGAAGTTGACGAGCCATAATCTGATTAGAAATCTTTTGAGAGTCCGTACAGTCTCTCATTGATGGTGAATTAATTGTGTGTTGCTTTTATTGGCTTGGCATACATGGAAAGGAATGAATACCATGCATTTCTCTCCAGAAGCACCCAGCTCTTGGGGATTACACATGTATACCCAACAGAGAACCCTTTCTTGGGCTTCCCGCCTCAAATTTCTATTTTCCCTTATTATCAGCCCCTGAAAAAGTATCCTTCTGCTAGAATTTGCCATAATGTGCTTTAGACTGAAGAGATTATTGTCTTTCCCTTGCCCCAAAGTTTTGGGCAAAATAATTTAAAGTACTGGAGGAGTTGGGCTGCTTGTCCTTTCAGCCTAGTGAGAGTCTTCATTTTTTTTTGTTTTGTTTTGTTTGTTTTGTTTTAAAAATAATTATATTAAAAAAAAAAAAATGTCCAGCCAGAGCATCTGTTTTTGTTGGCCTCTAACTAAGCACATCTTAGGGATCCATGGCATGAATTTGCAAGAAGGAAGGTTTTAAATATTAATAAGACTGGGAATTGGCTCTTTTGTATGAGCATTTTAGAATTCACTAAAGCTCCAGTGAACCCTGAAGAACTTGGCTTCTTGTCATTAGAGAGTGAGGTTCCCAGGGGGCCTTTCTAGGAGCAAGTACTTGCCACCTGAAGAGTGAACAGAGGACAAATGAAAGGCATTTGAGCCTCTTAGGGATGGATATAGACTTTCAAGCCTCCCTGAAGTTTTACCAAACCCGTATAATCTTTTCTGAGTTTGCAGATTAGCAAGTGGTGGCTTTGTTTTGGTGTGACTCAGTTATGTCTAACCTTGGTCTCAATAGGAAATGGCAAGAGATGTGAGTGGACTACAGAAATCTGCGAGCACCCAGAGAGTATGGCCACCACACCCCACCTGCCATGGTAACTTCTATAGCATCTAAACCCCCTTAAAACAGAATTGTCATCAGCTAGGAAGAAGCAGGGACAATTTCTGAATTTGTCTAAGGGAGCTTACCATTTACAGTGAAGAGGGCAGAATTTGGAAGGCATAGTTCTGGGACTTACGTGAGAGGACATGGTTATGTTGAGAAGGAGCTCTCCGGATGCCAAGGACCCAGGTGGGATCAGGTCGTTTTTATGTTGGTCTTGGCTATCGATACTTATTTTTTCTTTAAAGTTGTCTAGGGTGTAGAGTTCTTAGGACAAGAGAGAGCAATAGACTCCTTTGTATTGAAGAAATTTCCTACTTTAGAAAGGTAAGCCTGGAGGAATATTGTTTTATTTGGGCAATTTTCACATCCTCTCACACTGAGGATTTTTTTAGCCAAATAGAGAATCTTAGATGCTCTATTCTTTTAAAGAAGCATAATATCCAAACACAGTAAAGCCTCATTAAAAAGTGTCTATTATTCAAAAATTGACTTAATATTACAGAAATATTTCACATGCTAGATGTAAAAGGGGTAAGTGATGCATTTCCTTCTCTATCATGAGTGGAAAGTTTCTGAGGGCTTTAGATTTATCTCTGAATGTCTAGTCTCTAACAGGGCTTTACTCTTAACTTTTTCAAAATTATAACTCATTTACTTTTAGTTAAACTTTGATCTTTGTATCAGTGATTATCAACAACACTTTTGAGGTTAAGTCTCTACTATTCAACTAACATTTTTCAAGGACAGTGGAAGAAAATATGACCAGAATCGAGAAGCACTGAGACTTGTTTAAGGGTCAAGGTCAAGGTAACTGTTACTGTTGATGTTATTAAGGCTTATGCTTGCAAAACTCAGACTTGGATGACAATCATAAAAGACCACGTAGGATTAAAGACCAGCAAAGAGCTCAGACAATAAATGCAATTGGAGGAGGGAAAAGTCACCATATAAATCATTTTAAGGTTTCTATAGTTGCTTTAAAACCAGATGATTCAAATTCAGCTCAAAATCCCTGAAGCTTTCATGGCAATGTGTAGTAAACCAATCTGTCCACCAGCTGGAAAGTCACGGCACTTGTAGGAATCATTTTCCATGGACCAGGCTTATTGCCAGCTCGAGTCCTTCATGGTGGGCAGGGGAAACTGGGGGGAGAGGTGAGTACAGGAGGGTGGCAGGGGCTGAAGTTGACAAGTAGGGAGGAGAGGAGAAGCCAAGACCTCAGAGCCTGGCCATGAGCTCATCTGTGTTTTGCAGACTGTCATACAAAACATCTTGGAGGTTGGAAGTTTTCACAACTCATTTTACGGCTCAAGTTATGTTCCCTTTTCTTGTCAATCATTGTCTTCAAGGGGTTTCCCATTTAAATGAGAATATGGTGGGGGAGGCAGAGCTGAAAAGCTGAACAACAAGGCAAGATGTATGATATGAACACACACACACCTCCGCCCCACCCACCAGAGGAAGTACTTCAGAATACATAGTGTTCTGTTTGGATGGTGGAGTTTTGAATAATTTTTCTTTCATTCTGGTTCAATTTGCCAGATTTTCTTTAATAATCTTGTATAGTGTTTATGACGAAAAGAATATTAAAAGGTAGCTATTCAAGAGATGTCACAACAGATGAAAACAAACGCCAGGGGAGGTGACACGGACAGTGTGTGGACCAAGGATACTGGGAGGCAGCTGTGCATGGGAAGTGCAGGCTGGGCAGAAAGGGTGGAGGCCGGAGAGCAGAGCTGCTTCAACGGAGTGGAGGTGCCCACCCGGGCAGAACTGCAGGATATGGCAGTGCCCAGAGTGTCACAGTTGAGCTGGACAGGCACCCAAAGAGCATGTCGGAACAGTTAGGCCTGGAGCCAGCCCATTTTGGCTTGATAAGGCAGTTTATGTAAATCAAGGTTGTTACGTGGAAACAGCTGGTTTCACTTTAGTTTAATAGAAAACAAGAGGACATCAAGGTGGGGAGACAAGAGGGGAGGTGGGTGGACAGAGAGAGGATGAGTTGGGCTCATGGGATGAGGCGGTGCAGGCAGGCAGCCTGACCAGGGAGTGAAGGCAGGTGGACAGGTGTCAGCATCAGTTTAGCTGAGAGGACCAGGTTGGGGGCAGGCTGAGCTGGATCCTTCAGGCCTGGCTTGGCCTGAGAGATCCCCTTCCTTTCCAAAGCTTATGATCTGCACATTACATGGCCATGGTGACCACAGGAAAGCCCGTGTTTGTGAAGGCGTTTGCCTCCACCCTCCTGTCTCGCTTGATTTGATACTTTTCCACTCAAGTGTGTATGGATGCTCCATTTCTGGCTTAAAATGGGGGACCTTCTTTCTCTGGGGAGCCCATGCCTCTCCTTCTGTCCCTGTTTCCTGGGTAAGCCGGCACCCAGGGGTGCTCAGTGAGGTCGGGTTCATGCTTTGGATAATGCTGGGAAAATCTGGGGTGGGCAAGGCCACCAGGAGACACAGGCCATGGAAGAGTAAGGAGGCAGCTCAAGAGAATGTAGGCTGTTGTCAGGAGCCACCTTTCTTTTTCCAAATCCAGGCCTCCTGAGACTAGTGTGGGGAGAAAAGCCCACAGTAAACAGCCTGTAGACATTTGTCTCAGTATGCGTGGGGGCCTTCTGACAAAGAAAAGCAGAGGAAATAAATGAGAGAACTTCTCCAAAAGAGGTAAACAAACACATGTGTGGAGTTCTCAATGCTCAGGCAAGCATAAGTGCTCCCAGTAGATGTGGAAAGGAGGCGAAGGGAGGACTCTGTGCAGTGGAAGAGGAAGGACTCGGACTCAGGACCTGGCTCCGTGCATCCTGACCCTGCTGGGTGCCAGGTGACCTCGGGCTGGCTGGTGCGTCTCCTGTGTCTTCGTTTCCAGGTGCAGGCACGTGGACCCAGCCAGTGCAGACACAACCCTGCCATGTTAATCTCCTGCAGCCCTGAGGCTGCCAGGGCAAGAACTAGTAGTTCCCTGGAAGGTAAGGACGCAGCTTTCCTCTTCAGTGGTCAAGCAGGACAGCGCAACTCACAGGCAAGGTTCCCTTTGACAAGAGGAGAACTTTGCTTCTGAGATTTCATGGAGGAGAGTGAATCGACATTAGCTTGAGGCTAAACATTTAGAAGATGAGTATACACTAAGGCCTCAGCTTGAGACTTTCTAACTGTTTGATAATTAACCAAAGAGGGGAATGTAAAATGGTGCGGCTGTTTTGGAAAACATTCTCAAACGATTATACGTAGAGTTACCATGTGATCCAGCAGTTCCACTCCTAAGTATAATCCCAAGAGAAACGAGAATATACATTCACATAAAAACTTCTAATGTTCACAGTAACATTCTTCATAATAGTAAGAAAAGAAAAGAAAAACAACAGATTACTCAAATGTTCCAACAACTGAGAAATAAAATGTGAATTAGTCATCCAAGGGAATATTATGGAGCTGTAAAAAGGAATGAAGTATTGATACACACAACACCATGGATGAACCTTGAAAATAGTGTGTGTAAATAAAAGAAACCAGATGCAGAAGACCATATGTTACATGATTTTGCTCACATGGAATGTCCTGAGTAAGGAGGTCTATAGATACAGAAAGCAGCCTGGTGGTTGCCTGGGCTAGAGGTGGGGAATGGGAGGGTTAAGGGGGAAATTGCCATGGTAGTCCTAGTGGCCAGAACCCCTGGACCCATTGTGAGCAGCTCCATTCAGTTACCTCTGTGTGCTGATCAAATATCATCACTTTTCACACACCTCGTTCTATAAAAAAGGAGGAGTTACAGAACACCACCAGGCCACAGCCCTTCTGTGAGACCTTTGAGGGGAGACCTAGGGTTGTCTTCATTCTGATATCTTCTCCTGGAGTGATGTCCACTAGCTTACAGAAAGCACTCGACATATATTTATTGTCTGGGGAATGAGTTAATTTGCATATATAATAAATGGAGCAGTTAACTGATGTCTGTATTTTGATATTTGGTTTGGTAGTGGGCATAGAAGGAGAAGGCAATGGCACCCCACTCCAGTACTCTTGCCTGGAAAATCCCATGGACAGAGGAGCCTGGTGGGCTGCAGTCCATGGGTTTGCTAAGAGTTGGACACGACTGAGTGACTTCACTTTCACTTTTCACTTTCATGCATTGGAGAAGGCAATGGCAACCCACTCCAGTGTTCTTGCCTGGAGAATCCCAGAGACGGGGAAGCCTGGTGGGCTGCCATCTCTGGGGTCGCACAGAGTCGGACACTACTGAAGTGACTTAGCAGCAGCAGCAGCAGCAGTGGGCATAGAATTATCATAAAATATTTATCCATCTATGCCCTTACATGGAGGAAATGACTAAGATTCAAATGAGATTAGAGGAGGGCAGGTGCTCTGAGATCTATAAAACAAACTCTTTCTACATCAGGGACTTCTTCCTCTTTGGGACTTGATTTTCTTCAGGGTACCCCATGGTGTGAATGCAGTTGCTAATGAGCTGATGTTCCTTTGGGAGGTCAAATTGAAGATCTGGGGTGGAGATGGCATGAGCGTCTCTCTGTTGACATCAGTTTGAGGTTGTGTCTGATCCTGGGGGATTGCTGTGGCCTGAATAATAAAAATCCATGGAATTGCTTCAGGACACAGACCAGTTACGACCTACTGCAAAGCTCCTGTCCCTGAGGAACCCTCGCATCAGTGTGAATTGCTTTTCCTGTACTTTGCATTGCCCAGCTTTCAGGCTGGAGGTGAGTAGACTGGGCAATAAGAGAAAGAGTCTCATCTGTCAGTTCCCTTGCCCTGCAGCTTCCCTGCACCTGCTTACTGCTTTGTGTTGTTTGATATATTGACCTCTTCTCTACCCAGTGTAGTTCCTTCCTAGGGTAGCTATATTAATATACTGGCCCCATGGAATGGCAAAAATTCCTCCAGACATACAGTTTTCTCATCTGATGTTCACAACAGCCCAGGGATAAGCAGGGCAAGTACAATTATCTCTCTTTTATGGCTGAGGCTTGTGAAGCACTTTATTTATTTATTTTTTTCCTGTTCTTGAGTTGGTTAGTGGTAGAACCGCTCACCAGCCCATATATCTAGGTCTGAAATTACCATATGCTCTCTGATCCTGGATTCTTATTTCTGTCCCTCAGAGCATCTGGTAGAACTCAAGCTCCATAAAAACCTGTCAAATCATGATTTTAAGAATCTCTGTTAGCTTTCCTATTATATTTAGTGTGATTCAGTGGAAAAGAGCTGAGATAGAGGTCCCCAAATTCTTTGTATTGGCTGAGCTCCTAGCTGACCATGAACCTTTCTGAAGCCAAGGCCCCTCAGAGCCTTAAGGGGCATAGCATCTAGAGAGGAAAATAGAATGCTTCAGCCCCCCACCCCCAGGGGGTTAACTGCCCTCCCTGTACCTCATTTCTAATTGCCCCTCTTCTGTCTGGACACCCTGCCACCAACTCCCTTCTCATCAACCATCTTCGTTAAATGCCTTCCTCCCGGGCTGCCCTCACCCCAAGCCCATGTGGCTGGTCTCTGCCTGACAGCTGGCTGCCCAGGGTGACTCCAGCTCATATCTGTGCTTCCTACCAGGCCACAGCCGCTCTTTAATAGAGACATGCAGGCTGATCCTCCTGCTTGTGTCGCTAAGCAGCTGACTTTTGGTTGCCTGGAGATTATCATGGAGCCAAGACCGCACAGTGGAAATGTGTGTCTCATTCTGCGCTAGGATGTTCTTGGGCACCTAAGAAACACCAATCCTTTCTTTTGCAACTCTGATTTTACATTAAATCTCTGGAACTTTAGGCTACATCCGTCACATGTTAGTTATGAAGATAATAAGCACACAAAAGATCATGTTCTGATATCTCGGGTTTATAGGGATTGGCAATTCTTTAGGATGCAAGAGGCGGGAAAGTACCACACACCTTCTGTAAAGCAGGATAAAGAGAAGGAACACACCTTGAGCCTTTGTGCTTATAATAGAGGGGTGGGGGAGACGGCGTTTTTGAACTTTCCCCTTTATTTGTATGGGGAGCAATAATTGGAGGAGTAGGCCTTGCTGAGAGGAGACCATTTCAGAAAGTCCCTGGGGGAGAGACTTTGGCACTAAAGTTTTTTAGGAAACGCAGAGATTATAGGTGCCTGGATCCCTGGACTGATGGTATGACACAGTTTACCTCTTCTTGAGGTTTTTTTCAGTGTTCAGATTCAGAGATAGAAGTGCTGGATGAATTGGGAGGATTTAACGTGTAGTGTTACTCTTGCCTGGGGTCACACAGAGTCAGATACTAGTGAAGTGACTTAGCAGCAGCAGCAACCTGTAGTGTGTGCACGTGCCCAGAAAAGTGGCCAGGAGGAGCCACTGAGAGCCCTCCACCCCACCCCGAGCTTACAGCATGGCATCTCTGGAGGTCTGGGGAGAAGATGCCATGGGGGACCAAGGGTTGGTAGGATCTATGACTCTGGCCTGCAATTAGTCATTTTTGACACTGGCCTTGGAGGTAGAGCAGCTGAAGCCCAGAGCCTCCTCCAGCTTTGCTTTGTTTTGAGCTGCACTGGGGCTTCATTGCTCCTGTGGCTGTTCTGTAGTTGTGACGAGCAGGGGCTACTCTTGGGTTGTGGTGCTCAGGCTTCTCGCTGCAGCGGCTTCTCTTGTTGTGGAGCGTGGGCTCCAGGGCTCACGGGCTTCAGTAGTTGTGGCACAAGGGCTTGGTTGCTCCTCGGCATGTGGGATCTTCCCAGACCAGGGCTGGAACCCGTGTCTCCTGCATTGGCAGATGGATTCTTTACCACTGAGCCACCAGGGAAGCCCCCCTCATCCAGTTTTCATCAGCCAGCCAAGTGTGTTTTTCACCAGTGTGTATTCCCAGCCCCATTTCAGAATCAGTGGTAGACATACGAGCACAAGACACATGCTTTCTGCTCCCAGACCAGTTGAGAAGACATGTGAAATACCCTGTGATGGTGTACAGTTAAGCACTGACTTTTGTAGCATAGACTTTATGAGGTAGGAACACAGAGCAGGGAGCTCACCCTCAGGATTTGAGGGGCTCAGAAGGCTCCATGAGACATGGGAGCTGGCCACGAAGGATGGATTTGTATGATCAGAGGGGAAGTGAGGGAGGAAATTCCAGGCAGGAGGAACCTGGTAAGCAAAGGTACGGTGGTTGGAATGAGCTTGGAATGAGGTAGGGATGTGTGGGAACTAGCTCACCTGAGCTGAATGTTCTCAGGGCAGTGGGAGGGGGTTATTGGAAGCATCAAGAAGAGTAGCATGGATAAATTAATATGTAAACATGAGTTTGCTACGTCCTGGCTCCTTGGAGATGTTGAGGGGGGTGTGAACATTCCCCCCACAAGCCTTGATTCCCGAAAAACAAAGGGACCCAACCCACTGGACTGCATTCTCCTTTCTCTCCTGGGACTTAAGTCTATAGAAACTTCCATGGAGCCTCTCCTTGTAGGTGGAAAAAGGCAGTGGAGTTGACTTTCATGCCTGGCCATTTAGTTGGTAAGTAATTGGTTTCTTGATCATTGTAGCAAAAGGAAAACAAATGTACTTCTGTTTGGGGATAGCTAAAGCAAATATGTCCACTGCCAGAAGAAAGAAATCCTCATGCCAAACTTGAGGCTTTCTTCACCAGACCAATTGTTTTTGAATAGGAAGGACTGAAAGCAAGGGAGACATTAAGGAAACCGTGATTGCTGGGGTCAGTTGGAAGGAAGCATTCTTCCCTGTAATGGGTGTTCTATGGAGACAGAATGGCAGAGAGGCTGGGAGTGCAGCCTCCCGCCCAGATTGGACTGGGTTGTGCCACTTCCCAGCATCAGGGGACCTTGGGCTGGTTGTTTAACTCACTAGGGAAAAATGCTAGTACTCACCCCAACCCTCTTCACAGAGTAGTTGTAATACAGGGTTGAACACACACATGGAGGGTTTGGAAGTGTGCTTGACAAATAGTATGCACTCAAGTAAATGTTAGTTAGAAATGCCATTTTATTACTGACCTCAAACACAGCACTGAGAAAAATGGGTGTTTCATCCTGTATCAGTTGCAGCAAAGAGTTCCACAGAAAGTGATTGATGGGAGATGGGAGATGGGAGGCTGAATGCAGAGCGTGGACTGAGGGCAGACATGGTGGACAGCATAGGCCAGGGACCAAAGCCAGGCCTGGCCTGGGCTGTGCAGAAACCAGCAGAGCCCTGGATGCCTCAGCCAGCTGGGGTGTAGACAGCTCTGAGCACAGAGGATAAGGGACCAACCTGAGGGCCATGGCAGCCAGGGCTGAGCAGCCAGAGTTCTTGGGTTGCCCAGTAAATGGAAACTGAGAACACTGAAGACCAAGACAGATAATGCTGGGCAGGTGTCTCTCGGGTGTGCAACCTTGCCCCAAGGGTGAGCTTGCTAAAATCCTGAAAGAGAAAGGACCATCTGGAGCCTGATATCAGGCAACTAGGACCTCAGGGCTATTCTTTAAGATGTCCAGTTTCTCATTTTTGAGACTTCTGACTTGTACTGAAGGGTGGGGTTTTTATCCTTTCTTGTAGACACATTGTCCTGCTAACTTATTTCACCTGACCTTGTTAAGCATGGGGCCTCCCCTGTAGCTCAATTGGTAAAGAATCTGCCTGCAATGCAGGAGACCTGGGTTCGATTCCTGGGGTGTAGACACCCCAGGAAGATGCCCTGGAAAAGGAAAGAGCAACCCACTCTAGTAGTCTTGCCTGGAGAATCCCAGAATCCCAGAGGAGCCTGGCAGACTACTGTCCATGGGGTCGCAAGAGTCAGACATGACTGAGCGACTTTCACTTCACTTCACTTGTTAAGCATCCTGCCTTTCTATCATCAGTTATTATCAGCAAGTATTCACTGTGTTCCTTAGATACAGCCAGCTCAGCAATGAACCCAAGGAATAATTCTGGAGTGCAAGCTCAGGGAACTCACAGGCTGGTCAAGGATCACTTAGTCTGAGGTTACTTTTCTCAAGAGTTAAGATCTGTGATGTTGATGAGAGAAAGCCACTGTCAATCATTGAGGACTGGAAAAACCTGTGCCAACTTCCAGCCAAGGTGGGACTTCGTCATGGATGTCAGGGTCTTCATAAGCAGACAGAATGATGGGGTAGACATTCTTGACCCCCAAGTAGGGGTACCCTGAGAGTGGGGTTCAGTGGGGAGGGTGGTCAAGGCTAATTTAAGTGAGTAGGATCAGATTCGGAGAATTCAGTGGGCAGAATATTAGGTACCTCATTGCCATCCACTTTGGGTTGGAAATTTCTAGAAGAGCATTTTACCAGTTTCTCCTACATTCCAGGGGCTTCCCCGATGACTGAGTGGGTAAAGAATCTGCCTGCAATGCAAGAGACACAGGAGATGTGGGTCCAACCCCTGGGTTGGGAAGATCCTTGGAGAAGAAAATGGCAACCCACTCCAGTATTCTTGCTTGAAAAAATCCCATGGACAAAGGAGCCTGGCAGGCCATAGTCCAAGGAGTCGCAGAGAGTCAGACACAACTGGGCACACCTACACCCCAAGAATCTAGGGACTTGAATCTCACAGACCGGTACAGTATAAATAACTCAGAAATTTTGAGAAATGTCAGGGTTGACAGGCATGAATTTTCAGTCAACTGCTCAGCAAGCAGCCGACTAAGTTGCTGGGGCTTGCAATGATATGCATGGGAACTCAGTTGGCTAATTTTGAATTCTCCTTTCTTCAGAGCCCTGGCCAAGGATGTGTGGGGAAGAAGTGTTTCTCCTTGTTTCAGGGCAACTGATGTACATAACCACTTTCTTCAAAGCCTGACACACATTTCTATTGCATATTAAGTCGGGAAGGAGTTAGTGAATTCAACGAGTTAAATGAGTACCTACATCCTAAGGATCGTTTGTGTGTCATGATGATGGTCATGGGAGTTGCGGTGATGTTGGCAGTAGTTGTGGTGGTGGCGGTAGTGATCATGACGGTGATGGCAGTGGTGATAATGGTGGTAGTGATGGTGAGAGCAGTAATATGGTGATGATGGTGATCATGCTGGTGGTAGGAGTTATGATGATGAGGAAGGTGGTGATAATGATAGTAATGATGATGGTGCTGATTATGGCAATGCTGGGGATGGTGATAGTCATGCTGGAGGTAATGCTTATGACAGTAGTTGTTGGAGTGGTGGTGACAGTCTTGGGGATGAAGAGGTGGAAACCTTGTATTACATAGTTATGGCAGATTAGATAGCTCTTTTGTACAGGTAATTTTGCTTGAGCCTAAAGCAAAACTGTGAGGTAGGCAGAGCAGTTATTGTTGTACCAGTTGAAAGACACGGGCTGGGATTCAGAGAGTTTTTTAAAGTCAGGGTTGTTTTGTCTGTTTTACGTCACTATGTCTCTTTCCAATGAGTGTCAATGAGTAGTATTGACAGTTACAGACAGAAGTGTTAAGGAAGGGTTTCTGTGGGCCAGAGCCACTAGAAAGGGTTACTGGAAACAGAATTTGAACTTAGAAGTTTCAGCTGAAAAGTAGGACACAGGAGAGTCATAGGTGTTACAAAGTTTATATGTGTACATGTAAGTGTATACATTCAAGAAAAAGGAGATTAGAGAGTAAAGATATAATTGGTGAGCTAACAAATCTTGTTGGATTTCTCTGGAGATTGGAACCTGGAGAAGAGAAGGAAGTTAATATTCATTGACCGCTGTTCAATGTGCCAGGCTCCAAGCTTTTAATCTGTCTTTTCAAAAATGTGTTCTTTTATATATATATTATTTAAATTTAATCCTCATGTGAAGCAGATATTGTTTTCATTTTACACATTGAAAACTGATGGGTAAACAAAATAAATACTTTCCCCAGTGCCACCAAGAAAAGCCACATGAATTCAGACCTCTCTGACCCAAGGATCCTAACTTTCTACATGGTGTGTAGCTGCTGGTCCAAAGGTATGCTACTGATTCTACAGTCCGGACTGAGGGGCATTGGAGAAGGGGTTTCATTTCCAGAACCTCGAATCAGCAGGAGGTCACTTGATTTTCACAGATGCTGATATTCTTTCCTGCATTGGATTTGAATATTTATATGTTTACCTATTTAATATCTTCTCATTAAATAGGTAAACATATAATTGCCACTCTTGGTATAGGCTGAGGAAGAATACAGTTTTATTTTTCTTTAGCTCTGGAACAACTTCTGTATAGTGACTCTGTAAAGTCTTTGATCCAAGGCTTCATTCAGAGGTGCAACTTCCATGATATCTATTGCCCGTTACATGTCCTGAAGGAGGAGGATGGATGGATGGATGAGCTGAAAGATCTCAATGGATGTGGAGACTTACCTTTGAGCCAGGACCTGTCTAGCTTTTCTGTGTTCTCTGGGGACACTAAAGTCATACCCCAGCACCACACCCCTTGACTTCTAGGGTATCCTCTCTTCTCCTCTCCAGGCTCTGGTTTCTAGAGGAGCTTGTCCTATACTGTGATCCCTGGGAGGAGATGGCTTAGCCCTAGTGCCCTCTGCAAATTTAACTCAGGGTGTGTAATCATGGATTACATGTCAGACTCATAGCAATAATGCATTACATTTGAATGTAACCTTGTACTTTTCTGTACATGTTCATTGTTCCATTTTAGTCCTTCCACAACCTCGTGTATAAAAGTGATGTAGATATTTTTAGCACATGATCCTGACCCCAAGAGAGGTGAAGCACCTTCCCTAGAATGACAAGAGCTGAGGGCAGGGTTTTCTCAGGCCCACTTCATGCTTTTTCCTGCCACCCACTGACAGTGCTGATGAGCTTTTATTTTTCCTAGAAAGGCCTGCAACCCATGCATAGAATTATAGAGGATTATTCTGCATATTATTATTCGGACAGAGCCCGCGGTGTACTCGGGACCTGAGGCCGGCCTCCTCTAAGCCTGGTTTAGAGGCAGTCGAGGAGACCTGTCTGTGAGATCCTGGCCCCATCTGTCTGAGCCAGGCTTCTTCATGCTCATTGTGGGCGGAGCAGCCCTTTCTAACGTGTTGCCGTTTAGTTCAGAATTGTGCGTTCTTGCTGCTTCCCCTTTTAGAAGGGCTGGATTTAGCCCTGGCATGCCAAATACAAACCCTCACTTCATCTCCAGAGCTCTTTCCGTCCACCCCTCCTCGGGCAGGCTATTTACAGACTTGTCATCCCACCACGCGGGTCAATCCACCAGTGAAATGAAAGGAAGGAGAGGCCCTGAGCCAACAAATTTGGGCAGATGAGACTTATATAACACGTGCTAAAAATATGCAGCTAATTGGAATGGAAAAGTGAAAAATGAGTCGTGCCTGAGTCTGAGACACCAGAGAATGATGGGGAAGCAGTTTCTCCCAGCGGAAGATGCACATATAGAAACCTTTTTACTCTGTGCATACGTACTCTCCTTGCGGTTTTTCAACCATGTTCAATTCCCACTCATACCCCCATGGAACTAAATTCGGGCAGGTGATACCAAGACTAAGGGAGCATCAAGCCAAAAAAAAAGAAAAGATGCAGAGAGCTTCTGCCCCTGCAGAGCAGAAGGAGGTGGTATCTGGGGGTGTGGCCAGATGTTAAGATGGTAAGTAGAGCTCCCACTTCTGACTGCTTCTAAAACCAAACAGAAGACTCATCTTATCAAACGGTTCTTTCTGCCCTGAAAATTGTTTAACATTAGTGATTTTTCCAGAACTGAAGAAAATACTGCTTTCTTCCAGCTCCATCCTCATCTGCCTCCCCCTACCCTCCAGATCCTCTCTCTGTCAATTATCTCCTCTCTTTCTCTTGCATTGTTTATTGCTTTTTCTCTTGGCTTCTTCCCCTCTACCTACAATATGCTCTGTTCTCCCTTATCATGCCTTATTTGTGTGACTGGGGCTTCTCTGGTTGCTCAGCTGGTAAAGAATCCGCCAGCAATGCAGGAAACCTCAGTTTGATTCCTGGGTTGGGAAGATCCCCTGGAGAAGGGAAAGGCTACCCACTCCAGTATTCTGGCCTGGAGAATTCCATGGACTGTTCAGTCCATGGGATTGCAAAGAGTTGGGCATGACTGAGCAGCCTTCACTTTCACTTTCATTGTGTGTGTGATTAGTGATTAGGCTGTGCATTTCATATAGAGCACAAGCACCCTGAGGGAGAGGTCTTGGTCTAACTTATGCCTGGGTTTGGGTAAACTCCAGGAGTTGGTGATGGACAGGGAGGTCTGGCATGCTACGGTTCATGGGGTCGCAAGGAGTCGGACACGACTGAGCGACTGAACTGAGTTCTAAGTCTGGTCCAAAGTGAGCACCCAGTAATTTGTTGAGTAAATCAGTCATTCAGTGGATCAATGAATGGGCAAACCAAAGGAGACATGTTATGGTTTCTGAAAAGTACCATGTGAAAGATACGAACCCTGCTCTTCCTATTCTGGTCTGGTAATGGTCTCTTTGGCAGTCAGACTGCACTTCTTTGCAGCTCATCAGTCACCTCATGACTGTTCTGTGTGACAATCCACAGTGAGGGCACGAGGACTCTAAAGATAGCTGAGTTAGATGTAGTGTTTGGAGAGCACATGGTTGATAAAAGATTTGCAGGTGACCTGGTACTACTCATCAGTTTTAAAATGAGGGAATGGAGGCTTAGCGAGTTCAGAAAATTTGGCCAAAAGAACACAGTTTGTGAGTGGCAGATCCAGGCCAGTGCCTGCTGGCTCATGTTGGATGCTCAGTAAATCTTACAAATAATCATAGAGTTAGTCTTTAGAACCTGATTTCAACTCCTTCCCCAGATACCACCATGCCCCTTACTGGGGAGAATGGGAACATTCATTGAACTGTATGCCCAGTGGCCTCCCCGATACACAGGCAGATCCAGGTAAGGCTCTTGCTGCCCACCTTCCAATCTGAATGCCTGTCTTCTCTCTGCAGAGGGGATACCAGTTACTCTGTAATGAACTCTGCTGCCTTGTCATTGGGAGCCAATCACCATCACTCACGTAATTTATTCCACCTAGAATCTACTTCATCTATCTTTGGTTGATTCAAAAATTTGTGCCTGCCTAGGTCTGAGTCATGTTGAGAGGACAACCCCATAGACTCCCACTGTTGGGGTGTCCTGGGCAGCCCTGCTTTCTTCATCCTATGGCTTGGGATTCAGGTCCTCCTTGGAGTCTATGAAATGGTCCAGGGTCTTCCCATTAAATTCCCCTTTGTGCAGAAGCAGCTTCTTTTAGTCTCTGTTACTTGTGAATGAAAGAACCTGAACTGATCCAGTATTGGAGCAGGAAGGAAGCAGGGTATCCAGTTCCTTCCTCACTTTTTAGGTAGGAGAACTGAGGGCCAAAGAGGGGAGTTCGGTGGTCCCCCCATCTCACAGGCAGAGGATGACAGAGACTGGATAGGATCTTTGTCCCTGGACTCCCCATGCCCCAGTCCACGGTGTCCCCCTCTGTGGGATCCCAGCACCTGCTCCTCCAACAGTAGGGGGCTCTCAGTGGGTGCTGGGTCAGGAAAAGGAAAGAGCTTGATGGAGAAAAAGATAACACTAAGTGTGGCATCAGTACATTTGTACTCAGAAATTTGTAAGGCTTTTTATAACCAGCCCCTGCCCTAACGAGTGTATCAAATTATTCACGAGTTATGGGCCTTCATCAAGACTGGAACTGTAAAATCATACAAGTGGCATCTGATTCATGAAAAAAAAAAAAAAAGTGTAGCTGCAAAAGGGATTCCTGGAGATAGGTCAGAAAGGCGTGATATAGAGTGCCCCTACCCCAGGAGCCACCTTCTGGAAGATTGGAGGAAATGTAGGACGAGGAAGGATCCAGATTCCACCTGCTTAAGATCAGAAGTCTACACAGACTTTGGGAGAAGACAACTACCGTACTTGCGTGTATGCTGCTAGGCACATAATTGTGTCCTAGATCCCCCACTTCCTCAGCTTTATCTCATATAATTTATCTCATCCTTATACCAACGTTATAAGGGCACAACTCTCCTCACTTAGAGGTTGTAAAGCAGAGGTCATGGATATTATATAAACCTGCCCAATATCTGTCATGCTTCAAAGCCAAAGCTCTTAGTTTATTATGAAGTTGCCCCTGGATAGACAATCTAACATTTCTAGTTCCCTGCATTAGCAGACAACGCATTTAATTCATTATATCATTGTTACGTAATTCTAGTGTTGTATATTAATTAATATATATATTAATACTGAACGAGTGGTCTTTGTTCTTGTGGGACGCCTAACCCTGTGCTAGGTTCTGGTTGATTTCAGAGAATCAGCACCAGAGTCTCTGCTTTCAGGGAGCTTATAGTTAAGATGAACACTCACCAGACCTTTACATAACAAAATGAGACACCGTGTGATTAGACGCTAGGATGAATGACACAGGTGGTAAATGCCCTAACAGCACCTTCTGGTGCCATCAGCTTGTTGACCTAAATTTTCCCCACTCCTGAATGACTCCCTGATGGTGAATTACATTCTAGTTGAAGCCAGGTACATTATTTTGCTCCACCAGTGTTTCATTAGGTCTTGACTTTCCCACATTCTTGTGTCCTAAATATTCCATAATTGAATACTTTCAGTTCAGTCACTAAGTCGTGTCCGACTCTTTGCAACCCCATGGACTGCAGCATGCCAGGCTTTCCTGTCCATCACCAACTCCCGTAGCTTGCTCAAACTCACGTACATCAAGTCAGTGATGCCATCCAACCATCTCATCCTCTGTCGTCCCCTTCTCCTCCTGCCTTCAGTCTTTCCCAATATCAGGGTCTTTTCCAGTGAGTCACTTCTTCACATCAGGTGGCCAAAGTATTGGAGTTTCAGCTTCAGCATCAGTCCTTCCAACAACTATTCAGGACTGATATCCTTTAGGATAGACTGGTTTGATCTCCTTGCAGTCCAAGGGACTCTCAAGAATCTTCTCCAACACCACACTTCAAAAGCATCAATTCTTTGGTGCTCAGCTTTCTTTACAGTCCAACTCTCACAACCATGCTTGACTTCTGGAAAAACCATAGCTTTGACTAGATGGACCTTTGTCAGCAAAATAATGTCTCTGCTTTTTAATATGCTGTCTAGGTTAGTCATAGTTTTTCTTCTAAGGAGGAAGCATCTTTTAATTTCATGGCTGCGATCACCATCTGTAGTGATTTTGGAGCCCAAGAAAATAAAAGTCTGTCACTGTTTCCACTGTTCCCCTATCTATTTTCCATGAAGTGATGGGACCAGATGCCATGATCTTCGTGTTTTGAATGTTGTGGTAAGCCAACATTTTTACTCTTCTCTTTCACTTTCACTTTCATCAAGAGGCTCTTTAGTTCTTCTTCACTTTCTGCCTTAAGGGTGGTTACATCTGCATATCTGAGGTTATTGATATTTCTCCTGGCAATGTTGATTCCAGCTTGTGTTTCATCCAACCCAGCATTTCGTATGATGTACTCTGCACAGAAGTTAAATAAGCAGGGTGACAATATACAGCCCTGACATATTCCTTTCCCAATTTGGAACCAGTCTGCTGTTCCATGTCCGGTTCTAACTGTTGCTTCTTGACCTGCATACAGGTTTCTCAGGAGGCAGGTCAGGTGGTCTGGTATTCCCATCTCTTTAAGAATTTTCCACAGTTTGTTGTGATCCACACAGTCAAAGGTTTGGCATAGTCAATGAAGCAAAAGTAGGTATTTTTTTCTGGAACTCTCTTGCTTTTTCTATGATCCAACAGATGTTGGCAATTTGATCTCTGGTTCCTCTGCCTTTTCTAAATCCAGCTTGAACACCTGGAAGTTCACAGTTCGTGTACTGTTGAAGCCTGGCTTGGAGAATTTTGAGCATTACTTTGTTAGCATTTGAGATGAATGCAATTGTGCTGTAGTTTGAACATCCTTTGGTATTGCCATTCTTTGGGATTGAATGAAAACTGACCTTTTCCAGTTCTGTGGCCACTGCTGAGTTTTCCAAATTTGCTGGCATATTGAGTGCAGCACTTTCACAGCACCATCTTCTAGGATTTGAACTGACTGCTTCATTATATGCAGTGCTACATGTGTCTGATTTTGTAATTTTATGTCAACTTTTAAAGTGACTATACACACAGAAAAATGCCTAGCGCATAAGTGTACAGCTCAGTGAATTTTCACAAAGTGAATACACCAAGTGATCAGCATCCAGATGAAGAAACAGAATATGACCAGCCTCCCGATGCCTTTTCCTGTCATTGTCCTCCTTCTCCCCCCATGTTGACTTCCAAGGGCATAGAATAGTTTTACTTGGTTTTGAACTTTAAAAAGGTGGATTCATATGATATGAAGTTATCCTGGAACAACATGGGTTTGCACTTCATGGGTCCACTTATATGTATTTTTTATTTTTTTCCAATAAATACTACAGTACCACTGATCTACTGGGCTTCCCTGGTAGCTCAGCTGGTAAAGAATTAGCCTGCAGTGCAGGAGACCCTGGTTCGATTCCTGGGTAAGGAAGATCCTCTGGAGAAAGGAAAGACTACCCACTCCAGTATTCTGGCCTGGAGAATCCCATGGACTATAGGGGTCACAAAGAGTCGGACACAACTGAGCAACTTTCACTTTCACTGATCTACAGTTGGTTAAACTTGTGAATGTGGAACCATGGATAACGGAGAGTTTTGAGCATCCTCAGATTTTGGTATCTGCCTGGGTCCTGGAACCAATCACCTCTGCTGATACCAAATGATGACTGTACACTCTTTTGTATCTGGTTTCTTTCATTCAGCATTCTGTTTATGAGATTCATCCCTGCTGTTGTGTATTGTTGTTTAGTCATGAAGTTGTGTCTGACTCTTTACAACCCATGGATTGCAGCACGCTAGGCTTCCCTGTCCTTCCCTGTTTCCCTGAGTTTGCTCAAACTCATGTCCATTGAGTCAGTGATGTTGCCTAACCATCTCATCCTCTGCTGCACTCTTCCCCTTTTGCCTTCAATCTTTCTGAGAGTCAGGATCTTTTCCAATGAGTTGGCTCTTCACATCAGGTGGCCAAAGTATTGAAGCTTCAGCATCAGTCCTACCAATGAGTATTCGGGGTTGATTTCCCTCAGGATTGACTGGTTTGATCTCTTGCAGTCCAAGGGTCTCTCAAGAGCCTTCTCTAGCACCACAGTTCGAAAGTATCAGTCCTTCGGTGCTCAGCCTTCTTTGTGGTTCATCTGTTGTGTGTAGTTTGCTCATTTTCATTGCCATGGAATTGTGGGAATATCTATCTGTTCTACCATTGATGGGCACGTGGTCATTTCCAGTTTAGAAGCAATGTAAATAATGCTGCTGTGAACATTCTAGTTTGCATCTTTTGGTGAACAAATGTACACAGTGGTGTTGCATGCATACCTAGGAGTAGGACTGCTGAGTCATGCGGTGGCCACTGTCAACTTGAGTAGATTCTGTCAGTGTCCCCAGATGGCTGTACCAACTTACTCTGCCACCAACAGCGTATGAAGAGTTCTAGTTGCTCCATGACTCTGCCAAAGTTGCTATTGTTAACACATCCCTAATCCACTTTCAGCATTTCTAGTGGATGTGTTTCATTGTAATTTTTCTTCTTTTTTTATTGTGGTAAAACATACATAGCATTTAGATTTACCATTTTGACCATTTTATAGTGTACAGTTCATCAGCTTTGAGTACATTTACGCTTTTGTGCAATCATCACCACTATTCAACTCCAGAACTTTCCTCGTTTTACAGATTGGCACTTTGTACCCGTTAAACACCAAGTCTTCATTTCCTGGGCCTTCACGGCTGACAAACACCACTCTGCTCTCTCTCTCTCTGTGAATCTGACTACTCTAAGTACCTCACGTAAGTGAAATTGTACAATATTTATCCTTCTGTGACAGGTATATTTTACTTGCATAATGTTCTCAAGCTCATCCATGTTATAGCATGTGTCAGAAATTCCTTTATTTTTAAGACTGAATGGTATTCCACTGTATATATGTACCATATCTGTTGATCCATTCATCTTTTGATTTTATTCTGATTTTAGCTTATATTTCTTACAATTTTGTGTTTCTCTTGAGCACCTTTTATATGATCAGTAGCTGTTTGGATATCCTCCTTTAAAAGTACCTACTCAAGTCTTTTGCCCATTTTTCTATTGGATTGTCAGCCTTTTTCTTTTTAATTTGTGGGAGACCTTTATATATTCCAGAGCTGAGTCTTTGTTGAATGTATGAATTCCAAGTCCCTTCCTCTAATCTGTTGCTTGCCTTTTCAGTCCTTAAGAATATATTTTGGTGAATAGAAGCCCTCAGTGAGGTAGTCCAATTTATCCAATATTTTTCCTTTACGGATAACACTTTTGTGTGTGTCCTATTCAAGAAACTGCTGTCTACCTGAAGATTATGGTATATCCATCTTCGTTTTCTTCCAAAAACTGTATTGTTTTCCTTTTCATGTAATGTGTCTGCCTTTTCAGTTAGTAATAATTTTCAATCCTAGGGAAACAGGGATTTGCGTGTACTCCTAGGATGTGGGCAGCACTGTAGTGAAACCGAATTAACCCAGGCAAGTGGTAGCCAGCTCAGTGACTGATAAAAGCCTACACTGGTGAAGGTATTCCTTGCTTGGACATCAGATGTGCTTCTGAAGAGTTGCATGTCTATCTAGCAAATTTGCCCATGTTATAAATGCCAAGTCTGCAGCTTTTCAGACCTTTTCACCAAAGGTTAGGAGGTATTCTCTTAAACCACTTCCCCTCTACAGAGTTGCCAAACTCACTCTGCCTCCCATTCCTTCTGACACCCAAGAGCACACTTTTGAAGACTCTCATTAGTGGCTCAGCGGCCGGCCTCCATCCTTTCAGTTGTATACTAATCAAAAGTCATTTGTGTTTGTTGTTTTTCTTCTAATTACATAATTTTGATCCAATCACAGTTAATCTAATGAAATTAGAGCATGAAAAGAAAACGTTTCTATGAAAACTAAGCTGAATGTACTAGAAAGAGTCACTGAAGATCAATTGCTAATAAAATCTGTTGAATTATGCGTGGGAGGGAAAAACAGTAGGATCCTGAAGTGGGGAAAGGGACAGATAATAAAACTTTAAAGAGATTCTCAGTTCATATTGACAGTCTGTTGTTCCACCTCCACATCCCACCCCCAGAGCCCCCCACCCCCCAAGACTCTCCTTTGGGGGTATTCATCTACTCCCTCCGGCGGCGGGTCAGGTGGTTATTTTATGAGTGGATTTCATTTATTAATTCAGTTCTTTTCACCCCGCCCGCTCCCGGGGTGTAACAACAATAACCAGTGCCCCAGGCCACGGTGCTGGGAAAGTGCTTAGAAGACAGGGGAAACCTTTTGGCACCCACGCGGTTCTGAAACACCCGGGAGCAATCAGCCTGAGTCACTGCCTTGGCGGAAGTGGGCCAAGCAAGGAATTAGCCAGTAGGTTTCTCTGCTCACCGATGTCCTCCTCCACCGTTGTTTCTTTCCGGAGAGGAAGCCTGTGGGAAGCTCAGATCATTCGTTGACTCGCGCGCCCCCGTGTGGCTATGGTGGGCGGTTGGAAAAATGCGACCAGATTTTCCTTTGCCCAAGGCCAGAGAAGGCAGCAGGCAGCCTCTGATCCACCTTGAAACAAATATTTTCCATAATCTTCAATTGCTTATTTCTGTTATTTTTTCAAAAATTATTTGTACATTTTAATTACAGTAGTTAATTTAGTGAACATGTTGATTCTTACGGAAAATTATGTGATTTTATTAAAATCATGACTTGGTCATAATATTGTCAAGGTGAGCTTTGTTTTTTAGAGCTTTTAAATTGAAGTATAGTTGATTTACAATGTTGTGTTAGTTTCAGGCTACTATTGCTGTTATTTTTAAACGTTATTTTTATTGCTGTTATTAAGTTAAGCATCCTATGGCCTTATTCAACTCAAGTTACAAGGCATGGTTTATGGAGCCCACAGATTTTCTGCAGGTGTAATCAGTGCCCCCTCCCAGCTCTGGGAGACTTCCTCCAACCACAGCCTCTTACTGGTACATGTTTTTAATCAAAAGGAATAGAAACAAAAGCTGTAGCTCTGACTGTCCTTTTTCTACTTTCAGGCTATTAATAATCAGTGGGGCTGAGCTAGCGAATTTCCAGCATGGAGACCTGGGCCTAGCACAGGTACAAGGCTTCTGGTGCTTGTATTTTGAATCCTACAGGTGCTTGGACTTTCTTTTCTGGATCCTTTGGGCAGTGATACGAAAGAGGAGATGTGCTCCCTACAGCAGGGTTCTCCAGCCTCCAGGATCTAATATCTGAGGTGGAGCTGATGTAATAATAATAGAAATAAAGTGCTCAATAAATGCAATGCACTTGAATCATCCCGAAACCATCTACCACCCTGCTCCGCCCTGCCCCCAGTCCATGGAAAAATTGTCTTCCATGAAATTGATCCCTGGTGCCAAAAAGGTTGGGGACTGATGCCCTAAGGGATGAGCAATGTGATTCCCTTTGGGAAGAAAAGATCCAAATTCCATTCACTTTTTAAAATCTGCCTTATTTTTTTTTTCTTTTTGTGTGTAAGTTTATAGTAGTAATTCAATAAAAACAGCTGGGGGTGGGCAGTAGATGCTCTTGGTGCCCCAGCACAGCCCTATTCCTTGGTCCACCACTGAGGTCACCTGCAGAATACCGAGAAACATCCCACGTGTCTCTGCCTGAGGTGATCCAAACCACAGTCTTATGGAATAAGGGCTAACACTCGATGGTCCCCTGTTTTAGGTGGTTTGATTTTAGGAAAAATGCTCTTAGGTACACATCACTCCTTGAGTGCCTACTGTGTGCCTGATGCTTTAAAATGATTATTTTGTAAAGGTCACATGGACTTTGGAAATAGATGTTACTAACTCTTACGTGGAGATGAGAAAACAGCCTTAGCAAAAGGCTGCAGGATCTGGAGCAGAAAACAGGTCTCACTGGGCCCTGTCCTCCCCCAACCCTTGCCAGCTTCCCCATGGTGACAGTGAGCTCCAGCCATGTCCCTCCTAGGGCTCCAGCCCCCAGATTCTCACTGTCTCCCTCCCTCCTCACCTCTACTCTCTCTCCTCCTCACCTCCCAACCCCCATCTCCGCCCTATTCCTCTAGTGTCATCAGGAGCCAGTGTGGCCCTAGGAGTGAAGAGTTGGAACCTCATATGATAACCATCCACTCAGGAGGAAACAGGAGCTTTGCCTATCTCAGGACAGGCTGAGAGGGAGATTTTCAGCCCCTTGGAGAGGATTACAATGGTAGACACCATTGTAGGTGGCTTGGCCAAAGAAGGTGCTGTCTGGCAATTCAGTGCATCCTGTGGGCTCTTGAGAACCAGGATGAGTAGTTTATCCTCCAAGAAAGGACACAGTTGAGACTGAGAGGTGGTGCTATTCACAGTGACTCTGGGAAAACAGGCAAATTCCAGGACCCTCCTGGGTGAAGTGGAAGCTGTGTTCTCCCTTTCTGCTCCATATACCTGTCCTGAGTTTCCCATGTTTTTATGATTGGCCTCTGCATCCCTTTTTAATATTTTGGTACCTTCCCCTCTCACCATTGTCAATCCTTACAAAAGCCATTTATTCAGGGAGCAAACTTTCTGGCCTTCAGTTTTCATTCTTTTCTAACTTAGGACCCCCTTCTCTTTTACCTAAACTTAGCCGTTTCTTGATTATTTGACCATAAATTCATTGTGTCGTGCTTTATTCAGCAACTTTTGGAACAAAAGGAACAAATGTACACGTTTGCTTAAACTGCTTAAATGTATGTATACAAAATCATGACACTTTTCTTTCTCACTCGTTTACTATCTCAGAAACATCAGCCCCATGCATGATATATGATGTTGTAAACCTCCAGGGGCAGAGACCGGTCCTCTTGCCCAGCTAGGCGTGGTGGGCATTGCATGGACCGCTGCTTGTAGCTCTGCTCTTAGAGTTCTGTGGCTGAGTCAGCACTCAGGAATCCAGCGCAGTAGGCTAATTCCCCACTGGCTCCAACCTCATCCAATCCCAGGGAGATCCAGCCCAGAGCATCCTGCCAGGGTGGAGGAGGTGCTGGCCTGTCACTTACCAAGTGATTTCTTCTCCTGGAAAATGTCAAAAAAAAAAAAAAAGGCAAGTGAAAACAGACCTCTATACATCATATTCCTCTGAGCCTCCTTCTTACGGTCACTGTGGGTCCTTAGTAAAAGAAATGGGTATTAGTCTGAAGAAAGAGCAATGTGATGGAAATGTGAAATGTTATTATTAAACATCCTAAGGTTTATCTTGGTAGCACCCCAGTAGTGACAAACAGGAGACAGGCTTGTTAAAGCCAGTACCACTGCCATCCTCAGGACTCACCATTTACATTCCCTCATTAGCAGCCCTAATATCAGGTGGTCAGGCCCTGGAGCTGACCTTTTTGCTGCTCTGTCATCATTTTATACCCTCCTGTCCTGGAGACTAGCATCTGAGCACTCTTTCATTAGATTACTAACGCTTTCAGAGACATTTCCAACTCTGTGTCATTAAGAGAAAAATGCATTGACTGAAAAAAAAAAAAGTGTTTTACTTAAGTGATTCCAGCAGCCGTTAGCTAATGCACTGTTAAGTCATGCTTGCTGTAAATTGTTGTGGGTATCTGCTGTCATTTCTGAGATGTGGGTGTAACCCATCCCCTCACCATGCTGGGCTGGCAAGTACATTCAGAAAACAGGCACCCACACACCCACTTGCCCCCTGTATAACCTCAAAGAGTCTCCTTGCTCAGTTGATTTCCTGTTCTGGAGCTCACCTCTGCATCTTCCTGGCTGCTGCCTTTTGTCCCTCTCGTAATGGCTCCTAGAAACTGGCATCAGCAGTGCAAATTGGAGATTGTCTTCATGTGCAGATGAACGTAGACTCCATTTCCAGCCCATCTCCTGGCATTTGCTTTGAATAATCCAATGTTAGCCCTCATCGCGGAGAAGGCAATGGCACCCAACTCCAGTACTCTTGCCTGGAAAATCCCATGGACGGAGGAGCCTGGTAGGCTGCAGTCCATGGGGTCGCTAAGAGTCGGACACGACTGAGCGACTTCACTTCCACTTTTCACTTTCATGCATTGGAGAAGGAAATGGCAACCCACTCCAGTGTTCTTGCCTGGAGAATCCCAGGGACGGGGGAGCCTGGCGGGCTGCTGTCTATGGGGTCGCACAGAGTCGGAAACGACTGAAGCGACTTAGCAGCAGCAGCAGCAGCAGCAGCCCTCATCAGGAGGTATGTAAGAGTGTGAGTGTGTGAGTGTATGTGTGTGTATCTAGGGGAGAGGTAAGAAGTCGGATTAGGGGTCATATGGTTTAGGGGCATGGCATCTGAAGTAGAACCTGCTTACAGCTCATACTCGGACCATGTGCGCCGCTAGGAAATAGGAAACAAACAAGAGCACTTCCATTTGCATCTATTTTCTTACCTAAGAAACAAAAGAATGATTTCATTTTAATACTCAGCATATAGACTGCCAGTACTACCTGTTTATAATCTATAAGAAAATAAACCTATATGTCAGAAAGTTTTTACCTATACTTACAGTCAAAAATACTTGGAAACCTTTGGCTTAGTCAATCCAAATAGATCCAAGGAATGGAAGAAGCAGAGAGCATGTTAATCAGAGCAAAAGTGATTGTGTCCAGGGCCATGTACAAATACTTGTACATGCACACTCATGCACTCACCAAAGATATACACATAGGATACCTGTGTCCACTCACACATGTAATCACACTCACCTGACACCTGATTGTATTGACACACACACATTACTCATATTTACTACACCAACATACCACATGCATATCATACATACACACCTACCTTCACTTACTGCTCACTCCTGCACACATTCGCTACCAATTGCATTCATTCAAAAACACAGACACTCCCATGCTTGCCCCCAATTCACATGCACATACAAACACACCACATGGTCTCAAACACAAGTCACCTTTTGACTAATAAACTTACTAGACACCTGTTCCCAAGGGTAAGCAGTAGCATGATTCACCCCTTGAAGATGCACTACTGGCCACTTGCTGTCTGACTTAACCCCTTTTGATGGCTGGCATCAGACCTGAGCCTTTGGAAGTCAGTGTCCAGTGTGTACACTGAAACTTTGCGACCGGGATATCTTCTGCACACTCAACACCATCAGTGTAGTCATCTGCAGATCAGGTGACATGAGGGCAGGTGAGAGGCAAAGACATGGTCTCCAGCCTTGAGACGCTTAATATCTGGATTGGGAGATACTACAGACCTGTATCAACTAGGCACTGACAGCTGTTTATGACGGAGCAGCATTTGAGGGAAAGGAGGGACAGAGGTCAGTGGGAGGAGTTTGAGGAAGAAGTAGGACTTCTGCTGGGCCTTGAAGGGTGGTTGAATTAAAAAGGGAGAGAGAAGGGAGGATTCAGCCAGCACAGTTCTATCTATAAGGGGATGAGGATCAGGGGAGCTTACATCACTTTTTCTGGAGTAGCCCCCTGGTCATCAGGCAGTTCAAGCATGCACTGGGGGAGCCTAGAGGGATTTCAAGGGATGGAAAGTTACTGAGCTAGACAAGCTTTAAGATTCACTTGAGCCCTGGGCCTTTGTGATATGACAGCCTTTCCTGGCACACTCTGGCTAAGAAAGTGATAAATTTACTGATTATGGGGAGAGTATTCTTGGGGATGAAAGACCCCATTGCTGGAGGGGTTGAAACCTCTTCTACAGTGATTAAAACAAGAGGTTCAGGCAAGAGGCTGCTGTGGTTAGCTGGAAGTTCTGGCTCAGTGGGGTCTGTCTTTCCAAATAGCTATCGAAGCAAACTCTTAGAAACCAAACCTAATTGCTATTTTGAATTTGTCACTTCTTCTTGTGGCATGACACCCTAGCTTAGTCCGTGGAGTGTGAGCACTCTTGCTTAGAGAGAGAAATATAGGAAAGAAAATGCCTGTTTTTAATCAATTCAGTCACTCAGTTGTGTCTGACTCTTTGTGACCCCATGAATTGCAGCACGCCAGGCCTCCCTGTCCATCACCAACTCCCGGAGTTCACTCAGACTCACATCCATCGAGTCAGTGATGCCATCCAGCCATCTCATCCTCTGTCGTCCCCTTCTCCTCCTGCCCTCAGTCCCTCCCAGCATCAGAGTCTTTTCCAATGTGTCAACTCTTTGCATGAGGTGGCCAAAGTACTGGAGTTTCAGCTTTAGCATCATTCCTTCCAAAGAAATCCCAGGGCTGATCTCCTTCAGAATGGACTGATTGGCTCTCCTTGCAGTCCAAGGGACTCTCAAGAGTCTTCTCCAACACCACAGTTCAAAAGCATCAATTCTTTGGCACTCAGCATTCTTCACAGTTCAACTCTCACATCCATACGTGACCACTGGAAAAACCATAGCCTTGACTAGACGGACCTTTGTTGGCAAAGTAATGTCTCTGCTTTTGAATATGCTATCTAGGTTGGTCATAACTTTCCTTCCAAGGAGTAAGCCTCTTTTAATTTCATGGCTGCAGTCACCATCTGCAGTGATTTTGGAGCCCAGAAAAATAAAGTCTGACACTGTTTCCCCATCTATTTGCCATGAAGTGATGGGACCAGATGCCATGATCTTCATTTTCTGAATGTTGAGCTTTAAGCCAACTTTTTCACTCTCCTCTTTCACCTTCATCAAGAGGCTTTTGAGTTCCTCTTCACTTTCTGCCATAAGGGTCGTGTCATCTGCATATCTGAGGTTATTGACGTTTCTCCCAGCAATCTTGATTCCAGCTTGTGCTTCTTCCAGCCCAGCGTTTCTCATGATGTACTCTGCATAGAAGTTAGATAAGCAGGGTGACAATATACAGACTTGACGTACTCCTTTTCCTATTTGGAACCAGTCTGTTGTTCCATGTCCAGTTCTAACTGTTGCTTCCTGACCTGCATATAGGTTTCTCAAGAGGCAGGTCAGGTGGTCTGGTATTCCCATCTCTTTCAGAATTTTCCACAGTTTATTGTGATTCACACAGTTAAAGGCTTTGGCATAGTCAATAAAGGAGAAATAGATGTTTTTTTGGAACTCTCTTGCTTTTTCGATGATCCAGCGGTTGTTGGCAATTTGGTCTCTGGTTCCTCTGCCTTTCCTAAAACCAGCTAATACAGGCATTAAAAACAAATATTTTTTTTACTTTTTATTTTCATCTGAGGCAAATCCAATAAGGATTCTATTTCTATCTGTTAAGCATTGACAGAATGAATCGTTGTGTTAGTTAAGTTCCAAAGACACCTATTAAAGAAACATTTTGGCCAAAGACAGTGCCTATCTGAGTATACCCTGAGATGCCTAGAAAAGATCTACATGTGGTGGGATGGTAACCATGATAACATCATTTGGTTGATGGTTTCCAAATTGTACAGGTGAGAATAAAAATAACAATTTAGGCAACATTTCCTTCTTAGAATCCATTTAGGTGCCATAACTGAGTCTTATGTACATTTTGTGTATATGTCATATACGGAGGAACAGGCAGCCTTTGTGATGTGAAAGCTTCTGAAACAGTTCTCAGGAGGGGACTGACGGGGACTGGCACAGGCCATGAGCTTAGTAAACCATGTTGGCCTGATGATGAGGTCCTCTTAGAAAGGCTTAGAACGTGAGTAGATTATGGATTCCCTTCTTCCCTGTGCTTTGGGAAGCATGCTGTTTTCTGATTCTACAATTAATTCTTGGGCAAGTCATTCAATCTCCTTGAGATTCAATTTTTTGACAATAAAATGCATTGTATGTATTATTATACACACATAATTAAATGAGTGTATTGATGTCAAAACTCTCTGTCAACTTCAGTCTTGATTAAACATTATTTAAATAATAAATACTGCATGTGCTTATAGGAAAAGACTGAATAATATGGAGGAGTGCTTTAGAGAGTGAAATAAAAGTTGTCTGACCTCTCAGTTCCCCTCCCTGGAAGCCTGCTGCCGTCCCTTTCTTTTTTTATAGATTTTGGTCATGTCTGATTCTTTGTGACCCCATGGACTGTAACCCACCAGGTTCCTCTGTCCATGGAATTCTCCAGGCAAGAATACTGGAGTAGGTAGTGATCAAAGTGCTACACAAATACTTGAAATGATTTATTTCAGATAATCTTTCATCTTTTGTAGTATTTTGTAAATTGACAAATCATTTTAGCCAAAGAGAATAATTGCATCCCATGAGCTAGGACACAGCAATGAAGACTCAGGAGGATTTAAGAGCTCATTGTAGGTAATTTTCTACTTGTCTACTTTTATTATAAGAGGACAATTCCTGTGTTAAAGGACATCATTCAGTTTCTCCTAAATTTAACACTCCTTTATTTATTCCTCCACTTTTTTAAAAAAAGGGAATTTTTGCACTTACCATGTAGAAAGTACTTAACCAGCCTATGAAAGATTAAAAGGACCATAATCATCTATATATAGAGAGAGAACAGGGTATATGGGCATTAAGAAGGCTGTGAGTAGAAGTCGCAGGAATTGTCCATGCACCCTGCTAGCCAGGGGTTTCCCGGGAGGACGTGGCATTTGACGTGGTGCTTGCAGATGAGTTACAACTGAGACATACAAGATGAGAACTAGTTTTCCTATAAAAACTGAAAATCTGTGAAATTACACAGATCAGAATTTCTTCTTTCCAGAGTTCTTTTTTATTTCTTACATGCTTTTGAGTTCCATTGTCCCAAATACTCTTGAGGAGGACCCAGGAAGATAAAGTTCTCACCAGATGACACAAGAGTATAAAAATGTGTCAGCTGAGTTACACTCTCTTGGCATAAACCCAGCCTCCATACCTGCTTTCCTGGGTCCTCTTCATGAAGAGTCCATGTTTGCAGAGGGCACCAGATAGGTGCTCTAGAGGCTGTGTCTGTGTTAAGTCAACAAGGGAGAATTTGGAGTCCCCATGCAATGAAACTGCCCTGTCTAGATCACAGACAGAACTAAGTTGCTGGAGCCAGAAAAGACATAAAAGAGCATTCAGTCCACAAGAGCATCATTTTACAGAGTTTGGAGACTCAGGCATAGAGCAGTGATGTGATTTACTCCAAGGCAGTGAGATGTGGGGAGAAAACTGAGTCAGGTGTGGGAAGAACCTTGGTGTCAGGGGTCAGTTCCAGTGCTCAGTCACTGTGACCCGCCCCCCTCCCCCCAACAAAGAGCCATT